>NC_059165.1:53750215-54054072 GCF_019923935.1 Bubalus bubalis | reverse complement strand
TCTTCAGTTACAAACAAAAGGTAACAGTAAAAACCCTTGTCTGTATCTTTGTATATTTGGGCATTTTTCATTTTTTAAAATTGCATTTATTTACAAAATAATACAAAGTGTACTCTTTTCGGCTGTGCTGGGTCTTCATTTCTGCATGCGGGCTTTCTCTAGTTGAGGCAAACGGGAGCTACTCTCTAGTTGCGGTGCAGGGGCTTCTCATTCCGGTGCTTGCTCCTGTTGTCGGGCACGGGCTCTGTGGAGCGCTGGCTCTAGGAGTTGTGGTACACAGGCTCAGTTGCCCCCTTGCAGGTGGAATCTTCTGGGAGCAGGGATTGAACCTGTGCCCCCCGCATTGGCAGGCATATTCTTAACCACTGGACTACCCGAGAAGTCCTGGGCATTTTTGCTGAATAAACTTCAAAATGTGAAATTAGTAAAAGAGAATAATGCATATTTAAAATGTCAATACATAAGGCCAAAATACTGAAGTTGGGTTAGAATCCAAGCCATATTTTGTCCCCAAGAAAGAGGCAAGGAGTGGTTGAGACTGGAGACGGGGACCAGAGATGAACTGCCCAACTCACAAACATAGAGAACAGACTTGTAGTTGCCAAGCCGGGAGGGGGAAGAAGTGAGGGATGGGTTGGGAGTTTGAGATCAGCAGATGCAACTATTATACACGGAATGGGTAAGTAGCAAGGTCCTGGTGCATAGCACAGGGAACTACATTCAATATCTTGTGATACATCACAAAGAAAAAGAATATGAAAAAGAACATAAATATGTGTATGACTGAATCCCTTTGCTATACAGCAGAAATTAATTTAACACTTTGTAAATCAACTCTACGTCAATAAATCAATTTTTTTAAAAAGAGATGAACTGTCCAACATGTGAGCCCTGTTCTTGAATAACCACACTCTTATATTCTGATCTACCCACAGATGATCACCACAAAGACAATATTGCAAATGGAAAATGCAGATGCAGCAGGACAAATATATTTTAGAGTTCTAGCTAAAAATGATTTCACAGTCACCTCATAAACTGGGCATGAAAACAAAATGATATAATAATTCTGGTTATATTTATGGAATTCCTATTTGTTGTTATAAGCCAAAGGGGTTTTTTTCATTTTTCATTGGTGTACAGCTGCTTTACAATGTTATGCTAATTTCTGCTGTAGCACAAAGTGAATCAGCTGTATGTATACATATGTCCTCTTCTTCTTGAGCCTTTCTCCCACCCATCCACCCCCATCCCACCCCTCTTAGTCATCACGGAGCACTGAGCTGAGCTCCCTGTGCTATACAGCGGCTTCCCACTAGCTATCTGTTTTACGCATGGTAGTGTATAATCAATCCTAAAATCCCAGTTGGTTGCACACTTCCCTCCCCCCACCATGTCCACGTGTCTGTTTTCTCCATGTGCATCTCAATTCCTGCCCTGAAAATAGGCTCATCTGTATTATTTTCTAGATTCCACATGTATGTGTTAATATACCATATTTGTTTTTCTCTTTCTTACTTCCCTCTGCATGACAGACTCTAGGTTCATCCACATCATTACAAGTGACCCAATTATTTCCTTTTTATAGCTGAGTAATATTCCATTGTATATATGTACCAAATCTTCTTTATGTATTCATCTGTTGATGGACATTTAGGCTGCTTCCATGTCCTGGCTATTTAAACAGTAAAATCAAAGAAATTTTTATACAAATATTTTGAGTAGTTTTTATTTAGTTCTTTGATAGTTCTTGTTTTATCTATTTAAAAAAATACTCCCTATACTTTCTCTCAGGCAATGGCACCCCACTCCACTTTCACTTTTCACTTTCATGAATTGGAGGAGGAAATGGCAACCCACTCCAGTGTTCTTGCCTGGAGAATCCCAGGGACGGCGGGGCCTGGTGGGCTGCCATCTATGGGGTCGCACAGAGTCGGACATGACTGAAGCGACTTAGCAGCAGCAGCAGCAGCATACTTTCTCTCTTTATGTTTCAGGCTTATTTCCATTTCTGTTCCTTGTATATTACCCTGATATTACTGTGTGAAGGTTGTGTATGTTTCCAAGTTTTGAGCTCTACTGAGTGGAACTATGGAGAAGGCAATGGCACCCCACTCCAGTACTCTTGCCTGGAAAATCCCATGGACAGAGGAGCCTGGTGGGCTGCCATCTATGGGGTCGCACAGAGTCGGACACGACTGAAGCGACTTAGCAGCAGCAGCAGCAGAGTGGAACTAAAGATTAAAATCTGGGATCAAAATTACAACAAGGATTTGACTAAAATAGTTTCTCTTTATATGATAAATGCAGCAAGTGGGATGACTTGAAGGTTGAGTAGAGATTGCCTGGACATAAGTCCTGACTTCCCCCAAGCACTAGCTGGGGCAAACAAAAACCTCTCTAAGCCTGTCTCCTCATCTATTAAGATTGGGGTAAGAATAGGGTTACAGTTCTTTGCATACAATCTTTCACAAAATAATGTTTATTGTTAGTATTTATTCTAACACAATGGCCAACCTCCACTCCCTCTTAAAGTGTAGGAGATGCTACAATGCCCAAGACCACATAAGCCACTGGGCAGCTACTCTGTGAGTTGATAATCACGTGATGACCAAATCGGAATGAACAACTCCTTCAGAAAAGAAGCCAGAAGTTCGGCTCAGTGTTAAGCTGTACTTTAGATACAACATGATAAATAATAAGAGGTCTGGTAAGAGGATAATGGCTAACCTTTACTTAGCACTAACTCTGTATCACATTCTTTGAAGCATTCTATAAGCATCTTCTCAGGGTATGCTTACAGCGATCCTATGGAGTGAACGCTATTATTATCATCCCTGTTTTACAGACGAGAAAACCAATTATATGATGTTTAATCAACTTTCTCTAAGTCTTCCTCTTATTTAATAAGATGGCATGTCTGAAAGAAAAACAAATATTGTATAATATCACTTATATCCGGAATCTAGAAAAAATGGTACAGATAAACTTATTTGCAAAGCAGACATAGAGACACAGATCTAGAGAACAAATGCATCGATACCAAGGGGGGAAGAGAAGGTGAGATGAATTGGGAGATTGGGATTGACATATATATGCTGCTGTGTATAAAATAAATGACTAATGAGAACCTGCTGTATAGCACAGGGAACTCTACTCAGTGCTCTGTGATGGAAAAGGAAAGGGAAGGAAGGGAAGGAAAGCCAAAAAAAAGAGGGGCTCTAAATATATATGTATGTATGTATGTGTATAGATGATTCACATTGCTATACAGCAGAAACTAACACAACATTGTAGAGCAAATATACTCCAATAAAAATTAAAAATATAAAAGATAGCATAGGCCTTCTGACTTCAGAGCTTATGTTGTTAACCACTATAGTAAGTTAGAAACAATGGCAGAAAGGAGTGAAGGGCAAAATAAGGAATTTGGGTGTTGTCGACTAATATCTTTCAAGCAACTACTGTGCACTACACTATTCTAAGGGCTACCCATACATATTAGGAAGTTTATTCCTAATGTCATTCCTGAGATTTACGTATTACTGATAGCCCTTTTGTGGATTGGTGGAGCTTAGAACTTTTGAACACCCAAGGACACAGCGCTGTTAGTGACAGAGGCAAGTTTCAAAGTATGTCTGCAGATTCCCAGTGTGAGGCTTTCTCCCTAGGAATGCAGTAAGAATTCCAAGCACAAATGACTCATCCTCACCACTCAGCAAATATTTATTTGTCTCAGGCACAAATGAACAACACAGACATGGTTCCTGCACCAACAGGGATTATTTGGAAGAGAAACAATTTATAGGGCTAAGGGAGTAACATTTTATATATTGGATAATTAATAAATAATCAGCACATCACAGGGCCAAAAAAATGTCTAATTGACTTGACAAATATTTACAGTAGTTATAATTCTAATCCTCTCTTTTAAAAAAAGAGGAAGGTATCTGTTTATCATGTGTTTTTCCTATTATCCTAGAAGACCTACTTATGAAGAAAGGCATGTAGGGAATTACTAAGGCATTCAGGGAATTACTAAGTTTTGCATTCAGGGACTTACTAAGTAGGGAATTACTAAGTTTTGCAACTTTCCCACCTCTGATCAAAAGGACAAGATTGTGGTTACCCAATAGCCTAGGCAAATAGTCAACTCTTGCACAGACTTGCCCTGAGTTTAATAAGTATTAAGGTTGTATCCTGCTTATGGTTTTGAATCAAAACATTTACTGATTTCATCAGAAAGGAAACTGTAAAGGAAGAGGAGAAAGACTGGTTTTGAGTGAAATAACTGATCACAGCCCTTTTCTTTTGTAAGGCACAGTATCTGTTACGGATTAATGTGTCTGCATACAGCAATTTCGGAGCTTTGGTATTTATTTTTCTTTTCAATGGCTATCTTATCCATTGTAATTCATAGACTATTAGTGTTATAGGATTTAACTATTGTAAATGTTTTAGTTGTTTTAGTAAATCTATAGTGATTTAAGCTATTTTTATTATCTTTGAAAACTTTATTGTACCAGTAGTATATGTTCATTGTAGAAAAACTACAAACACACCTGAGCAAAATTAAAAAATTAAAATCAATTGATAAGTCCAGTGGGCAGAAGTAACTGTCACTGACATTTGGGCATATGTTCTTCTAGTCTCAATATTATATTTCCATTTAACATTCTTAAATAACCTGGGCTCATATGGCTTGTGAGTTTCTATCATCACTTAATTGTGTATGTCCTTCATGTCATTAAATATACATCTCCACTATAATTTTCAATAGTTTTAGTATGTGTCTATCTTCTATCTATCTACTCCACTATTTATTTATCCATTTATCCATTACCCTATTGTTGGACATTAAGGATTTTTAAAATACCACAAATAACTATATGAGGAACATATTTGGGTATATATCTGTTCCATTAGTATAAATTTCTAGAAGTAGTATTTCAGAGTCAAATAGGGACGTATTTGTAAAACTGTGTCTAATTTTTTACTGGTTTCTTTGTTTTCTTTCTTCTTTTTTTTTTTTTTTGAAATAATTATAGACTCATGAAAAGTTGCAAACATGGAAGTAGTATGGGGAAATCCCTTGGACCCTTCACCAATCTTCCCTCAGTGATAATATCATATATAAAAACAATACAGTATAAAAAGTGGAACACTGGCATAATATTAGGTAGGCCAAAAAGTTCATTTGGGTTTTTCTGTAAGATGGCATGGAAAAACCTGAATGAACTTTTTGGCCAACCCAATACAATAACCAGGCTACAGACTTTACTCAGATTTAAACAGCTGAATTATTAATAGAATGGTAAGATGTATTCTCTCTTTCCTACATCTACAGATGCCTTTAAAACTCTCACACAGCTGCCTTTAGAAGTCCTTTCCAAAGCTCTGTAGAGGAAAGAATACAATGATGCGTAGTAGTAGACTATTGTCTTTTATTAAAAATTAAAAAGAAGAAATGCAAGGAAAACTCTCTCACCCAATGCAGAGGTGGTTGAATCAACATTTATGGCACAGAAAACAGGTAGGATTCTGTCCTTCTTTTGGTTCTTTGCACACTCCAGTTCCTTTACTAGGGTGGTTTCAAAAAGCGGGGGTTCCTCAACACAAAATAAGTAACAGTGAGTCACACAGGGAGAAAAGCGTGCATTTCTCTTTCAGGCCTTTGATTACATCAAGGAGAAAGCCTCAGTTTAGGGCTGGTCTTCAATGCCTCTCTCATACTTGCTAATTCTCCCTCTAACAAACTGTTCAGGCTTCAAGTTCAGAGGTAGGCAGGCAATATCAGTCAACTGGAATTCAATAGCATTTTATTAGTTTAATGAAATGCACTTTTGCCTTCAAATTGCAGCAGATGAAACTGGTTTTCCATTTACAGAGTATTTTTGAAGTTCCCTTTTAAAATAAATTTATTTCAACAAAAAAGTGATTTGATGTAAAAAAAAAAAAAAATGTGATTATGGCTAAAAGCAACCAAACAGGGATCTAGTTCCCCAACTAGTTCCTCAACCAGGGACCCAACCTGCACCCCGTGCAGTGGAAGCACAGAGTCTTAACCACTGGATCACTAGGAAGTCCTGTGAGAGCATTTTGGTCAGTAAGAAATTGACCAGTCACCTGGCCTTGCATATTCTCCTTAAGAGTTGAGCTTGGGAGAGAGGCAGAACAACCTGACTCCTGGTTCTCTTATGGGATCTGCCTACACAAGTGAAAAAGGTGAAGACAATTCTATAGCTATTAAGCACTTATTCGATACATAATTTCATAGACTCCTCAGAACAACTCAATGAGATAGGCTTCATTAATAACTTCACTGGAAACATGAGTAATCCAAGGGATAGAAGAATGGAATAATCAGCCCAAGTAATCCACTAGGTACTGGCAGGGTACACATTCAGACTAGGTGACTGCTGGTTCCTACCACTGTCATGAAATTTAAAGACCATTAGTCATCTCTGGGCTTTCCCAGAGGCTCAGCAGTAAAGCATCTGCCTGCAATGCAAGAGATACAGGAGACTTGGGTTCACTCCCTGGGTCAGGAAGATCCCCTGGGAGAAGGCATGGTAACCCACTCCGGTATTCTTAACTGGGAAATTCCATGGACAGAGGAGCCTGGCAGGCTACAGTTCATGGGGTAGCAAAGAGTCGGGCACAATTGAGCATGCATGCATCCGCAGTCATCTTGAGAAAATTTGGCATGACCCTTTATCCTTGCCAGGATTTGGGGTCACTGTGGGCCTGGTGATTGCATAGGAATTCCCCAAAGTTTATTCCTGACCTGCAGACATCCTTCTGATTAGAAAGGAAATTTCAGTTCAAAAAGACAAAACATCTAATAGCCATTCAACCACTGCCATTCTGCTTTCCTACACATTTCCACTCTTGGAAAGATGTCTACGTTTCTCCGATCCTTGAATAGTTCCAAAGGTTTTCCAATACCATTAGAAAACCAAATCACAAGGGCAAATTCAGCTTCATGGAAACAGATAATAGAGCTTCATTCAAATATTTAAAACCTATATTCAAATTTATACTAGGTACTGAGGACAGAGAGCTAGGAATTACAAAGTATGGGGTCTGCCAACAAGAGTCCAGGGATAGTCAACAGAGTCTTCATGACCCCTTGACATTATACCTCAGATTTCCAGCAACTGAACTCCTTTAATGGACTTACAGATTTGTTTACAAATGATTAGGTTTATGGAAAAGTTCCTAAGACCTCCAAAGTGTTAAGAACAGATAAAATGAAAAGAGCACATCTCTAAAATGATATCTCCAATGAGTAAGCCAATTTGATTGACAAAACTGTCTGTACACCTGTTTCATGATTTAATTTTAAATTTGAAAGACATTATCTTAGCCTGAGACAAACACTTGCTTTTTTGAAGGTAATTTATCTGGGAGCAAAGGTTAGGGATGAAAGAGTGATACAGGGAATGAAGGAGAGATGATATGAAGATGCATTATCGCATTAGCCACCCAACGAGTGAGTGGTACTCATGCCACAGAACCTTCTGAACGTGCGTCTTAGTCACTTCAGTCATGTCTGACTCTTTGCAGTTCATGGGGTTCCATGAACCATAGCCCACCAGGCTCCTCTGTCCATGGAGTTCTCCAGGCAAGAATACTGGAGTGGTTGCTGTGCCCTCCTCCAGGGGATCTTCGCGACCCAGGGAGCGAACCCTCACCTGTTATGTCTCCTGCATCTACAGGCCGTTTCTTTACCACTATCGGCACCTGGGAAGCCACTGAACCTTCTGAAGAGTCTTAGGAAATCTCAGGACTGCTCACTCCAAAGGATGAGAGGAAGAAGCATTTACCATAGACTCACCATTAGTGACAGGTTGTCCACACTTTAGGATCATGCACTTGTGACTAGAGAACAAGTTCCTATGAGTATCCCATGTTGCAACATCAGAGAAGCTCTGGAGCAGGAAGCAGGAGGTACATGGCAGGGTCCTGACAGTGCCAGGTAGCAACCACTTGAATCTGGCCAAACTTCTTAGTATAAGACGTGAGGCGGAGAACAAAGTGACATTCAAGAAGTCTCCAACATAAAACTATAATCAACAGCCCAGATACATTTTTTTTTTTTTTCTGGCCACACCACAAGGCATGCAGGATCTTAGTTCTGGACTAAGGATCAAACCTACACCAGTTGCATTAGAAGCGTGGAGTCTTAACCACTGGACCACCAGGGAAGTCCCTGCTCATACACAGTTTTTAAAAAAATTATGCCATTCATTCATAAATACACCCAAAAAACATTTATTAAGCATTAACCACATGCCAGTGTCTATGTTAAGTACAAGGGATAGAGTAGTTTGTCTATTATAAATGCTTTGCTCTCTTGGAACTTGCAGTCTATTGGGGAGAATCAAGGATTCAATAAATTATTACAAAAATTACTGAATAACAATTGTGATAACTGTCATGAAGCATAGGATGATAAAGTTTCTAGTAATGAGAATCAAGGAAGGCTTCCTGGAGGAAGTGGTATTTAAGCTAAAACTTGCAAAGGAGGTGGTGAAGAAAACAAAGTGTAGGAGTGTAACTAGGAAGAGAGCAACTAGAAAGCAAGTTGCAGGCAGAAAGAAAAAATGTGAACAAATACCCTATGGCAGAAAAACTTAAACTACCCTGAGTAAAAAGAAAAATCCAGTGGGACTGGAGTGGATGAGAGAGGGGGAAACATGGGCGTAAGTCGATGAGTGAGCAGGAACCATATCACGTCTGGCCTGACAGGTCAGAAAAAAGATCTCGAGGTAATAGAGTGAGGTGTGGTGGTGTTGAAGCTCAAAACACCCTCCATAAAAGAGAGAGGAAAAAAAAAGAATTGAAAGTGATCTCTGAAATTGCTTCCTGCTCCAGAGCTTCTCTGATGTTGCAACTGAGGGATATTGCACGGGGGAATATTTACAATCAGATTTTTTTTAAAAAACATAAATCAAGGTATGCTTGTACATACAAGCAACAGAAGCTCGTAAATATCACACAGCAGGTATTTAAAAAGAGCACAGTCTGTAATCAGTACATAATCGTACAAATATAAACAGGAGTGCTGATGGGGTTAGGGTGGTGGCCTGAGCCTGGAGACTGGGAAGCCTAGCAGAGTTCACTTCTTTGCTTGTTTTGGAGGACTGGTTGTTCAGTTGATCTGACGCCAGGTTTGCATTTGGGTAAGCCAGGATGAAATCCCCATTGAAAACTCTTCCCCTGCTTCAGAAGCTTCAAAAGAAAATTTCTCCTCAAATTTCCACTAAGACTAACCTTGTAGGTGGGCGGTGGTAGGGACCACCTACAGGGCGCGACCTGAAAGGTGCTAAAACACCACTCCTGTTCAGTGTAAACTTTCTCTGCCCCACATTAGTGTTGAAATTCTACCATCACCATTTTATTATGAAGAAATTTTAATTGTTAAATATAGTAGCACTGGATCTATTCTGACTTTCTGAAATGGAGTGTTCTCAAGGATGGGAGAATCTGAAGCTTTTTGAGATGACTGGCCACATAGGAATGGGGAGGGACCATAAGATGGGGTAGGTTACAGGAGGCATCCATAATATTGTGTATGAATCTTCACATAACACTTATGTAAACATACATGGTGTACTTAGGGCAAATACATAACTTTATAACACGGGGAACAAAAATGATAAGGAAACTAGGCCCTGGGATTAGGCCAACCTAGATCACAACCTCTGTGACTCTGGGAAAGTTATAGCATCTGCCTTGTAGGGTGGTTGGCAGGAAAAGGAGATAGTCTGTTCAAAGGCTTAGCACTGCTCTGGGGCATAAATGTTCCATTACTTGTCCTTGTGCAAGCATGTGTGTGCCAGTGTGTGAATGTGCAGATGTGGGTATGTAAGAGAGAGAGAGGATGTCCAAGAACAGGAGAGGGGAGCAGGTAGAGTTCCCACAGGAGTGGCCCTCTCTGCAGGGAGAAAGGACAGGGGCCGCTCACAGAGGAGGCCGCTCACAGAGGAGGCCGATCAGCTTTACCAAGCGGGGACAGCAAAGGGTCTCAAATGGCAAGGGCCTTCCTAATAAGCACAAAATCTAAAGTGGAAATTAATTGAAGGAGACAGGTAATAGAGTGAGGTGTGGTGGTGTTGAAGCTCAAAACACCCTCCATAAAAGGGAGAGGAAAAAAAAAAGAATTGAAAGTGATCTCTGAAATTGACACAGATCCAAACTAGGGCTCTGCACCTGGGGGGACATATGACTTCATCTGCTCCATCCCTAAGATCTCCCCTGTTTTGAACTTCAAGCATGCTTACTTTTTCAGAACTGACACGGAAGAACTTTCTAAAACAAACAAATCACCACAATCTGTTTGCTTTCTGCCTGATAAGGAATTGTCAGCTTTATGTCTGAGAGAGAAGACACAGTAAAAGGAGAACACCCACTCTCTAGTCCCAGCTCTGCCCCTAGCTCACTGGGCAACTTCAAGGAATCTCCCAACTTCAAGAATCTCTCAGCAGCCTCATCTGCCAAAGAATTTGATTGGTCACTTTAGTCATTATCTTTTGACTTTCTGCTGTCTTAGATGAGGTCCAGCTCACCTCAACCATCTCTCCTCCTCTTAAAGTTGTATTACCACAGGACACAGTAGTGAAGGAGGCCACAGATCACCTGCCTCTTGCTCACAATGTCTCTTGGGATGACTTATTTAATGTCTCGGGTCTCTGTTTCCTTCTTCATAAAATGAGGGTAAGAGGCCAGTGTATCATTGGGTTGATAGCAGGATTAAATGAGTTTATGAAGATAAAATATTTACAATACTTGGCACAGATAAGGGCTACACTATTCTGTTGTTAGGTATTAATGATAAGATTATTATTATTTACTTTATTGGATAACTTTGTAGTGTAGTGTTAAAGTGTTAAATGAAATATACTATTGATAAATCAAGAAATAGAAGTATAAGCATTATTTGGGGCTATAAAAGGCTCCAGTGGGTAGGGTAAGGGAAGCTGGAATATTACTTTTTCTTTTTACCTTTTTAAATTTATTATTATCATTTGGACCATGCCACATAGCTTGGTGACTTGTGGGATTTTAGCTTCCCAACCAGGGACAAACCCAGCCCTTGGCAGAGAAAGTTCAGAATTCCAACCAGTAGACCACCAGGTAATTTCTACTTTTCTTTTTTTAAAAAGCCCTCCTGTGCTTTGATTTTTCAAGCATGTGTCTGGACTACCACAACACTGTTGCTTTGTTTTGTTTTGTTTTTTTTTATTTCATAAGATTGAGCAAATAGATCACTCAAGTCCGTCTCAAATCTCACAGCTCAAGGACTGGCTGATTTTATAGAGCAGTACTTTTTAGGTGACCGGTTTATCTTTGTGTTCACAGCTACCTTAATACTTTTGAACTTTTCAGGAAATCCTCATAAAGGTTTGAAATAAACACAATCACCTTGGCATGTTCATAACTTGAGTGTGTTTCAATTTCCGGGAAAGGACAGAAAATGAGGAAGGGGAAATATAAACTTTGTAAATACTTAACCTTAGAGGAAATTGACTTGTATTTTGCCCCCTTGTAATCTTTTCCCTGAAATCGACTCCCACAAAGGAAGGATCGGTAGCAGAGTGTGAAAGTGCAAAGGACAGAACGGCGGTGAAAGCGTTAACTGGGCTGGGTAAGGCGATCCCTGAAAAGAGTTAAGACTCGAGTTAAAGTTTTCAAAGCGGCGGCAGCAGCAGCAGCAGCTCCAGGAGAAACGGAAGCCGGTGGAGGGAGCCTGGCGGAGCATCGAGGACAGTGCTGAGCTGAACTCAGTCCCGGGTGGCAAGCTCAAGGTTAGTGGCCCCCCGCACACCTCCGCGTGCTTACATCTTTGGAGCTGTCTCAGGAGGCTGGGCGCCTTCTCCCAGCCTGGCTTGTCCTGTCTGCCTGACTTCACCAGTGGGGCCACCGGCTCGTGCCAACCCTCCCGCTACGAGTTCCCCTAAGCCGTGGAGCTGAGAGGGACCGGGACCTGTTCCCAAGCCACTTTCCTTAAGGGGAGGACTTCTTCTCAGACGTCCACAAGGAAACTGTTTCTGGAACAAGGATAATTTTCAGAATATACACACACACAGGTACATACACACACACACACACACACACACACACACACACACACACCTGTATGTACTGCCCCATCTTGGTTCTTGCAGGCTGTGACCACAATCCCAAATTCCTATCTGCTTCAGTTGAAACTGAGAAGTTGTCAAAGTAACAAAACAGGCTGTGCAACTTTATCGTGTGGGAGGGATACTGTCTCTGAGGCTAAGATAATCAAGGTAAGAAGGCAAAAAAAAAAAAGGGGGGGGGGGGGGACGAAAAGAAAGAAAAAAAAACTTTCAAGCTCCACAGCCTGGGGTTGAGGCAAAACTATTTATGAAAATTAGATTCTCGTAGAAATTGTACATTGCTAGAACAAAATAAAGGGGGAAGATGTACTGTGAAGGACAGAATTCTACAACTACGGGAGATTCCCATACACTTATGTAAACAGCTTGTTATCAGCGTGATGCAGATAACAGATACACTTAAAGAAGGGAAAGAGAGAAAATAGCTTCAGAGAAATTACATCCTGAGGGGCCTTTCATTTGAGATCCAGACGGACTGCTGGAAGGCTTCATCCTTGGAGCCCCGGGTCAGCTCTGTCTCCCTTCTCCCGCCTTGCTCACGGAGAGGCAATGAGTAAGTCAGTCCGGCAAGCAGTCAGAAGCTGTATTGGCTGCTCCCTCGCATCCTCCAGCAGGCAGGAGTCGAGGTCTCTACCTGCTAGCACTGAATCAGAATGAGTCATCTGAAACTTGGGTGCGGAAACAAAGTTCCTGCGAACTCCCTTATGAGGCTCTGCCTCCTGTAGGTGGGATATACCTCTGAAGGCAGTCACGGTTTTTTCCCTCTTCCTTTCTCCTTCAGACAAGCGGGCATCCTGACGCTCTCAAGAAGCCCCGTCTCTGCCCCACTGGCTCAGCTGACCCGACCATGTGGACTCTGCCCCTCCAGGTCAGGACTGGAGTTTTAAAATAAAATGGATGACGTGACGTTACTTGATCTTCTGGAGTGTCCCGTGTGCCTTGAAAAGCTCGATGTCACCGCCAAAGTTCTCCCTTGCCAGCACACCTTCTGCAAGCCATGTCTCCAGAGGATTTTCAAGGCCCACAAGGAGCTGCGGTGCCCCGAGTGCAGGACCCTAGTGTTCTGCAGCATCGAGGCGCTGCCGGCCAACCTGCTGCTCGTGCGCCTTCTGGACGGCGTGCGGGCCGGACAGAGCTCGGGGAGAGGGGGTTCCTTCCGTCGGCCCGGCGTGCTGACCCCACAGGACGGCAGGAGGAGCAGGACTCACCCCAGAGGTCCGCAGTGCAGTCCTTTCCGACTGGTGCCTAACGTCAGAATCCACATGGATGGGGTAAGAAAGATCTCTGTTCCTTCGTGTTTCCTTAGAGGTTGGGTTTGTGCGCGCCAGCAGTTGGGGCTTCTCTTCTTTTAGCTATGTTTCAAAGAGCCGCTGCCGAGGATTCCCTGAGGATAAGTTTCTGTGGGTGGTGATTGTCGTACTGAGACTCAGTGGAACCCTGAGCCTATCCAGTCCAATCAGGAACTCTTAAAATTCTTAAAGCTACCCAGGTCCTCCCTGCTTGTAGTCCAGAAGGTGGTAGAACATGGAAAGCCTTGATTGTTTATTTATTTATGTGTTTGCTTTTGACTGCACTGGGTCTTCCTTGTGGTGCGGAGGCTTCTCATTGCAGTGGCTTCTCTTGTTTGGAAGCAGGAGCCATAGAGCCTCGCTCAGTAGTTGTGGTGCACAGCTTAGTTACTACTGGCATGTGGGATCTTCCACGACCAGGGATCGAACCCATGTCCCCTGAATTGGCAGGTGGATTCCTAACCACTGGACCACCCTGGAAGTCCTTTGATTATATTCTTGGTACCAGGGCATGGGAAATGCACAGAGGATGAGAAAAAGAAAAACAAATCCAACTGCTTGTCGCTTTTGCAATCTCAGAGAAGTTACTAAATGTCAGGTTTTGTTTGCATTTTACCCAAGTCCATCTTTCCACTCCCAGTCATAAAGTGCCATGATGACAATGCTCATTCACAATCACTCAAAGTTATCAAGACACTGGACACACAAAGTTCGATCGGGAAGGAAGCATATATGTGGGTGGAGTGGCTGACAGGAAAGGCTGGGCTGTGAAGTACAACTGACATGTACAGGAGCCCTGAAGATGTGTCTTACTTTACAAAATGAATAAAGCATACAGAAAATGCACATCAGAGCCTGCCATGAAAAATGAAGCGCCTCAGGCAAGCCACAGGAGATCACCCAGTAATGCGTTTTGTGTTTGGACAACGTGAATCGTCCTGTCCAGCCTTGTGGGCACATCCTTGAGACTTTATACGACCTGACTGTGAGCCTCATTCTGGGAAGCTGGGGAAGGGGATAACTTGAGAGAAGATCATGGTCCTGTGGCTACAGGAGGATTATTGGCTGTCACCCCCAGAGTCAGTGTGTCCAAGTGGGCATGGCACGCCATGGCCTGGGTGGTTGGCATACTCAGAAATTCTGTGAAGTGCCACATAAAGCAAGCTTTAACCCTGGCAGCTAACCATGACTTTAACCATGACTCCCCACTGTGAAGAGTAGCAGAGGGAGGGAGGGTCTTCCCCGGACTCCTTCCCAACGAAGGAGAATAGGCTCGGGTGTGCATTCAGGACAAGTTTCTAAAATATTCTTCTCAACAGCCTATTACTCCTTGGGCTCCCTGCACCCTTAAGCCACCCATGCAGCAGGGTAGTGTGGAAACTTTCCAAAAGGAGAGCAGGAAGAAACCAGGCTTCAGTGTGATTTCTTCACAGCAGACTTTTTATTGCCATTGTGCCTGTGTGTGAGAACACATTCCACAAAAGGGTTTAGTGCCCTCCTTTAAGGCTCCTTATTAGCCCCAGGTCTAGTCATCAATCAGAATCTACAGGCTTGGAAGAGGAGGGGTAGGGGCGCCAGCTTTCCCAGGCAGGCTGTGTTTACAGAGCATCAGGCTGAACCTTGGGTCAGCAGATCTCCCTTTGAATTCCTGAGACCCAGCAACCTCTCTCCTCCCTCACCCTGCAAAGTCTGACTTGCCTCCCCGCAGGGCGGAGTATCATCCATCACTCAGAGAGTGCTGGGAGACTGGGAGGAGGCAAGTTCCCTATCACCTTCGCATATTTTTGTTCATGCTTTCTTCTTTTTGATGTGGCTATGTTGCTAAGAAAAGGTAGCAACAGATGGAGCCACAGCTACCTACTTTTTGAACCACAGCGAATTCCCAGGTCCCTCCTGGCATGGGGAGCTATAGGAACTAGAGCTCTTATTCTCTTATAGGAATAAGAGACAACCAGTAAGATCCTGCGTGTCCCTGGAAGTCTTTCCCAAGGACCCATCACTTCAGACCAAGGGGCCGGTGATGGGGTTGTGCCCATCCTCTGAGCTGCACTGGACTGAGTCCTGCCATGAGGCTAAAACAAACCAAGCCATTGAGGGTACCTGCTTTCCAGCAGCACCTGGTTTAGTGAAGATGCTCTGTGAGAGGGCAGACCCGGGGTCCACTCCACACCCTCACCCATTTCCTCCCTTTCCTGAGCCCGCCTTTCTCCGTGTGCCTCATCTCATCACTTTTGACTCTCTCAGTGGGGATGTGAACAAACTATTCCTGGATGTAAATACAGCTATAATTCTGCATCCTGGTTTACTCCCCCCAATTGTAGCTGCCTCTCCTGAAGTGTGAAAGCAATGGTGCATCCCTGGGTTCAGACAATTGAAGATGATCTGAGAGTCTACACACTGTTCTGAGAGGCGGAGGTGTGGCCTTACATCCTTACATCCTCAGTCAAACCCTTATCAAGCTACTTGCCCTCTTGGCCTCAGTTTACCCAACCCAGTCAACTCTTAATATTTGCTACCCCTCTTCCTCCAGGATACTGTAAACATTATCTTTACAACAACATACTCATATCACCTTAGAAAACCTATGCTGGGTAAATGCAAAGCATCATCATTATCGTTCATTTAAACTGACTATATGACTGTGGGCAAGCCACTTCAGCTTGCTGGGTCTCAATTTAAAATTCTGTAAAATGGGAAAATGTATTATAAGAGTGGAGAGCCATGGTGAGGCTTAACTAATGAGTGTTTTCAAGGCACTTTGAGATCCTTAGATGAAAGGCATTTGGAAGATCGTTATCGTAGTAAACATTATTATTGACTGTTTATTGTGCCCTGTCGTGCATGAGACATTCTACAAAACACAGCAGGAGTGACAGTCCTTGCAGGAGAGTGTAATAGGTGTTATTATTGAACTTGAGTCTACAAGGAGTCCAGGCCAGTATAATACTAAGTATAAAGTACTCTACTAATAGGGCATAAACAACCTGTTGTCACGGGGTACCATTTTGCAAAATACCTCTTCCAGAGGACTCAGTGTTAAGGTGGCATTCTCAAAGAGTTCATTTAATTTCATGTTCAGGAGCCTTTTAAGTCCAAAGTCTGTTCTGCTCACCTTGCATCATCTAAAAAACAAGCTCATCGAGATCTTTCTGTTGGCTCAAAGAGGTCTGGTACGTTCTGTGCTAGCCAGTGTGCCAGGGTGGAACCAAGAGCCACACTTCATAGTGCCAACTCAAGAGAGAAAAAAAAAATAGTCCATTGTGCCTACCTGTCTAAAACCCTCCCAAGCCAGTTGTGTAAAAAGAAAGCTTGAGAAATGGCTGTAGGTTTCTATAGCATGCAATTATTTCAAGCCAACAGGTAAGACCAACAGACTCCTGGAGGACCCATGTCAGTGCTGATGTCATTGGTTCTTATTCCTTCCCATATTGTGGCCAAGCCAAAGGAACTTTGCAAGTCTTCGAGAAGATTATGGGCTTCTGAATTGCTGATCACTCTTCCTCCTTCCTCCACTACCCTTTAATAATATTTCTGATTTAGAACAGGCAGGAAAGCAGTGAAGCTAAAAACTTGCAAAGTTAGACTTTGAAAAAGCCAGAATTCAGATTCTGATTCTGCCTTTCAACAGTTGCATACTTTGGATGAACCTCAGGGCCAGCCTCCAATTCCCCTTCTGAAACCTGGAGATAATAGCAGTACCTACCTCTGAGGGTTGTTGCTGCTGCTAAGTCGCTTCAGTCGTGTCCGACTCTGTGCGACCCCATAGACAGCAGCCCACCAGGCTCCCCCGTCCCTGGGATTCCAGGCAAGAACACTGGAGTGGGTTGCCATTTCCTTCTCCAATGCATGAAAGTGAAAGTGAAAGTGAAGTTGCTCAGTCATGCCCAACTCTTCGCGACCTCATGGACTGTAGCCTACCAGGCTCCTCCGTCCATGGGATTTTCCAGGCAAGAGTACTGGAGTGGGTTGCCATTGCCTTCTCCGTTCTGAGGGTTGTTGGGGAGAAATAAATGCGACAGTTCATGTCACTTAGCTTGTAGCACCATGATTGGTTCATATTATGTGCTCAATAAATTTTAGCTGGTATTGCTATTGTTATTAAAGCAACTCAAGACTTTCCACGCTAAATTATGCACCATCTCTCTTGTTAATCGAGTGTCCCCCAGAGATGGTCCTTGGTACCCTGATTTTTGGTTGGTATGTGTGTCTCCAAAGGATGTGAGGCCATAATTCACGTGTGTGATTCCTCCCAGCATGAGCTGGCTTAGCAGTTCATTTCCAAGACCTTTAGGAGCTAGGAATGGATTCTAGGAGAAAACAATACTCTCCAGCTTCTCTTCCCCAAATGGCGAGCTCAGCAAAACACCATACACGGAGCAACAACCTGGTCCAGCTTCCCAGCATTGCCAATGCCTCATTAGCATCTGTCTTTCCTTTCCCCTGCATCTTTCAATCCCCAACACAAATGTCGCCGTCCTGGGTCTTGCAGGGCCAGACTCTCTCACTTCTTTGTTAAACATCATGCCAACCACACACATTCCTATCTTGCTCGCCCTACCTCAGCAAGAACACACCTGCCACCTCCAGCACACAGACCAGGTGGCTGTGTCCTAGAAACTTCTTCAGCTGGTGTGGCAAGCAGCTGAGATGAAAAATGAGGTCAGAAGGCACAGGGGGGAACTGAGGCTGGGGAGAAACCAAAGGGCATCCAGGCCCTTTCCTGGGTCTCAGCTGCTGTGTCCTGCAGCAGTGCTGCGACACACGTGGTCATCTCTGCTAAATTTGCAAGGCAGTTAAAACCATCCCAAGCACCTGAAGACAGCAGGCAGATGGCACTGGGTCAGCGAGGCCTGGATATGGCACGTGTAGGAGCCAAGTTTGAGAAGTCAGGAGACCCAGATAGTTCTCCGGCTCCTCCCACCTTTGCAAACCTTTGACAAAACCATATGGCTCCAAACTGACTTGACCCCTACTCTCTGTTGATATACCACCTTCTTCATTACAAGTCCTCCCCATTTCACTGATTACCGTTTAAGGACTGTGGTCAAATAGAGCTGAGTTTGTGCTGGTATTCAATTACTTTTGAGCTGTGAGGCCTCAGGCAAATCACTTAACCTCTCTGATCCCCAGTTTCCATATTTGTGCAATAGTGATATTAATGGTATACATATGTCATAAGGCTACAATGAGATGATGTATGTAAAATGCTTAGTATACTATGGTAAATGTTAAGTAACGAAACAGCAACAGTAGAGGACAAAGTTTGGAGCATTGGATTTGGAGCTCTTTGTACCCACACATAAACATACAGAGACCTCTGTTCAAAAATTAAGCAAAGGGGATAACAAAAGAAAAAGGGGTTCCTGACAAGACAAAACTAGGGACTTCCCTGGTGGTCCAGTCGTTAAGACCCCATGCTCCAAATGCAGGTGGCATGGATTCGATCCCTGGTTGGAGAACTAAGATCCCACATACCAAGCTGTGTAGCCCAAAAGCAAAGGGACAAAACTACAGTGATGAAAAAGTGTGGTTTTCAGTGGTGACCAGGGGTTATGGGTTGGGAGAGGATTTATAAAGGATAGCGTGAGGGAGTTTTATGGGATGAAGGGACTATCCTGCATCCTGTTTGTGGTGAAAGTTAAATGAATCTATATATGTGTTAACATTCATATGAATATATGCCAAGAGGGGAAAAAGTCAATTTCACTGTATGCCAATGTTTAAAATAATATTTTTAAAAATGAAAGGGAGCTCTTGCACATTTCTTTGAGTCTCTACCTGATTTTCACCTGGCCTGCTCTGATGTCCCCTCATGTCTGTGTGTATTGGGTCAATGCTATTTTGGAGAAGGATTTTGCCATCATTTAAGCAATCAGGGTAATTCCTGCGGGTGGGCTTCTCTCTGTTTTAGCAAACTATTCTATTAACTGCTTCAGTTTTCTCATCAGTTAGAGGTATCTGGCCAGTAGACAAACAGCAGAGCATCCCCTGGTGGAGATGGCCCAAGCAGATGGCTGGGGCAGAAGGTTCTCCTTACTCAACCTCAATTTTCCATCATGTGCACTGGGCGTGTCACCTAAGGGATTAGTCAGTGCATATTTCGTGTTGTTTCGATGCCTCTTAGGAAAGGTTGTCTGCCCACATGTCCCTTCATACTATGAAGAGATTATGGAACAAGGGAAAGTGCTTGTTCAGCCCTTGACACGCAAAGAGCATCCCCATCTATCTCATTCCAGACGCCACTGCATAGCTTTTGGCTGAGCAGGGACCAGCTCACATATGGTTCTCTTCAATCTCAACATCTTCCCCCTTTTTCATTTATTTAATTTAGTTTATTTTTATTATTTTATTTTGCCTGCTCTGGGTCTTTGTTGAGGTGTGCAGGCTCTTCACTGGGCACGCAGGATTTCTCTAAGTTGCATCGCACAGGGGCTTTTTTTTTTGCTATCGAGCATGGGCTCTAGAACACCTAGGCTCAGTAGCTGTGGTGCTCAGGCTTAGTTGCCCTGTGGCATATAGGATTTTAGTTCCTGGACCAAGGATCAAACCTGTGTCCCCTGCATTGGAAGGCAGACTCTCAACCACTGGACCACCAGGAAAGTTCCTCTTTCTCATTTTCAAATCTATACTTATGTGTTAGACCTGTCTTTGACAAACTGTATTATGTAAGTGATTAATGGAGGTTCCATAAAGCTCCAGAGTCAAAGAAACCTGAGGTTGAAACAGAGTTAAACCTTTTTTCTTTGCTGCAGGACTTTTCCGTACTTTTAGTACTAAAGAATGGTGAATCTCCAAAGAGAAGACAATGATAAGAAACATTTCCCAAATTCCTGTGACAGTGGTAACCCTAAGACTTTTATTAGTGCCTTGAGTTATATTAATTGTCCACAGAACACATTTTGGGAAATGTTGTCTCATACTAATGCAGAGATAGCTGAGCCCTCAAAGAGAATCCCTATTATAATTAGAGACTATTGATGCATTCCAAGAAGAGTTGTGGGCAAGTTTTTGTTGTTAGAAGATATTTTTGGAAAACTGTTTGAAACTTGCTACCACCAGTTTCTGCAGTATTTATTTCGCTTCTATCATTTTATTTTTTGGTCATGCCACACATCATATGGGGTCTTAGTTTACCCACCAAGGATCAAACCCACATCCCTTGCATTGGAAGTACAGAATCTTAACTACTGGACCACCAACGAAGTCCCTTAGCTTCTGTCAGTAGTCAGCCATAGGTACTGTGGGACTCTACCCAACAAAGTAAAGGTTCTACCTACCCAGTGCTTATTGTCTGATGGTAAAACCAGCTAATTAGATACATGTATTAAGCATATGTGTATAAATATATACATACATATCCCTGATTTAAATATATTATCTATTATAAGATACATTATTTAGTTATAGCCCTAAAGGGAATAAAAAAAGCACTACTATATTAGATGTTCACTGTAAGATACATCCAATTTTAGAAATGTTAAGATATGAAAAAAGGACTGTCTTACTGAAGAGTACATATTGTCTGATTCCATTTATATAAAATTCCAGAAATGGCAAACTATAGTGCTTTTTGGGTAATGCAAATGTTTTATGTGGTGTTATATAGGTTTGTCTAAATTCATCAAATCGTACACTTAAAAAGAGTACATTTTTGGTGTGTATATATATATATATAACCCCATAAAGTGATTAAGACAAAGAAGTCTTAGACTCAAAAGATACTGGTTTATGAAAATGTCAGATGAGGAGGTGGTTCAGTTTAAGGGAAATGAAGTTTGTCTAAAAAAAGAAACTTCCTTTAAAAATATGGGCATTTTAATGGTAGGAAGGACACGGTCAGGGAATGAAAAGGCAGGGTCTAGTCTGGGCACGTGGGGGCTAGGAAAGACGGGGTATCTTGAACAGAATGGAAGTTGGAAGAGAGAGAGAAAGAGATGGAGAGGAGTTGGCATGACTGGTTATCTGCTTCAAAACCACCACTAGGAAGGCACATGTCAATTACTCTGTAATTAAGTCTCTCTGTGTCTGCTTCCATGTAATCATGTGGCCTATGGGTTGTATGTACCTGATGGATTCAGAGCAGCCAAACAAGATATCTCTGCTCTGAACAGACGGCCAAGCTCCCTGGGTAAACTGAGGAGCAGTTTCCACTTCACTGGCAGACGGACCACTCTTTTTCATTGAAATGGTCAGGTTACCTGACAACCCCAGCATGCAGGAACACTAGCCAGCACATCCACAGCAAGGGGCAGAACACAGGGCAGGGAAAGACAAGTCTATTCGTCATGAGCTGCTTCCTGCAACTTGGGTCTGTGTCAGCCACCAGGGTCACACTGTTCCCGATGCCTGGCTCAGAAGCCAGGGCATTCAACAGACTGCTTCTAAGTGCCTGCTACATGCCAGGCTCCATCTTGAAAGCTCACACCTTTGAAAGCTTACAGCAGGAATGCTCATGGGCTCAGACTCTAGGACTCAAATAGCAGCTGAGTTCACTTTAGATCTCTGTCATTTTTCCAATCTTTTATCCAAGCAGCAGCACAACAGGCAACTTGTCCCGGGTCTGGGTCTCAGTACCATGCTTGGAGCACATACCTACAGCCTGGCCCAGATTAGGAACCCTCAAATGTTTTTTGAATTAATGAATGAACACATTCACGTTTTTGGTAGACTTTATGGAGTCATGGAATAATAACCCCTCATAATGTGGAAATGAACTCTTCCTGAATTGAGCCATGACAAAGCTCTATGAGGAATGAGCAGCGTATTATATTAGGCATAAAGCCACGTGGTGAATGAAATATTCTGGAGGTGAATCACCTTATTAAATACCTTTTGGGGTGACAGTACTGCCCAGAAAACATAGTGGGCCAAGTTCAAAACCACTTAGCTCATGAATTGTTAACCCTAAGAAGATAGGAAATGTGTCTCCATATATGACCAAATTCCTGTATCAGAATCCACAAACGCTATGTACTCCTCTGATGGTGGGGAAAATATTCATAGTGAGTTAATTTACACTTAGCCCCAGTGGCAGAAAAGACGAAGCATCAGAAGAATTTGCCAACGAGTTATGTGCTAAACTGGCCTGGCCTCCTCCATGAAGGAAGCAGCATTTCAGGTAAGAACATGGCTCCTGCGCCTCTCAGGCTGACCAACCTATGTCACACATGTATATAATATAGAGAGCATAAAACTGGCATTTTTAGCCACTTTTATGTGTGTAGGGCAGTCGCATTAAGTATATTTACATTGTTCTGCACCCAGCACCACTATCCATCTGTCTCCAGAACTTTTCATCATCCCATACTGAAACTCTGTACCAATTAATAGCCCTTCATTGCCTCCTGGTGTGTATGTGTAAGTGTGTGTGTGTGTGTGTGTGTGTGTGTGTAGATAGATAGACAAATAGACATTCACATGTATATTTTAAACTTCTTTCTGG
This sequence comes from Bubalus bubalis, assembly GCF_019923935.1. Classification (NCBI taxonomy): domain Eukaryota; kingdom Metazoa; phylum Chordata; class Mammalia; order Artiodactyla; family Bovidae; genus Bubalus; species Bubalus bubalis. Next base: position 54,031,192 of record NC_059165.1, on the reverse strand, counting down.
GTAAGAGGAATAAGTCTTTTAATATCATTTTTTAAATATATACTCTAATTTTCTGCTGTTTCTGACCTTAGACTTCCAATGAGATAAGCAAACAAGATAATGCTGTGATTCAGAACCAAGGCTCTTCATTCATATGTACTGACTGTATGCTTCTGGTCAAGTTATTTAGTAAGTCTGAGCATCATTGTTACAAGATGAAAATAGGAATCTTAGCTCCTAGGGTTCTTGGGAGGATTCAGTGAGGCAGTTCCTGTAAAGTGCTTAGCACAGGGTCTGAATGAGGTAAGCTCCTGCTAAGGGTGAGCTGTCTGCTCGCACTCATCTGGGTAGGTTAACTTGTAAAGCACTACCACGCTTATTGCGGTCAGCCTGTTATTTTACTGCATTGAAGACATGGGGGTAACTGTGATCGTGGCTTCATTTGGAGGATAAGTCAAGACAATTCTTGTAAAGTTCTTAGCACAGGGCGTGACACACACTACTTCTTGATAATAATTGTGAGGCATTATTATTATTTCCTATGCCTCATACAATCAGCAAGCATATACAGGATGCCTTTTATGAGTAAGACCCAATGCCAGGCTCTAGGGAAGAACAAAAGCAAATAATATATGATTCTTATTAACATGTAGACATGGAAGAGACCCAGGAAAACTGAGTAATTCACCAAAATGGCTGAAACCCTGCTATAAAGAGCTCATGGACTTTTGGGAGGCAGCCACGTAAGGTAGTAATTACGAGGCAGGTAATAAGTGTTAAAACAAAGGACTTACTGTGTCAGGCACTGGGTAAAGCACTCTTTACTACAGAATCTACAGAATCTCATTTAACTCTACAAATCTGAGATGACTGCTCCCGTTTTGTCTACTTCACACATACGAGGTTTGTGCTCAAGAAGAGTTCATATACGAAAACACGATGGGAGAAAACGGCTGCAGATCAAAATCGAGCATTCCTGTGCTTGTGTTCAGGGCAGTTGTTGAGGTTGCATTTTATTTTATTTTTTTAATGCAGCTTGTTGTCTAGTTGTGTCTGACTCTTTGCAATCCCATGAACTGTAGCCCAACAGGTTCCTCTGTCCATGGGATTCTCCAGGCAAGAATACTGGAGTGGGTTGCCATTTCCTTCTCCAGGGGATCTTCCTGACCCAGGGATTAAACCTCATCTCTTGCATTGGCAGGCGGATTCTTTACCACTGAACCACCAGGGAAGACTTAAATGCAGCTTTCTTTGTTTGTTTTTAATTTTATTTATTTCTTTATTTGGCTGCACTGGGTCTTAGTTGTGGCACTTGGGGTTTTTAGCTGCTGCATGTGAACACTTTAGATGTGGTATGTGGGGTCTAGTTCCCTAACCAGGGATTGAACTCCAGACCCTGCATTGGGAGTGTGGAGTCTTAGCCACCGGACCACCAGGGAAGTCCCTGCAGCTAGTCTTATTCTTGACCATTCACAGCAACCCATGACACTGAGGACTGCAAACCTCAAAATACACTGAGAGGCACGTACACTGGCTGGGGAGTCCTGGCATCATGGTCCCCACACCGCTGGTTTGAAAAAATATGCCTTTTGGCTGCCATTCACACTCACAACATGGAAAGCCAAGAGGATTGATGAGAGAGCTTGGATTATTCACTGTCAACCTTCCCTGAGAAGCTAAGGAGAAATAAGACAAATATTTCCCAGAGTGCCTGATGCAAACCACCCCCGTTTAAGGGTATCAGCCACCTGCCAGTGTTGGAGAAGGCAAGTGTGGAACCACTTGCCTAACTGGAAAATTGGTCCACATAGTCGGCTGCAGCCCATCTTCCCATCTCAGTGTCCCCTTTGCTCCTCCAGAAAGTCAGCCCTCTGTCCCAAATCCCAAGCCAGTCGGCTGCAGGTTCCTCAGGCTCTCCGAGACTACCCTCCAGCCTCCCAGCATATGTAAGCTCCTGAGGTTAAGGAGGTGTCTTGTCTTCTCTGTACCGAGCAGAGTGCCTGAAATGCAACCAGAATTCAATAAATATTGAAGTACTGAATACGTAGTGTTGGTGATAATGCAAGAAACTGCAGTTAGATTCAGCATCTTTAAGGCCCTGGTGTTTTTGCCTGGGACAAGAGGAAAGGAGACATCCCCACTATCTCATCCCCCGGATCCGTTTCAGCCCCTGTCTTGTTGACCAGGGTGTTTCTTGACTTAAGGCCAGGTGTGTTAGGAATGGCACAGAAGTGCTTGCAGGGGATTCAGAGGTGAAAAAAAGAAGTCAGACCAGTATGGAGCCAGATAGAGAGAACACCAAAACTGGCAAGTGCGTTCCTCTGAGCAGGTTCCCCTGGTTTTGCACAATTAAGGATGATATCGCCACACACATAGGAGTATTTTAATTGGTTGCCAAGGCAATGCGGCAGAGTCAGTGGGCATGAAGCAGGAATAGATCTCTGCAGAGCTGTGCTCAGGAAGGGTGCTTGGCTGTGACATTAACGAGCTGCCTGGATAGGAGAAAGGCAGAGCTGCCATAAATCTTCTTTGGGGCTTTTCTTCAGTATATGGAAATGGCAGAGAAAGGGAGGGGCAAAAGAGAAAACTTCTCTTTCTGGCCCTCTGGAGAAGCAGGAGAGGTAATCTTCTGGATTTTGAGTTTCTCCTCGGAGTGGTGAACTTTTGTGGATGAGAGAAATCCAAGGAGATTTGGTTGCATGCTGGAAGGAAGAAGGAATAGGATGATTGAAGAACAGAAGGAGATGACAGTGTTTTCTTCTTCTTGAGAGATCATAAAAAGGGCCCAGGATGCAGGAGCCTGTATTTTCACAAAAAGAACACTTTCCACCTACTCCTTTTACTTCCCTTTGCGTGAGCAAGGAAAAGAATTTGCTATTAAATACATTTCTTTTGGGGGCTTCCCAGGTGGCACTAGAGGTAAAATACCCGCCTGCGAATACAGGAGACATAACAGACACAAGTTCGATCCCTGGTTGGGAAGATCACTGGGGAAGGCATGGCAACCCACTCCAGCATTCTTGCCTGGGAAATCCCAGGCACAGAGCCTGGCTGCCGACAGCCCATGGAGTCACAAAGAGTTAGACATGACTGAAGTGCTTAGCATGCATGCATGTTTCTATTTATTTTCTTAAGGTTTTGAATAACTAAGATTTTTTTTTTTCACAATCATAGAACTTTGTGGTTGAGACAGGTCCTGGGTTTTCTAACTTCTCTGTTTTACTTGCTGTCCCACAACCTAGAGAATCAGGCAAATTTCATCACATGGAATGCTCGTCCTGATGGCCTGGGCAAGGAGGGTGGGACCAGAAGAGAGAGAAGCCAGAAGGGAGGTGGACATTTCTCATTAGCACCTTAATAAGTATGACCATCACGCAGCACACACCGTGTGCCAGACACTGTGAAATAAGTATGATTTTCTTGAATTCTCCTAACAACCTCTGGAAGTCCATGATGTTTTCTCATTTTACAGATGAAAGAAGAGGCAGGATTTGAACCAGGTTTGCCTACATCCAATGACTGGGCTCTTAACAAGATCAGTTAGGGTGTCCAGAACAAGCATGGTGCTCCCTTGGCACCCCAGGGAGCCCTGCACCATCTGCCATTGCCCGTCACTTTCTGTTGGCACCAACACCACCATTCTAATGTGGTTGATAGACTTCTGGAGTACGAGGTAATCTCTGACCAGTCCAGCTCCGTGTGCATGATATGCTGTGTCTTAACTGGATGCCACTTGGTCATACATTGAAGGGTTTAAGTAGTAGAAATGAGTCTAAGTGGGGGGATAGAGAGGGAGACAAGAGAGGAGGAAATGGAGTCAGAGAAAAGAGAAAGGTAGTGATAGAGAAAGGCAGAAAAGATGCATGGGAGATGTAGACAGGGGCGACAGAAACCAGGGACGAAGGAGGAGGAAAGGCAGAAGCTGGTCAAGGCAACAAGTGTGTGGGAGTAGCAGGGCTGGGGGGGCAACCTTGGGGAGATATGTTATCAGGAGACATGTCAGGCTTTGATCCAAAGCTGGTCTGCTTTTCTCGAAGTTAAACAGAGTTGGAACAAAATATTTATGCTCCATTCCTTTCAGAAACCTGTCATCAGGACAGGCAAAATTGTCTATTATAGGTGGGGAAAAATAGAGCCTGAAATTCAGGAAAGTCAGCTTTTAATCCTGGCTTAGCTGAGAACCAGCCCTGTGACATGAAATGTATCCGAGTGCTTATTAAATGTTAGCAGTTACTATGGTTAAAGAAAAAGTCAGATTCTCTGAGTCTCTGAATTCTGCTGTATCAAAGATTTTACAGAATATGGAAATGATTCAGAAGTATTTGCATTTATGTTTTAAAGAAAAAGATGCATAAATTTCTCCCCTTTCAAGGCTTCTCTGGTGGTTCAGTGGTGAAGAATCCACCTGCTGATGCAGGAGGCACAGGTTCAATCCCTGGCTCAGGAAGATCCCCTGGAGAAAGAAATGGCAACCCACTCCAATATTGTTGCCTGGGAAATCCCATGGACAAAGGAGCCTGGCAGGCTACAGTCCATGGGGTTGCAAAAGAGTTGGACACAACTTGCACATTGTTGCAAGTGGCAAAATTTCATTCTTTTTCCTGGCTGAATAATATTCCATTGTATATATGTATAGCACATCTTCTTAATTCATTCACCTGTTGACGGACACTTGGGTTGCTTCCATATCTTGGCAAGTGTAAATAGTGCTGCTCTGAATATTGGGGTGCATGTATCTTTTCAAATGGGAGGTTTGGGCATTTTTCACATGTATGCCCAGGAATAGAATTTTTGCATCTTGTGGTAGTTCTATTTTCAGGTTCTTGAGGAACCTCCACACTATTCTCCACAGCAGCTACACAAATTTACATTCCTACATGTTGGTGATTTTTGTTATTGTTTAGTATTAATATTGCCCCTGTCTTTGCATAGTTGTCCATCTTATTCTACTGGGAGCACCTGGTCCAGGATCCAGTTGCCTTTTGCTTAAACTATCTAAAAAGTAAGCAGTTCTGTCTTATGAAAGATCTCTGAAGTATCTCCACACTGGAATTTCAGGAAGCAATGACACAGTCTTAGAGAATGTCTCTTGAGATCTCTTCCAGTAAAGAGCCTCCAGCCATAATAAACCTTGCTAATCAATACTGTAACAGGAATGCTACTCTTGAAAGCACTATGGAAGACAAATATTTTTTTATTCTGTACATTTGGGAAGAAACATGTAACATTATGTGGGTGCAAGATATGTGTGTTAGTCACTCAGTTGTGACCGACTCTTTGCAACCCCATTGGACTGTAGCTGTCCAGGCTCCTCTGTCCATGGAGTTCTCCAGGCAAGGATACTAGAATGGGTTGCCATTCCCTTCTCCAGGGGATCTTCCTGACCCAGGGATCAAACCTGGGTCTCTCGCATTGCAGGCAGATTCCTTACCATCTGAGCCACCAAGGAAGCAAGGTAGGTTAGTGGTATAAACTAAACTCAATGAAAGGGGAAAATGCTACATTGCAGTAGTAATACCACTAGTAGGTACTCATTACACAATTATATATTGCGTGTTCTCACTATGTACCAGGGAGAAAACTAGACAGCAGGATATAACCATGAACAAGACAGACATAAAATGTACGCTCTACTGGGATCGATGAACAAAAAAGCCATGGTCTTAGTTGGGTTCCCCCAGGAATCAGACTCTGACACGAGAGTTGAGTGCTCACAGATCATTTGGGATGTGTGAGGACATTGATCAGGGCGTGGGGACCTCATACAGGAGAGGGAGGTAACTAGTTAAGGTGTGTTTTGAAGCCACTCACCACAATGGATTACTGATGCTTAACCCTTTGGAAAAACTGTGGGAAACAGTGTAAAACTCAGACCTTAGAATTACTGTGGCCAAGAGGTGAAAGATCTGGGTATTTAAACCCCTATACCTGTCAGTCATTGGTTAAGAGCTACCCCAAGGGGCACAGTATGTTCTAGAAGCTCAAAGCAAGTCTTCCAACAGAACTGCAGGTGCTGGCTATTGGAAGTGAAGCTGAATTGCACAGAAATGGGAATGGGACCTGAGAAGATAAAGGCAGAGCACGAACTGTGTCACTTACACGCACACGAAATAACCAAGATAATCACAAATTGTGCTAAGTGTCTGCTGTATAAACTAACTTTTATCTATACAAGGATATGAAATAGAGGGTGAAAGGGAAGATCCTTGATCAGGGGAGGCATTTGTGCCGAGATCTGAGTGATGAGAAGAAGGCAGCTCTGTGATGAGGCAAGGATGGGTTCTGGTGATGGAGGACATCATGAGCCTGATCCCAGAAGGATCTCGCTGAGTTTGGGGAACTGACCGAACACCCACTTGGCTAAGGGATGATAAAGCAGTGAGGTGAGAGGCATGAGAAAAGGTTGCAAGGGAAGGTCTACAGGGACCAAGAAGCCATGGTCAAGAAGGGAACTCGGATCCTGGATACAATGAGAAAGACTAAAGCAGGGACACCATCTGATCTGATTTTCAATTTAATATATTACTTTGGCTCTTGGGTGGAAAGTGAATTTCTAGGGAACAAGAATGGAAATATTGGGTTGACCAAAAAGTTCATTTAGGAATTTCTGTATGATGTTATGGAGAAACCCAAGTGAACTTTATTGGCCAATTGAATAGAAGATCAATTTCAAGTCTTCTGGATGTGTGACCTGGACTAAGATGGTATGTTTGATGGAAAAAAGTGGATGGGTGTGAGAATACACTTGGAAGTAGACACAGTGGAACTTGATGGATTTGGGCATGCAAACTGGACCCTTGATGTGTCACTAACCTCACTGAAAACTCACTATGTGAAGCACTTCCATTTAATTCTTGTAACTTCTGTGTGAGGCAGATACCCTTTACCTTCATCCCATTTTACCAGTAGGGAGACTGAGGCTCAGAAAGAATAATTTGCTTAGGGTCTCACAGAGATCAAGAGACAAAGCTGGATGTAGTCATAGCTAGTGACTTTAAGGTGCTCTACTGTCACATACCAAACCCCTCTTCCAACAACACAAGAGAAGACTCTACACATGGACATCACCAGATAGTCAACACTGAAATCAGACTGATTATATTATTTTCAGCCAAAGATGGGAAAGCTCATACAGTCAGCAAAAACAAGACCAGGAGCTGACTGTGGCTCAGATCATGAACTCCTTATTGCCAAATTCAAACTGAAATTGAAGAAAGTGGAGAAAACCACTAGACAATTCAGGTATGATCTAAATCAAATCCCTTATGATTATACAGTGGAGGTGAGAAATAGATTTAAGGGACTAGATCTGATAGATAGAGTGCCTGATGAACTATGGATGGAGGTTCATGACATTGTACAGGAGACAGGAATCAAGACCATCCCCAAGAAAAAGAAATTCAAAAAAGCAAAATGGCTGTCTGAGGAGGCATTACAAATAGCTGTGAAAAGAAGGGATGTGAAAAGCAATGGAGAAAAGGAAAGATATAAGCATCTGAATGCAGAGTTCCAAAGAATAGCAAGGAGAGATAAGAAAGCCTTCCTCAGTGATCAATGAAGAGAAATAGAGGAAAACAATAGAATGGGAAAGACTAGAAATCTCTTCAAGAAAATTAGAGATACCAAGGGAACATTTCATGCAAAGATGGGCTCAAAAAAGGACAGAAATGGTATGGACCTAACAGAAGCAGAAGATACTAAGAAGAGGTGACAAGAATACACAGAAGACCTGTACAAAAAAGATCTTCATGACCCAGATAATCACGATGGTGTGATCACTTATCTAGAGCCAGACATCCTGGAATGTGAAGTCAAGTGGGCCTTAGGAAGCATCACTATGAACAAAGCTAGTGGAGGTGATGGAATTCCACTTGAGCTACTTCAAATCCTGGAAGATGATGCTATGAAAGTGCTGCACTCAATATGCCAGCAAATTTGGAAAACTCAGCAGTGGCCACAGGACTGGAAAAGGTCAGTTTTCATTCCAATCCCAAAGAAAGGCAATGCCAAAGAATGCTCAAACTACCACACAATTGTACTCATCTCACATGCTAGTAAAGTAATGCTCAAAATTCTCCAAGCCAGGCTTCAGCAATATGTGAACCGTGAACCTCCAGATGTTCAAGCTGGTTTTAGAAAAGGCAGAGGAACCAGAGATCAAATTGCCAACATCCGCTGAATCACTGAAAAAGCAAGAGAGTTCCAGAAAAACATCTATTTCTGCTTTATTGACTGTGCCAAAGCCTTTGACTGTGTGGATCAAAATAAACTGTGGAAAATTCTGAAAGAGATGGGAATACCAGACCACCTGACCTGCCTCTTGAGAAACCTATATGCAGGTCAGGAAGCAACAGTCAGAACTGGACATGGAACAACAGGCTGGTTCCAAATAGGAAAAGGAGTACGTCAAGGCTGTATATTGTCACCCTGCTTATTTAACTTCTATGCAGAGTACATCATGAGAAACGCTGGGCTGGAAGAAGCACAAGCTGGAATCAAGATTGCCGGGAGAAATATCAATAACCTCAGATATGCAGATGACATCACCCTTATGGCAGAAAGTGAAGAACTAAAGAGCCTCTTGATTAAAGTGAAAGAGGAGAGCGAAAAAGTTGGCTTAAAGCTCAACATTCAGAAAACTAAGATCATGGCATCCGGTCCCATCACTTCATGGCAAATAGATGGGGAAACAGTAGCTGACTTTATTTTTCTGGGCTCCAAAATCACTGCAGATGGTGATTACAGCCATGAAATTAAAAGACGCTTACTCCTTGGAAGGAAAGTTATGACCAACCTAGACAGCATATTAAAAAGCAGAGACATTACTTTGTCCACAAAGGTCTGTCTAGTCAAGGCTATGGTTTTTCCAGTGGTCATGTATGGATGTGAGAGTTGGACTATAAAGAAAGCTGAGCGCAGAAAAACTGATGCTTTTGAACTATGGTGTTGGAGAAGACTCTTGAGAGTCCCTTGAACTGCAAGGAGATCCAACCAGTCCATCCTAAAGGAGATCAGTCCTGGGTGTTCATTGGTAGGACTGATTTTGAAGCTGCAACTCCAATACTTTGGCCGCCTGATGCAAAAAGCTGACTCACTGGAAAACACCCTAATGCTGGGAAAGATTGAGGGCAGGAGGAGAAGGGGACAACAGAGGATGAGATGGTTGGATGGCATCACCGAATCAATGGACATGGGTTTGGGTGAACTCTGGGAGTTGATGATGGACCGGGAGGCCTGGCGTGCTGCGGTTCATGGGGTCTCAAAGAATCGGACATGACTGAGTGACTGAAATGAACTGACTGTCACATTAACCCCAAGAAGAGGTGGGGATCAGCCCCATGTCCCCCTGTCTGAACATGTCACTGCTCAGTGGTGTTGACTGGCAGAATGTCAGTCAGGCAGAGGGAAAAGCACAGGCATTAAAGCCAAAAGACTTGAGTCTGATCCTAGCTCTTTCACTGGCTGGCTGTCACTAAAACTCTCTGAGCCTCAGTTTCCTCCTCAGTAAGTCAGCTTCATCTTTTCAAATGGTTGTTTTTATTTAATTTTATTGATGTATAGTTGATCTACATTGTTGTGTCAAATGGCTGTTCTTTATATTAAATGAAGGACAGGGGAGCCTGGTGTGCTGCAGTTCATGGGGTCGCAAAGAGTCAGACACAACTTAGCAACTGAACAATAACAACAAAGTCTGAATCACTGGGTTGTCCAGAGCCAACTCAGACCAGCTCCCTGGGTGCCTCCAGCCAGGAGCAGAATTGGGGCCACATCAGGCTTGCATCCTTAGGTGCTGTCTCAGGAGACTTGACTCTGAGGACTCAGAAAGACAGATTCCTTTAAAGGAGAAACCCATCCAAACAAATTCCTCCCATGACTCTGCCTGAGGCCTGACCGAGACTGGGTGTTACATAAAAGGCGCTCTTAACCCAAGTTCATCTCAGGCTTTCTGTTTAAAGAAAATGCCACCTTGTAAGGAATCATAAAGCACAGGTGCTGAGAGCTGCAAAGGATCATAAGAAACCGCCTGCCACAGTGTCTTCCTATACAAATATGGAGTCTGAGGCTTAGCAAGAAGAAAAGACTAGCCAAGGCTACACAGTTTACCTGTGAATAGACACCAGGAGCAATGCCAGGCTTTCTGAATCTTGGCCTGAGCACCTTGTAGTTTAACTGCCTTGCCTCTTGTCCAGGCCATCGTAATGAGTTTGCTGGACTTGGATTGGAGGCCTCCAAAACAGATTTCAACATAAAGCACTCCTTTAGAAATGTGAGCACATTCAGATCACGTGTAGTGTTTTGCAGCATGGCCTGGTAAGGGCACTTTGAGACCTCTGGCCCTCAGCTGCAGTTTGGGCTGAAAAGCATGTAAACATTTCCACGGTCTTACAGTTTATACCAATTTGGAGCCTCAAGAGGCAGTTTCTAAAGACTTGGGGGAAAGAACAAGGGACAAACTACACAGAGAGACATAGAGCAACACTGGATGGCAGTGAAAGAAAAATCTTTCTTATGTGAAACAAAAGGTATGAAAGAGGTGAGCCTGGCATTGGCATCAAGGGGCTCAGTTTCATGGATATTGTTCTCTGAAAGCCCTTTCTTATGCAACCATTCGCCTAATAGCAACCACTATTTTGGTTTTGTCTTTTAAACATTTTAAATTATTTCCAAAGAATAGAAAAGTGATTACTGACTCAAAGGGGATGAATATTTTTGAGCCTCCTGATACATAATATTCATTTGCTTTCATCTGTGTTCGTCTGAACTCTTTTACTTGCAAGTGACAGAAACCCACCTCAAATGAGCTCAAACAGAAATGGGAGTTTGTTAACTCATGAAACGGGAAGTTCAGAAAGCTGGTCTCAGGACCTCAAAGGACCCAGATTGTCTTGCCAGATCACTCCTGTATCATAACTCCACTTCTTTCCCTATAATGGCATTATTCTCCCCAATTACAAATAACATTCTCCATAATGTGGATGGAAGAAGGTGCATCCCCCAGGGTTCTTAGTTGCAAACAAGAGAATCCATTGCAAATAATAATAATAGTAGTAGTAATAGTGTACTTCCCTGGTGGTTCAGTGGTAAAGCATCCGCCTGCCAATGCAGAAGACTAGGGTTCTATCCCTGGGTCGGGAAGATGCCCTGGAGAAGGGCATGGCAACCCACTCTGGTATTCTTGCCTGGGAAATCCTATGGACAGAGGAGCCTAGCAGGCTATAGTCCATGGGATCACAAAGAGTCGGACCTGACTGAGCAACTAAACAACAACCAGGTGTAGAGGTAGTAGTAATAAAAGTAAGAAGAGGCAGGATTACTAAGTTCACAGAATTTCTGGAAAGGCTGCAAAGACTGATTTGAGACCACTTTGCCAGGAACACCACCTCAAATGACCAAGTGCTGACTTGCAGGGCGGACCTTGCAGACACTGAACACTGAATCTCCCCCCGCCCCCACCATGGCCCTTCTCCTTCTACGGCAGTTGGAGGTCACCTTTGTGTTATCCCCACCACCTTCCCACAGAAGTGCAGATGCGTCTTCCCTGGGTGCCTTCTTGTGTCACTCACTCCCAATTTGAAGTCCAAGTCAGATTTCTGTCACTGACAGAGCCTGGCCCCTGGTTGAAAGTGGTACTGATAAAGCTGGCATTTACAGCTTCGTAATTTTGAGGCAGTTTCTCCCATGCACTAAAATTCATAAGGAGGGTGACTTTCTAAACATAGAAAGGGAGTTCAGATACATGGCACTCAAAAGAATCACGAACACATACTACAAGAAACGTGACAACAGACAGCTGAGAGTAACATCGCTCTAGCTCCACAACCCCAGAAAGAAAGAAAATTCTTTTCCGACACCACCTTGCTCGGTGCCTGTGTGCATGAATGCTCACTCAGTCGTGTCCAGCTCTTTGCCTGGCACATAGTAAATACCTGTTGGACTGAAATAATCCAGTAACTTTAACCGATAAGACCTGATTCCAAATCGCAAGACTCCTTTGTGTCTGGTACTGACTAAACTAAGATGAAATTAAAGTCCTGTGTTCCCCTGGTTTCCTTGTATCTAAAGTATTTCTTCCCTGAACTTTTGTTTAAAGGTGGGCAGGCTGACATACCTTGTTTGTGTCTAATGTTCATGGCTGTCTGATTTCTTCTTGCAGAGGGAAAAGGGGGGATATAATATTTCTGATAAATGGAAACCTGGCATTTTTACCAATGAAGTCTGCTGAAATAGAAGATGAGATTCTTACCTAGGAAGAACATTAACAGCATGTAAAATTGCTATTGGCACTTTAAGATATATTAGTAGGGTCAAAACTGGGATCAAAAAGAGTCCAATAGGCAAGGCAGATGACAAATACAATTCTCAGTTTCATTGAAAACAAGGCAGGAAGTTAAAATGCAGTCCCTCAAAGAGCTTTCACAGGTAGCGTGATATTTGATAGCAGCACGCCACTGATGGAAAATTTTATACAGATGCTGAAATTAGCTTTGCTAACACATCCTCCAACAGTGAGCATTACCCAGCTTTGACTCTTGGAAAGTTGCCTGTGGAGATAAAATGAAGAGGGTAAACTGGTATGGTTTTTGAAGACAGTAGGATTTTTCAGGAACCACTGTATTCCTGCATCTGCGTCCATCCTTTTTTTTTTTTTTTTTTTTGCTTCATGTCAATTCAAGAGTGTAGTACGGAAAAATCCTTAGAGGTTATCTTTAGTTATCACTTGTGACAGTCTTTCCCTAATTTGGTAGTAGAAATTAGCACATATTGAGTCATTAGAGTTTTTTCATTTCTCAGGAAAGCTCGCTGACTCTTCCCCAGACCATCCTGCCTCTTACTCCCTGTGGGGAAGGAGGGAGCCAAAGAAAGAGATAACCTTTCAGAGCCAGATGAAGTAAACACTCAGAAAATCCTAGGTGCAGATAGGAAACTATTTCAGAATTCTCTGGAATGAAAGGAATCAAGACCCTAAAATACACGAATAATAATGGTGATTCACGGTTAAAAGAACTTTGTGATTTTGGTGTAAAGAATTCAAAGTCAGGGCATCTACTTAGCCTTGTCTTAGAACCACAGTGGTTTTATCATTTTAACTGCAGTTGCTGATTGAAGCCGTCAACTTATCAAGCATGAAAAGTTGGCCAAACCAGATGTCAACCTGAAATGTCAATTTTTATTATTACTGTTTAGACCAGCTTATCCAAGAAAATTTCCCTTGTGTCAACACAGTTTATCAGCTCTATATATGAGGATGTTTTCAGCTGCAATTTGCAAAACTCCTTGCCAAACTAAGTTAAGCAAAAAAAAAAAAAAAAAAAAGGAGGGGGGAGAGAGTGACTAGAGGATGGGTTGTTTCATGGAAATTTGAAGAACAGATCTTAGGAGTGGCAGGGTTTGTGGGTTCATGGCAATCTGAATTCCATAGCTCTCTGTCTCTGCCCTACCTGCCACTGCTTTCTTCACTCTTAGAAAAGTTCTTTCCAGGAGAAAGATATTGGCAGCTAAACTCTACAACATTCTTAAGGCTGTTACTCTTACAGAAACTGCAGGTATTCTCCTTGACAACTCTATACCAGAGATGCTAATTAGCTTGCTCTGGGTCTTATGCGACCCTCTGAGAAATTGCTGTGGATGGGATGTAAGGAATACTCTGATTGGTCAGGACTAGGTCATGTGGCCACAGAGAGCAGGCTGGGGTCAGCCATCTGCACTACAGGGCCAGAATTATTAGGGAATAAAGGAAAGGTAGCTCACAGAAGGAGAAGAGCCTGCGCAAACATCTCAGTAAGAATACTCCTAAATCCTGGGCACATCTTTAGTATTATTTAGGATTAACTAAATGCATGGCATTTATTCATGGCAGTTAAAAGCAAAAACAAACCAAAATACCAAGTACCTCCCAATGTTTTATTATTTCCCTGAACTGTCTGACTTTCCATCCAACCTTTTTACCACCCCACAGTTCAGCACATCAAAATCCTGCCCCCACTTTTTAAGGCTCCTATTCAAATGCTACTTCTTCTTTTTCTTAAATTTTTTTAAATTGAAGTATAGTTGATTTATAATATTTTCAGGTTTACAGAAAAATGATTCCATATCTATAACAATGAGGTATCACCTCACACGGGTCAGAATGGCCATCATCAAAAAGTCTACAAATAAAAGGTGCTAGAGAGGGTGTAGAGAAAAGAAAACCCTTTTACAATGGAATGTATATATATATATATATTCTTTTTCAGATTCTTTTCCACTAAAGGTTATTAGGAGATACTGAATATATTTCTCTGTGCTATACAGTAGCACCTTGTTGTTGATCTGTCTTATATGTGGTTGTATATATTTGTTAATCTCATACACCTCATCTATCCCTCCCCCACCCTCTTCTCCTTTGGTAACCAAAAATTTGTTTTCTATGTCTATTAGTCTATTTCTGTTCTGTAAATAAGTTCCTCTGTGTCATTTTTTTTTTTATTCCATGTGTAAGAGATATCATATGATATTTGTCTTTCTCTGTCTGGTTTACTTCGCTTAGTATGACAATCTCTAAGTCCATCCATGATGCTGCAAATGACATTTTTTCATTTGTTTTTTGGGGTGAGTAATATTCTGGTGGGTGTGTGTGTGTGTGTGTGTGTGTGTGTGTATGTTTACGCACACACATCACATCTTCTTTATCTGTTCATCTGATAATGAATATTTAAGTTCTTCCATTTCTTAGTTATTGTGAATAGTTGTGCTATGAACATTGGGATGTGTATATCTTTTTGAATTAGAGCCTTTGTCTTTTCAGAATATGTGCCCAAGCATAGGATTGGCGGATCATATGGTAACTCTATTTTTAGCTTTTTAAGGAACCTCCATACTGTTCTCTGGAGAATGCAATGGCACCCCACTCCAGTACTCTTGCCTGGAAAATCCCATGGACGGAGGAGCCTGGTAGGCTGCAGTCCATGGGGTCGCTAAGAGTCGGACACAACTGAGCGACTTCACTTTCACTTTTCACTTTCATGCATTGGAGGAGGAAATGGCAACCCACTCCAGTGTTCTTGCCTGGAGAATCCCAGGGACGGCGGGGCCTGGTGGGCTGCCGTCCATGGGGTCGCACAGAGTCAGACACGACTGAAGCGACTTAGCAGCAGCAGCAGCAGAAGCATACTGTTCTCGGTACTAATTGGCACTCCCACCAATAGCATGGGAGGGTTTCCTTTTCTCCACACCCTCTCCCCAGCATTGTTATTTGTAAATGACTTTTTGATGATGGCCATTCTGGCTGGTGTGATACTTCACTGTAGTTTTGATTTGCACTTCTGTAATAATTAGTGATGTTGAGCACCTTTATATGTGCCTGCTGGACATCTGTATGTCTTCTTTGGAGAGATGTCTGTTTAGGTCTTCTGCTTATTTTTTGATTGGGCTGTTTGTGGGGTTTTCTTTTTTTATATTAACCAGTATAAGCTGTTTGTATATTTTGGAAGTTAATCTCTGGTCAGTTACAAAGTTTACAAATATTTTCTACCATTCTGAAGGTTGTCTTTTTGTCTTGTTTATGGTTTTCTTTGCTGTACAGAAACTTTTAAGTTTAATTAGGTCCAATTTGCTTATTTTTACTTGTGTTTCCATTATTCTAGTAGATGGACCTAAAAAAATAAAAATTGCTGTGATTTATGTTAAAGAGTTCTATGTTTTCCTCTAGTTGTACAGTATCTGGTCTCATTTATTTGTCCCTGCCTGAGATTCTGTCTCCCTCTTCAGTTCCTGTAGCAAGCCTCACCTGGCACTCACTTTGTCCTGCCTCCATGTATCCTATATATGCATGGTTTTACTGTACACACTCACCCCACCACCTCTGCTGCCAGATTAAAACTCAGAAAATACTTGAAAAAAATAAGGAGGCAAGATAAGAGGAAGAAAAGAGGCTAAGTCAGAATCCCCTTTGGACTCCATGCTTCCCCAACCATAACACTTCTCTCCTTTTCTTTTTTTTGGGGGGAGGGGGGAGCACCCAACATATACCAGGCCACCCACATCGGTGCGCTGCAATGGCTTAGCGACCAGTAGTGGCCACTGCAGCAAACTTCTCTCCTTTTCTGATGGTTATTTCTTGCCTTTTTCTCCTCCTGGACTCAGTTTCTTGAAGGCAATGACTATGTTGCTCAATTATTTCTTTCTTTTACAGTTTGCACAAAATAAATACTGGATGCATGGATGGATGAATAAACAAAAAATGAATGACTTAATAGAGTTAGCTGTGGGCTGGCATAAACCTTCCCCTTACCCAATAAAATGGAGAAGGCACTGGCGACCCACTCCAGTCCTCTTGCCTGGAAAATCTCATGGACGGAGGAGCCTGGTAGGCTGCAGTCCATGGGGTCGCTAGGAGTCAGACACAACTGAGTGACTTCGTTTTCACTTTTCACTTTCCTGCGTTGGAGAAGGAAATGGCAACCCACTCCAGTGTTCTTGCCTGGAGAATCTCAGGGACAGGGGAGCCTGGTGGGCTGCCGTCTATGGGGTTGCACAGAGTTGGACATGACTGAAGTGACTTAGCAGCAGCAGCTACCCAATAAAAAAAGAGGTCCAAAGATTGAAGGGATTAAGCTCAGCTGGGTGAGAAATGAAAAACTTTATACTGGGAGGTATCATAGCCACATTAACACAAAAGAAAGAAAGGAAGAAAGAGAGGAAGGACAGAAGAAAAAGGAAACAAATGGAGCACAATACCTTTAACTATTGCATAAGAGAATTTGTTTTCATATAGTGAAAAACTACTAAACTAATCAGTCCTGTCAGGCTGATTAAACACCAAACCCCCTCCTACCTTCACTTGTATCTACCTTTCAAGCCCCCTGAACACAGGGGCTGAGTTAAATAACATCAGGTGACCTTCTCAATCCTCTCCCTCATCCCCAACTCTTTGATTCCTTGGAGTCCCCCTTAATTGCTTTGGGTTTTTATTGCCATGTCGCCATATTATTAGAAAGTATGAGAACTGCAGTTCAATTCTATTTACAACAAGACCAGAGGCGAGCACGTTATAGATGAGCCATGTCAATTCTGACTATGGATCCTTAAGTGATCTGCTTCACAGCTCCACTTTGTTCTCACAAAAAACACTCAGTAGAAGCACATTTTCTTGTATGTGCCGAGAATAATTAAATGGCCAACTCATTTTTCAGGCTTTTGTTATTTCTGACAGGTTTTTCACAAAGCAAAAGCTATAAGAGCCCTACTTGAGCCAGTTGCAATTTTTCAGGTTTTCTCCTAGAAATGGCACTGCCCTGTTTTGTCAGAGGTGTTTACCCTTAGTTTCTGTTTGATTCTGTAGCAAGTGCTGTGAGTTCACTTGTTTATCTGGGGCTGTATTAGCCCAACAGTCAATGATCAATTGACTCAGTGTGTTACACATCATCCTAAGACTATTCTGAGCAATCATCATTTTGCTATCTCAAGCCATCACCATTTTGTACTAGGATGATGGCAGTCTTCTGTTAAGCTGCCAGAAAGAAAAGAAAGTTGAAATTTGATTGTATTCATTTCAACAAGCATTGCCTTTTGCACAGAGAGCAATAGAGTGGGCATTTTGGGGTTTTCAAAGTTGAAAAGAGGTGAGGTAATCAGTGTTGACATGAGCCACTCTAAGTGTCATTCATCCTTTCAGCAGGTATTTGTCAGCCACCATATGCCAGGCATACTGCAGTGGAGAGAAATGGAGATGCAGCTTCCACTCTCACAGAGCGTGCCTTCTCATCAGGGATGCTAAGTAGTAAAACACATAGACACATGTAACATTCTAAGGTGTGTCTGGTAATAAGATGAAAAAGGTCCGAAAGCTCTAGCCTATTCTTGGGGAGGGATATTTTAGACAGGAGTTGATGTTGTTATTCACTCACTAAGTCGTGTCTGACTGTGACCCCATGAACTGCAGCACACCAGGCTTCCCTGTCCCTCACTATTCCCCAGAGTTTGCTCAAACTTGTGTCCATTGAGTTGGTGATACCATCCAACTGTCTTGTCATCTGTCATCCATTCTCCTTTTGCCCTTGGTCTTTCCCAGCATCAGGGTCTTTTTCAATACTTTTTTTTTAATTAAAAGAAGTTGATGAGGGAGTCTTACTTAAAATGAGAATCAGAGATGAGAAAAAGTTACTTCCCAAGGGAGTGAAGGATCAGTTGGGATGACCCCGCTAAAAAGCTGGGCAAGAGTATCTGAGGCAAGGGTGTAGCTTGTGCAGAAGTCCCCGCAGAAGAGAAAATGAGGTATTAGAGGACCCGCCTTCAGGCCTTGTACCGAAGGGGCGGGGAGTCACAGGGAAGGGGAGAGGAAGGCAGGGGCCCCATCAGATTTTAAAGGCTATGAGAAGCCACTGAAAAGTTTCAGATGGAAAGGATATGATCTAATTTAGGTTTTCGAAGGATCATCCTGGCTGTGTTTGTGTGAAGGACTGGGTGAGGGCAAAGCAGAAGTAGGGACACTGTGAGGAGGGCAAGGCAGAGAGAGAAGACAATGGAAGTGAGACAGAGAAGTGATCTAGCTGAGACCTATTTTGGGACTCAATTCCCTCACCTTTAAAATGGAATCAATAACACCTATACCTTGAGGTTGTGAGAAAAAAGGAAGGCAATGTATGCGATGGTTTATAGCAGTGTTTGACACATTGTAAATGCTCACTAAATGTTAACTATTGTTGCATAATTCTCAGACCAATTTTCAGAATGATTTGGAAAAAAAAAATAAACAAACCTCTCTTCTCTATATTGAGGACCTAGTTGGTGATGGACAGGGAGGCCTGGCGTGCTGCGATTCATGGGGTCGCAAAGAGTCGGACACGACTGAGCAACTGATCTGATCTGATCTGAAAGGGGTTCTAGTTCACAAGAATTAAAATACACGTTCTATATCCAGTCCTGTACCAGATGCTGGGGGACCCAAGAGACAGAGGAGATGTGGTTCTTACACTCAGAATAATCCAGACTTCATGGGTGGGAGTGAAGAGATGATAAGATGGGTCCTTATGAAGCAAATACATTAGTTACTTCATAAACAGGGACCAAAGATCCTTCAAAGGGCCTTTTTCTTTTATCCTTTAGCTCTTATCCTTTAGGTAAAAATCTGCCAATTGGAACCCTGATACTGGAACAGGAGCCCTGGTTTGAGTTGAATACTGTTTTCAATGGTTCCTACTTAGGCAACTGCTTCAAAACAATAATTTTGTGTAGAGAAAAGGTGCCCAGCCTTTAAGTAAACTCAACACAGATATGAATTCACCCTTCTAGTTCTGCCTTTTACGACTCCTGTTCAAGTTGGTCACTGACCGGTTACCAAGCACTGAGAGCAGTCTGCAAACTGTCGGTGGAACAAAGATGCCTCAAGGTAAAATCCTTCAGCAGAAGCGCCAAAAGAGAAATAGTATTTGTTTGGTGCCTGTCAGACCTCGTGAGGTAGGCTGTGTCCTCTGCTTCATGGTGGAGGAGACTGAGGCTGTGTGAGTTCAAGGTATCAGCCTCAGAGTGGGGCTCTGAGCCCAGGTCTGCCTACCACCAGGGTGTGGACTTTGGACCACTGCGGGCTTGTCACTCTCTTCTAGTCAACAGTCAGGACTCCTAGAAGCTGAATTTATGGCAGGTTGTTTCACCAGCAGTAGACTCCTTAACTCTGTTTTGTTGTTTTTGTATTTGGGGTTTTGTTTGTATTTTATTTAAAAATTTTATTTTATATTGGAGTATAGCTGATTAACAATGTTGTGATCATTTCGGGTGAACAGCAGAAGGACTCAGCCATACAGATATGTGTATCCATTCTCCCCCAAATTCCCCTCCCACCCAGGCTGCCACATAACACTGAGCAGAGATACCTGTGCTATACAGTTGGACCTTGTTGGTTATCATTTTCCATAGAGCAGTGTGTACATGTGCTTCTTAACTCTAATTTCAGGAGATCCTTGAATTCCTGACACTATGGAAAACCATACACATGTTTGCCTGTGTGCAGTTTCCTGGAGAGAGAGTTCATACCTTCATCAGATTCTCAAGACTGTTTAAATTTGGCTTAATCTATCAAATTTGAGATACTTGTACTTATTAAGTTAATAATCTCAATTGTGAAATATTAGTGAAGTGCTTAACAATATTTGTGTATAGATGCTCAAGCTCTGCATCATTGCTTATAAAAGAAAACACTGGAAACAGCCCCAGGTGTGAGAAATGATCAAATAAACAATGATCTATCTATACAACAGAATATCTATTGCCATTTTTTAAAATGAAGATAGATCTAAATATACTAATAAAGCATGTCCACAAAGTATAACTAAATGAAAAAAAGCAAGATGCAAAACATATCTACATGTGTTATATGGACATTTTTGTTAAAATTATGTTTACATATGTTTGTGCATGTATATGGATGTGTATATGCATAGAAAAAAATCCTAGACCATTATTCGCTAATATAATGTGAGACATGTATATAATTTAGCTTTTTTGTGGCCACATTAAATTTTAATAATATATTTTAGTTAATCTAATACATCAAAATATATTATTTCACATGTAGTCAATATAAAAATTACAAGATATTTTCATTTTTTTTGTACACTAAGTCTTTGAAATCTAGTGTGTACCTGCAGCACATTAAATTTGACTAGCCACATTGTAAGTGCTCAGTAGCCACATGTGGCTACCATACTGAACAGTGCAGATCCAGAAGCATAGACATCAAACTACAGTCTGCCTGCAATGCAGGAGACCCAGTTTTGATCCCTGGGTTGAGAAAGATCCCCTGGAGAAGGAAATGGCTACCCACTCCAGTATTATTGCCTGAAGAATTCCATGGACAGAGGAGCCTGGTAGGCTATAGTCCATGGTGTTGCAAAGAGTCAGACACGACTAAACAAGTAACACTATACTACTGTCCAGGAAGTAGAATAGAGGAGAGAGCAGAAAAGGGAGCTATATCTTCTTAATACATTTTATAATGTCTAGATTTCTTTTATTTTTTAAAATTTTAAGTTTTTATTGAATTTGTTATAATACTGCTTCTATTTCATGTTTTGTTTTTTGGCCGGGAGACATGTGGAATCTTAGCTCCTCCGCCAGGAATTGAACCCACACCCCCTGCATTGGAAGGCAAAGTCTTAACCAATGGACCCCCAGGGAAGTTCCTAGATTTTTTTATAGATAAGATTTAGTTCTTCTTAATCACATATTAATATGTGATTAAAATATTTAATCACATAAAGAACTGTTAGGAGCAGCATAGAGGTACCTGAATTTGTTCTCAAGTTCAGCCAGATATCCAGCCAGACTAGAATGTATTTGAATGTATTTTGTAATCTAGAACAAATTTTATAGATCCAGGATATGTAAATATTTACATGCTTCTGCCAAACAGATAAATCAAGCCATCAAGTGTTTATTAAAAATGTACAGCGCACTGTCAGAATGTCTGTCATCAAAAGTAATGTAAATAAATGTTGATAAGGATACGGGGAAAGGGAGCCCTAGAACACTGTTGGTGAGAATATAAATTGGTGTGACCACTATTGAAACAGTATGGAAGTTCCTCAGAAAAACTAGAGTGTTTACCATATGATCCATCTAAGCCACTCCTGGGTATAATGAAAACACTATTTCAAAAAGATATATGCACCTCAATGTTCATAGCAGCATTATTTATAAGCTAACCTAAGTATCCATAAAAGATGAATGGATAAAGAAGATGTGGTGTATATATATATATACAATGGAATACTACTCTGCCATAAAAAATAATGTATGTTGCCATTTGCAGCAATGCAGTTGGACTTAGAGGGCATTATACTATGTGAAATAAGTCAAACAGATAAAGAAAAGACAAATATTACATGATATCAGTTATATATGGAATCTGAAAAAAACAGCAAGCTAGTGAATGAAACAAAAAAGAAGCAGACTCACAGACAGAGAGAACAAACTAGTGGTTACTAGGGCTCCCCAGGTGGCACTAGTGGTAAGAATCCACCTGCCAATGCAGGAGGCATAAGAGAGGCAGGTTCCATCCCTGGGTCAGGAAGATCCCTTGGAGGAGGGCATGGCAATCCACTCCAGTTTTCTTTCCTGGAGAATCCCATGGACAGAGGAGCCTGGTGGGCTACAGTCCATATGGTCACAAAGAGTCAGCCACAACTGAAGCGACTTCACACACACACACACACACACAGTGGTTACCAGTGGGAAAGAGGGAGAGGCAATATTCGAGTAATGGATTAAAAGGTACAAACTATTCAGTATAAAATAAGCTACAAGAATATATTGTAGCTTAGGAATATAACCTAATGTAACTCAGGAATATAACCAATATTTTATAATAACTATAAATGGAGTGTAACCTTTAAAATTACAAATCAGTATATTGTACACCTATAACTGATATAAGATTATACATCAACTGTACATCAAGTTAAAAATGCATAGTGTGAAAAAAATCTAGTGAGAGCTAAACCCCATATGGGTTATGAAGAAGAAGGAAACACAACTCCTGCTCTTGAATTTATAATTTTGCTGGAAGAAAAGACTTATTTATGGAAAAACTAGAAAAAAAAATTCAAGGCTGAATGGCATCATCAAGTAGGCAGTGTAGGGCTGACAATGTGATGGGAATTCAAAGAAATAGGAATTGTGGGAAGTGGAAGGAAAGGATGGAAGGGAAGGAGATGAGAAACAATTTCAATAGATCAGAAAGACTCCAGGTTGTCATGTAGCTGAGTGGTGATGGAAAGAGCTGGAAGGCAGATTCCAACACTTCCTATTTCTCTACCTGGTTTTTGGAGCAGCTACAGAGGTGAGAGGATAAACCAGCTTAGAGGAAAGAAGGATCCCAGCTGTGAGTTGTCAAAGAACACCAGGCAGATCGGGATGGGGTGGTCAGTATACCCGCCAACATGTGTGTGTGGTTCCCAGGATTTTGAATGACCAAAGTCATCCTGTAGCATCACATATCATGAGCACATTCTCCTAGGACTTGTTCTCTCCCTACCCCTTTAATCTGAAAATACTCTACTTAACAAGAAAGAAGAGATACATGTGCAAAGAACCTACTCATTCTGCCTAATAATAATAATGGCTAATCATGACCAAACCCTTTCTCTCAGGGCTTTACATGTATTAACTCATTTAATCCTCACAGAGACCTTGGGTAACTGTACCAACATCATCCCATTTTATATCCTGGAAACTGAGATTCAAGAAAAATTAAATGTTTGGAATACTTCTCCAACATTTTATTACATTTTAACTTAATTTTTAAAAATAAAAATAAATTTATTTTTTCTCTAATGAATTACGATGTCACCATTATCTCATATTAATTGAAGTGTGTCACATTATGGACTTTATTTTATGCCACACTTTTATTATAAAGACTTCATAGTGTATTTAAGATCTGAGAAGTCTAGTCTCTAAAATTTCTCTAATTTTTCAATGTTTCCCTGAATTACATGTTTACATATAAATTTGAAAATCAAAATGTATTGCTTGAAGAAAAAAAAAAAAAAAAGAAGCATTAAATAGCTTGCTTACCCAGATTTCTACTGCCAGTAAGGGCTGAGTTGGCATTTGATATAGTCTGAGCCCAAACCAGGATTCTCCCATCACCTCTTAGTGGCTTGTTTGTTTTTTGAAGTAACATTGATTTATAACAGTATATGTTTCATGTGTACAATATTATATCCCTACTTCTGTATAACCTACAATGTGCTCACCACCAAAAGCTTACCTTCCGTCACCGTACAGTTAATCCGCTTTACCCATCTCACTCTCTTCCCCCACTACCCATCCCTTCCCCTCTGGCAACAACTACCCTGTGTCTATGTGTTTGTTTTTGTTTGATTTTTTCATTGACTTTGTTTTGGTTTGTTTATAGCTTTTTTTATTCCACATAGGAGTGAAGTCATACAGTATTTGTCTGCATCTGTCTGAATTATTTCACTTAGCATAACACCCTCCAGGTCTATCCATGTTGTTGCAAATGGCAAGATTTCGTCTTTTGTACGGCTGAGTAGTATTCCATTGTATGTGTATCTGTGTGTGTGTACACAGCCATATCTTTTTTCCTTCTTTATCCATTCATTCGTTGATGGGCACTTAGGTTATTTCCATATCTCATGTGTTATAAATACTGCTACAATGAACATGGGGTACAAATAAATTTTTGGATTACTATTTTCATATTCTTTGCATAAATACCCAGAAGTGGAATAGCTGGATTATATGATTAGTTTCGTTTTTAATTTTTCTGAAGCACCTCCATACCTTCTTCCATAGTGGTGGCACCACCAGTACGTGAGGGTTCCCTTTTCTCCATATCCTGGCCAACACTTATTATTTGTTGTCTTTTTGATAATAGCCATTCTGACAGATGTGAACTGATATCTCACTGTGGTTTTGAATTGCATTTTCCTGACAATTAGTGATGTTAAGCCTCGTTTCACGTGCCCATTGGCCATCGGTATGTCTTCTTTGGAAAAGTGTCTGTTCAGCTTCTCTGGGCGTTTTTAATCAGATTTGCCCGCCCAGTACTCTTGACCTCTGTGCTGTTTGTTTTCCTTCCTATTGAGTGTTGAATGGGTCCCATCTTACTCTAGCAAATGAAATGGAAGTCAGCATGAGAAAACTACTCTTTCAGTTTTTCCCAACCCACTGGGAGTTAAGAGCTTTGAGAATTTTTTTTAAGAGAGAAGTGAACTTGGTGATTTTCAGATGTTCTGACAATTAATGAATGTGTAATTTTCCCTGACGTGCTTAGAAATGCAATTTGATCTCCACATTATTCTCAGAGCATGTGAAAAGGAGGGAAATCAATCTCTTTACAAAGCTTTGACTCATTTTTGAGTCATAAGGAATATTAATGAGAACCCAGTTCCAAGGACTTCCAACCCTAAATAGTCTCAAGTTTTGAGGTTTCCTTTGCATTAGGCTGGTTCTTCTTAGATCAGGGCTCTGCTTTGTCTTGTAAGAACTTAGAAATTCAGCCCCAAACAGCCTATGAATATTATTTGCATGACTGTGTCTGGACTTGAAAACTCTGCAAGAAGCCATATTTGTCTCATCTACAAACTAAGCCCTTGGGCTTGGAAACTCTTCCACCAGTCAAAAGCTGACAAGCAAGCTTTATTGGTTTGTAAGTAAATGAAGCAACAAGCCAGTAAATAGCAGTCTGCCTCTCTTTCCCTCTGGATCCCAGCATCAGGAGGGAACTGTCCTAGTTACAGGAGCTGGTTGAGGGAAGAGGAGAGGGGATCAGTGCATGCAGGGCTCCTCACATGTGTCATTTCACCTCTACAGGGACTATACAGGGTGGGAGTTATTCTTTCCACTTGACTGATATGGAAAGTAGAAATTAAGACGGGTTGTTTTTCTGAAGTCTCCCAGCCAGCAAATAGCTCTAAAGCCTGTGTTTATTCCTCAACACCATGCTGTTTTCTAGGATGGGGAAAGCAAGCATCCAGGCTTGAATGACTGATCAAGATGTCCACTGTGTCCAGCTACGTGCTAGGTGTTGTGGTGAGGAAAAAAACAAAAATTACATGGTCTTAGCTGATCCCAGCAGTGTTGGTACATAAGACTGTCAATCCAGAATGGTCAGATTAAGACCCATCCACAAAGTTAAGACACAAAACACAAGACCTGGAATAGCCAAAAAGAGAAAGTAACAATGATGATGTCTAACAAATTTGAGCATTTAACAAAGTTCTGAGCATTGTATATGGACTATTTCTTTTAATCCCACAACAACTGCATGAGGTTGGTGGTATTATTATCATCCTCGTTATAAAGAGGAAGAGACTGGGTCAAGGTCACTCAGCTAGGAGTGGAAAAACTGGGATTTGAACCTACTTTCTCTCTTCAGTGAATATACTTCTTGGAATTTAGAACCAGAGAGACTTTTAGTCCTTACTAGACCATTCATTCTGGCAACCCACTCCAATGTTCTTGCCTGGAGAATCCCAGGGACAGAGGAGCCTGGTGGGCTGCCGTCTATGGGGTCACACAGAGTCAGGCATGACTGACGCGACTTAGCAGCAACAGCAGCAGGCCATTCATTCATCTGATGACCTTGAGCATGTTATTTAACTTATTTTGCTTGCATCAATTCCTCTGGAAAATAAATAAATAAAACTAATAACACCGAAAGAGGGAGGGAGTGAGGAAAGAAGGAAGAGAGGGGTCACATTCTTAATCATATTAGGTAGAGAAAACAGGAACTCCTCTAGCATCCCAGCAGAATAGCAGAGGCTCCATTTCTACTCTTCAGGACCAGCTGGTGTGCTACCTCCAAAGGGAGTGCAGAAGTAAAGGCATTAGAAGGATGTGGAGTCCCCCCATCACCATGACTACCACCCCAAATACTTGACTTGCTCCCTGCAGATCAGGCTCCAGGGTGCTATTCACAAGGTAATCACCAGTGACTGTCCACAGCCATAGACAGGGCAATGGACTAGATGCAAAGTCCTCTCCTAACCTGAGCACTGCCTCAACATGTGAGCATCTGGGGCCACATGATGCCAGAAGGAAACGTCTGCTCTGCAGTTGCTCCTACATCCTTTGTACCCTTCTGGGAGTTACAGAGGCTACATATATTATCTTTACCTCGGATGATCTACCACCATAACAAATCACCTGGCCTATTTGGTTGAGAGATTTTGAGAGAAGCTGGGCCTGGCATTGTCCATTTCCCTGATCCTAGTTTGAGCTCCATGGGAGTGAACCTCGGTCCTATTTGCTGCTTTAGTCAAGTGGTAAGCACACAGCAAGGTGTGAGGGAATCAGAGGAACCAAGCTATGAACCTTGCCCTTAAGGAACTCACACTTCACTGGAGTGAGACAGGCATGTGAACATGCAATTAAAATGTAGTATATTAACAGCTATGGTTGGAGAAGGAAAGGTCCCCTGGAGAGAAACCTGACCTGTGCTTGGAAGTCAAGAAAGGCTTTGAATGAATGACACCTCAAGTGAGACTTGAAAGATGGATAAGAGACAGCCAGTTAAAGAACATGGCAAAGAGGGTTCAGGGCATAGGAACAACATATTCCTGTAGCAGGAAGGTTCTGAAACAAGAGAGATCTAGGAACAACAGGGAAAGAAAGAGCAATAATGAAGCTGAAGAAGTTGACGGTGGCCTTGATGGGCTTCCCAGGTAGCACTAGTGGTAAAAAAAAAAAAAAAAAAAAAAATCTGCCTACCAATGCAGGAAACACAAGAGACATGGGTTCCATCACTGGGTCGGGAAGATCCCCTGGAGGAGGAAATGGCAACCCACTCCAGTATTCTTGCCTGGAGAATTCCGTGGACAGAGGAGTTTGGTGGCCTACAGTCTGTGGGGTCCCAAAGTGAAGTGAAGTGAAAGTCGCTCAGTCATGTCTGAATCTTTACGACCCCATGGACTACACAGTCCATGGAATTCTCCAGGCCAGAATACTGGAGTGGGTAGCCTATCCCTTCTCCAGTGGATCTTCCCGACCCAGGAATCGAACTGAGGTCTTCTGCATTGCAGGTGGATTCTTTACCAGCTGAGCTACCACAGAAGCCCTGATCGTAAAGAGGGAAGCCACCAGGAATCTCAAAGAATCGACACAGTTGAGTGACTGAGCATGCATAACATTTATTAACCATGTATTGTGTGAAAGGCCCTGTGCCAGTCATCTTTACGTTCATTTTATCCCCATGTGCAGTAGGTGTTACTAATATTCCCATTTTGCCAAAGAGAAAACTAGGGTTCAAATCAAGTCCATTTCTCAAGTTTACATAGTGTAAAAAGTAAAACCAGAATTTACAATCATTTCTACTAGATAGATGGGCTGTCCAAGTCTATAACTACTATTCTATGTTTTAAGAGAGCCGAGAATGGGAGAGAGAAAGAAAATAAAAGAGAGAATAAAGAAATAAGAGAGAAAAGGGTTTCCAAGTAAATGCAAATTTGTTCCTAAAAGAGTTGGCAATCAATAAGGAAATCTTAGGTCTGTAATATATTGGATTGGTTTCAGCAGGAAGCAGCCAGTTAGAAAAACATGAACTTGAACTGAAGCTGGTAGGACCACTGATGAGTCTCAGCTTCTGAACCCTTTTCTGGCCCACCTGGGTTTTTCAGAACCTGGAATGAAGCACTGCAGTCTGGGACCTTGGAGATGCCAGCTCATCCAGGCAGTGTCCTATACCTACCTTCTGCCAAATTTCTACAGGAGCACATCTGGGCCCAGGTGGCTGGGCCGGAGCCTGGGCTTGTTTTTCACGGCTCATTTGCAATGTCCTGTTCTATTCCTGGGCGCTCCATCCTTCCCAGGTGACACTGGAGCTCAGTTTTCCAACAGTCACTGTAACTCAATTGCTCTAAAAGTGCTACTCAGCATCAGTCCTTGGAACTAGTATTTTCCAACCCTTGCTCCAAGAAGGAAGGCTGAACATTGTACAGCCCTGACTTCTCTCCGATGTCTGCACGGAGCAGCTCTAGGCTGCACAGGAAGCCTCCTCCCGCAGACAGAAGATGACTCTCAGCCAGCAGTGTTGGGGAAAGGAAGGGTTTAGACACAGACCCCCCACACCAATCTGGGCTGGCAGTATGACTAGCCCCAGCCCCCACCCCCACTGCCTGCACTATTTGACTTGACAAAGCCCCCAGCTGGTCCCCTCCTGCCCAGAGGGAGAGATAAGTAAAACCATTGACCTTATAGTTCAGTCAACCCTGCAGGAGTCTGACCAAGCCTTAAATTTGAACTGAGTTCAGACTTTACACTGCGCCCGCAGCAGAGAGACCAAGGAAACAGAAGACATTTTGTCTTCATACCTGGCCCCTGCCATTCACAATCTGTGGCGTTGCTCGGGGCGTCACGTCCCTTTTCTGAGGGTTGGGACAAGAGGACCTACCTCATGGACTGTTATGAGACTCAGGTGAGATGCTGCCTTAGCACGTAGTACTAACTAACCAGTAAATGTAACTTACAGCAGACACTCAATAAGGAATGAAGGGTGTTGAAAAGTTCCACACCTGCAGTGAACAACGTATACAAATACTGTGCAGCTTGAGCAAGACAGTGACATGTCACATGCATAGCAACAAAGAGCTTTCCTTTGCATGTGACGGATTTAGTAATATTTGTGGAGTTAATTGACCTGGAATATCCAGCAAGTACAACCGAGAAGCCACTCCTCTAACACTACCCGAAGAGGGATTATTAATAAATGTAGGATGCAAGAGGCTGGGCTTCATCCTCATACTCCAGCACCTGTTTATCAGCAGGCAACGCCTCCTCTCTGAGCTTCAGATTTCTTTGCCTGTAAAACATCAGTAATAACTGCCTCAGGACTTCCCTGGCAGTCTAGCAGTTAAGACCCCATACTCCCAATGCAGAGGGCACAGGTTCAATTCTTGGTTGGGGAACATAAGATACCACATGCTGCACAGCACAGCCAAAAAAAAAAAATGCCTAATAGGCTGGTTGTCAAGATTGAATGAGATATTGCATCTAAAGGTGCTTTAGTCTGGTTGCTGATCCACAGTAAACACTCGATGATAAATAATGACTTTCATTCACTCTTTTACAGACTGAGTTAAGAAGGGAAAACAAAAGGGGATTTATCCATTGACATGCACTTACCTAAAGATGAAAATGACTAACTGCTTAGAAACCACCGTGCTGCAGTTTCACTCCCCAAATTGAGAGAAAGATTGCCTCATTCATGCCCGACTGGGAATTTGAATAGTCTTGTTCTAACTGGAAAAGTCAATGAGAAGTGAAAGATATTAGTCACTGACTGATAAAGTATCTGAGCTGGATAGACTCTTAGACCAAACTGAGCAGAAGTGATATCGCCACTGTAACCCAGTCAGCCCAGGCAAGCCCAGGACATCAAAGAGAAGCGCACACGCCTCGGCCATCCAGTTGACAGCTAGGCTCTCCAGCCAGTCCTCCCCATGGTTCTGTAAGCTCAGGTCATTTGAAACCATGTAGAGCTGACCCACTGGGTGATCCTGGGCAAGTCCTGTCGTCTCAGTTAGTGTTTAATAATAGAGCATGTTGGAACAGAAAGTCACTCAACGACTCACCCGCTCACCATGGTGCAGAGTCTGGCACGTACCCTTTTGTCTATACACACACTGCGCAGGGCAAGAACTCGTTACAGAGAAGTGCATTCATGTCATAAGAGCAGCACATGACTGGACCAACCCACACCCTCATCTCAGTGACAGATGAGAAAACTGAGGTTTAGTGAACATCTGATGAACAATTAGAGGCAAGCAATGGGTGAATGGAAGCCAGAACCCAAGTTTTGTTTTTGTTTTTAATTTGGCTGCAGCAGGTCTCAGTTACAGCATGCAGGATCTTTAGCGAACTCTTAGCATGCGAACTCTCAGCTGTGGCATATGGGATCTAGTTCCCTGACCAGGGATTGAACCAGGCCCCCTGCTTTGGGAGCTTGAGGTCTTAGCCACCAGAACAGCAGAGAAGTCCCTCAGGTCTTCTGATTGCTAGCCCAGAGCTCTTTTTCTCAGGTCAAACTACCTCCCGCACCCACTATAATAAAAGAGAAGACAAGGTAGCTAATGGTTGCTGGTCACCTATACTTTGTTCTGACATATATGTTTATTATTTTTCCACAGACTCAAGGAAGGGAATTAACAGCTATTGAATACCAACTATACACTATAGATGCCTTACATACATTGAAGTCTCATCATACACCTCATCTTTTATATGTAGAATCTAAAAAGAAATGATATAAATGAACTTATACAACAGAAAGCAATTCCAGACTTATAAACAAACTTATGGTTGACAGAGGAAGGGATAGTTAGGGAGTTTGGGATTGACATGTACACACTGCTATATTTAAAATGGATAACCAACAAGGTCCTACTGTACAGCACAGGGAACTCTGCTCAATGTTATGTGGCCACCTGGATGGGAGGGGCATTTAGGGGAGAATTGATTCATGCACATGTATGGCTGAATTTCTTCGCTGTTTACCTGAAACTATCGCAACATTATTAATCGGCTATACCACAATACAAGATAAAAAGTTCAAAAGGAAAAAAAGTCTCATCATACACCCACAGTAATAAAAGATAGCATTTATTGATTAAAGATAGCCAGGTGCCGTTCTAGGAGATTTTTTTTTTTGGCCGCACCTTGCAGCTTGTGGAGTCTTAGTTCCCCAACCAGATATTGAACGCAAGCCAGGCCCTCAGCAGTGAAAGTGTGGAGTCCTATCTCCTGGACCACCAGGGAGTTTCTTCTAGGAGCTTTATGTGTATTTGCACATGGAACCTAGCCAAAGAGGTATCATGCAGGCTGAATCCAACCTCTGCTTATCCAACCTTGACATTTGACCATATCAGCTACTTGGCAGGAGGGCAAGCCTCTGAACGCAACTTACCTGCCCAAACATACACACAGGCACATGTGTATATGTGGTGCAGGGGTCTTGACAGCATCTCCACGTGGCTAGTGCTGTTACCATTCACTTGCGGAGATGCCACAGCTAGGTAGTGGGGTTGAGGCAGGACTTGAAACCAGGAACTCTGACCCTTGTCTCATATGTGGGCTTCGTGAGAGGCAGGTTGAGACAGGAGCTCTAATACATCTTCAGGACAGAAATTCTGACTGTTTTACTGACGTAGCCCCAGTGTCCAAAAATGTATCAGTATGCACAAAAACACTCAGTAAATCTCGTGGACTGATTGACCCCCATTTTACAGATGAGGAAACCAAGTGTCAAAGAGGCTAAATGACTTGCTTTAAGTGACACAGAGAGTCAGAGATAGAGCTGGGATTTGAATGCAAGTCGCTCTGACCCTAAAGCCCCTGTTCTTTCCACAGTAGCATTCTGTAATTCATAAGCATTTGCTGAGTGTATTGAACTCTATGTACTCAGGAATATGGAGCTACAAAGATTAATAAGATTTAGTGCCTACCAAGAAATTGGAATCCCAACTGCCGGCAAGAATTCTTATTCCCCGAAAAAGGATAGAGATATGTTTATGTATGGCTAGGTCACCTTGCTGTACACCTGAGATTAACACAACATTGTAAATCAACTATACTCCAATATAAAATTTAAAAATTAAAGAATTCATATTCCTAGATTCACGTCCCCCAATTTCTTAATTCAAAGCAGATCCAAATGGTATAACCCCACAGTACATTTTAAGGCAAGAGAGTTTGCCAAGCCCAGG
Organism: Bubalus bubalis; assembly: GCF_019923935.1. Lineage (NCBI taxonomy): Eukaryota > Metazoa > Chordata > Mammalia > Artiodactyla > Bovidae > Bubalus > Bubalus bubalis. The sequence goes on along the minus strand of NC_059165.1, from coordinate 53,999,012 downwards.
ATTGCAAAAGTGGCCCACTCAGTCCATCGGCCACGTCTATTTCCTTCTCTGCACAATTGGCTGGGATGTCCACAGAAGACTGTTGCCGGGAGAATGGATTAAATCTGTGCAAACCTGGGGCAGCCAGATCCACATCCCAGTTCCTCTATATTCCTTTGAAATGATGTCCACAGGTGACTTTTTATATATATCTCCATGCCCTCTTTTTTTTTTTCAAGATTTTTTTTAATGCAGACCATTTTTAAAGTCTTTATTGAATTTGTTACAGTATTGCTTCTGTTATTAATGTTCTGATTTTTTAGAGTGAGGCATGTGTGAGATCTTAGCTCCCCAACCAAGGATCAAACCCAAACCCCCTGCATTGGAAGGCAAAGTTTTAACCACTGTTCCACCAGAAAAGTCCCTCAGTGCTCTTTTGCTTTCTCCCCATTTACCAAAAAAAAAAATGAGATACTTAAGTCAGAACATTAGGTTAGGAAAGTTATGCTGTTCTAAAAGCAGCAATCACGTTCTGATTAGGAACATTAATTCAGGATTTGCCTCATTTGCCTTCCTGGTTTTGTGTTCTATCATATTTAAGAGGCAGAAAGTGGTTAGAAGAGAAGGGTGGTTTAACAAAATATCTCTAAATTCGTTAGTTGAATTCCACAGGGCTGTGTGAGCAATCTCTTAATAATCCTGCATCAATATGAGAGAAGTTGTAACTAGCTCACTTGGTGTAATTATAGGGCAGCTCACTTTCTGCCAGGCTTTAAAGATAGACTTTCAAATGTTCCTTTTTTTTTTTGATTTGCCTCCCGCTGTGTGTGCGGAGCAGCTCAGGCTCCTGGGATACCAGCCAGAGCTAAATGGGGCCAACCGAAGAGAGAGGCACCAAGATTTGGTTCCTGTCTCCTGCTCAGACTGCTGAGAGGATAAACCTCTTGCCAAAATGGTCTCCTGTAGAAAGCTCTGGAGCTGGAACCAGTACGGAAGTTCTCCCATCTTTTGATCAGAGAAGAGTTGGTCAAACCACTAGGATGATTGCAAGATATACAGCACAAAGCTTTAGAGTTTGTGCCAGAACCGTAGTTCCCCATGAGTGGTCCCCAGACCAGCAGCATCAGCATCACCTGGGAACTGGTTAGCAATGCAAATTATTGCACCCCACCCCAATATACATAAGAAATTCTGAGATCACCAGCACTCTGTGCTTCAACAAGCCCTTCAGGTGAATCTCAGGTGCCCTAAAATTTGAGAACCTCGTCTCTAGGGACATGATATTGAAGAGCATGATCCTACTAGCTTTGTCCAGGAGATGAGAATTCTCACTTGTAAGGAGAGATTTACTCAAACAAACCATATCTAAACATTAAGATCTTTGGAGCTGAGTAGAGCAGTTCTCAAATCCAGGCTCTGCCTTTTACCAGCCACAGGGTTTAGACACAAGTGATTTAACTGCTCTGAGTGATAGGGTGCTGGTAAATGTTTAACGAACGGCTCAGTGGGAATGTAGTGTTTGCTGATTTCCATGGTATAAATACTCCCATCTCAGCTAATTTCAAGCTACCTTCATGATGGTCAACCAACTCAAAAAATTCGTGAAAATTTAACAATTAGCTCTCATAAACCCATACAAGCTGGTGCCAGCACACCACTGCCTCTAAGACTCAGTTTTCTCATCTGTCAAAAAGATGAATTTAGTATTTACCTTGTAGATTTGTTGAAATGCTGAAGAAAGACAATAATGAGATACTTATATGTGCAGGCACTTAATATGCCTTATGTCACTGAATTCTCATAACCATGAGTTGGGTACTATTTTCCTTTCTATTTTATTTATGAGGAAACAGCTGAAGTGTCCATGGTCCCACACTTAGCAAGTGGGAGAATCTGAGCTTGACTGCAGAGCCTGTAGGTGAGAGACATGTGTATAGACTTCTTAGCACCATGCTAGGCACAGGATGCCACTCAGTAACTGGTAGCTATTATCACCATAAAAATGAACTTTTTTTTTTTTTTTTGGCTGTGCTGCACAGATGTGGGATTTTAGTTCCCTGGCCAGGGATTGAACACATGCCCCCTTGCAATGGAAACACGGAGTCTTAACCACTGAACCACTGAACTTAACCAAAGAAACTTCTCGGTCACAGACGCTGCATTCATTTTCTTCTGGGAGGAAGGGCCAGTGTCAGTGCATTCAGGCTGCTGTAGCAAAGACCACAGACCAGGTAGCTTATAAACCACAGAAATGTCTTTCCCACAGTTCTAGAGGCTGGGAAGTTTACAGTCAAGGCACCAGCATGATCTTGTTCTGGTGAGAGCCATCTTCCTGGTTCACAGTTCATGTCTTCTCCCTTCTGTCCTCATATGGCAGAAGAGCTAGGGAGTTCTGTGGAGTCGTTTTTACAAAAACACTAATCTTGTTTATGAAGGCTCCATCTTCATGACCTAAGGACCTTGCTAAGCCCCACATCCTAATTCTATCATCTTTGGGGGTTAGGATTTTTAACATAAAAATTTTCGAGGGACACAACATTCAGACCAGAGCAGCCAGGTTGTCTGATGGAAAAGCCAGCTGTGTATTATTCATGGTACTTATTTAAGCTCCTCCCCTCCCCAATTTCGTATAGTTTTCCCCCAGGCTTTTTCTGTGCTTACACACTGATAAAATATATATACCTACACATGTGTGGGCTTCCCTGTGGCTCAGTGGCAAAAAAATTCGCCTGCCAACAGAGGAGATGCAAGTTCAGTTCCTAAGTTGCCAAGATCCCCTGGAGGAGATGGCAACCCACTCCAATATTCTTGCCTGGGAAACTCCATGGACAGAGGAGCCTAGGGGTCTACATCCATGGGGTTGCAAAAGATTCAGACACAACTTAGTGACTAAACAGCAGCAAATATGTAGTTTTCTATCGGATCATAGTACACATATGTACACACAGTACACATTTTTTTTTTTTTTTTGCAGTTTTCTTTTCTTTTTAACCTAAAAACATATCATGGACATCTTTCTGATGGTGGTCCATACCAGTTTGTTGCATCCTCTCTCAAGCTGTTTAGCACTCCTCACTGGCTACATGCCAGCATTTATTTAACCACTTCATGACTGAAGGACATTTAGGCTATTTCCAATTCTTCACTCTTATAAATTATTCCCCACTCCATAATCTTTTATAAACTCTTGCATATGTCTGAAGGAAAAATTCCTAGAACTAGGATTTCTGGGTTAAAAAAAAAACAACACCCAGTTTAAATCTTGATCAGTGTATCCAAATTGACTTTTCAATGTGAAATTGAGAAGGTATTCAAAAAGAAAGTGCCTCATGTAAAGGTGCACAATATTGCTCATTATCAGAGAAATGCAAATCAAAACAACAATGAGGTACCACCTCACACCAGTCAGAATGGCGATCATCAAAAATTCTGAAAACTATAAATGCTAGAGAGAGTGTGGAGAAAAGGGAACCCCTACATTGTTGGTGGGATTTTAAGTTGGTACTATGGAGAACAGTATAGAGGTTCCTCAGAAAACTAAAAATAGAGCTACCATATGATCCAGCAATCCGATTTCTTGGCATATGTCCAGACAAGATTCTAATTTAAAAAGATACATGTACCCCTGTGTCCATAGCAGCACTATTCACAATAGTCAAGACATGGAAACAACCTAAATGTCCACCAACAGGTGAACAGAGAAGATGTGGTGCACACACGCAACGAAATACTGCTCAGCCATAAAAAAGAATGAAATAACGCCGTTTGCCACAACACGGATCCAACTAGGGATTATCATAGTAAGTGAAGTCAGAAAGAGAAAAACAAATACCATATAGTATCACTTATATGTGGAATCTAAAATATGACACAAATGAACCTATCTATGGAACAGAAACAGACTCATGGGCATAGAGAACAGGCTTGTGGTTGCCAAGGGGGAGGGTTGGAGGAGAAATGGAGTGGGGATATGGGGTCAGCACATGGAAGCTATTATATGGAGGACAGATAAACAACAAGGTTCTGCTCTATAGCACAGAGAACTATATTCAATATCCCATGATAGACCATCATGGAAAAAATATAAAAAAGAATGTATATGTATGTATGTTTATATATATATATATATGTATGTATGTATATATAACTGAATCACTTTGCTGTTTAGACCTCTAAAAGTTTTTATTATGAAAGTTTCTTAATACAAAAACCACAAAATAATAATTCTGAACTGCTGTGTAGCTATCACTTGGCTTCCATGATTATCCAGTCTTATTTCATTTATACCCTGCTTTCCCCTCCCACTAGATTAAATTGAGATCAAACTCATGTATCATCTTCTATTATCTGTGTGCATCTCAATAGGTACCTTTAAAAGATAAGGATTCTTTTTTGTAAACATAACCTCAATACCATTATCACATCTAAAAATTCTTTGGTATCATCAAAAATCCAATTAGTGTTCAGATTTCCCCAATTGTCTCAGAAGTTGTTTTTAATTTATTTATTTGTAATTGAAGGATAACTGTGTTACAATATTCTGTTGGTTTCTGTCATATATCAACATGAATCAGCCATAGGTATATGTGTCCCCCCGCCCTTGAACGTCTCTCCCCCTTCCCACCCCATTCCACCCCTCTATGTTGTCACAGAGCACTGGGTTGAGCTCCTTGTGTCTCAGAAGTTTTTAATGATTGTGTTGTTTGAATCAGGATCCACCAATGACCACACATTACCACTTGATTGACTTACTTCTTACATGTCTTTTGATCTCTCTATGTCACACACACACACACACAACACTCTCTCTTCTCTCTCATTAGAGGAATTTGGTCATCTGTCTTATAGTTTCCCACTTTTTGAATTTTTCTTATTGCATCCTTGTTGTGTCATTTAATATGTTCTTCAGTTCTTTGTATTTCTCACTCTCTCTCTCTCTTTTTTTTTTTTGGCCGCACCACGCAGCTTGTGGGATCCTAATTCCTCAACCAGGATCGAGATTGTGCCCTCCTCGGTGAAGCGCAGAGTCCTAACCACTGGACCACCAGGGAATTCCCCTTTCTGTATTTCTTTTAGCTGTTATATCCAGAGCTGTGCTGTCCAGTATAATAGCCACTAGCCACAGGTAGCTATTTACATTTATATGAATTAAAAATAAATAAAATCTAAAATCCAGTTCCTCCTTCACAATAGCCATATGCGAGTGCTCAGTAATCATGTGTGGCCGGTGGATACTGTATTAGACAGTACAGAATAGCACCTTTCCATCATCACAGGCAGCCGTTTAGACAGAATGCTTCTAGAGACATCATCATATCCTCTATGACTGTTTAATTATTTTTTCCTCATTTGTGCTCAAGATCAAAGATGACCACCCCAAAGCTTGCATTACTAGGCAGGCTTAGGTAATATAAGAGAAGTCACTCACATGTGCCAGACCACCCCTACCTGTTTTAAGTGGCAGCCACCTGTGTTTCCAGACAATGATCATAAGTTTGCAATGAGACATGTAGCTACGTATGAGATTCTGTGATGCTAAAAGGTCAGCAGCTCCCAGCGCACTAGCAGCCCAGACCCTCCCCTGCCTCCTCAGAGGGAAATTGAGGGAATCAGCGCTAACCTGGAAGGCTCAGGCTTGCAGCTATAGGGCATGCTGGTTCCAGAATACGCCCAACCATTCCTCCTTTCCCAGAGGGGCAGGTGCTTCTGTCTGGAAACTTCTTCCTGCCTTGGGTCTTTGTCTTGGCATGTGTGTAATGAGCACATTCCAGAGCACACCGAACAGGTTTCTCAGCTTGTTTCAGTGACATTTGGCAGAGCCCGGGGCGGGGAGGGGGCCCACCACGAGGCAGGGGAGGGGAGCGGCTCCTATGGAGATGAGCAGGCTGGCTGGCTGTGCATTCTAGCAGAAACCCCATGCCAGAATCCTGAGAAAACCTCAACCAATCTATGAGAAAAGGGATTCTCTGGGGATCCTGATAGGAAATAGCCTAGAAAGCAGAGCATGCTGTGAGTGTAGGCTTAGAAGACCATCATTCATGGGTTCATTCATTCTCAAAATACTTATTGGCCATAGACTGTGTTTGGCACTAGGATCAATGAATTCAGTAAAAGTTTCTGCCCTCAGTGTGGGATGGACAAGCACACACTGCTATATTTAAAATGGATAACCAACAAGGACCTACTGGACAGCACAGGGAAGTCTGCTCAATACTATGTAACTACCTAAATGGGAAAAGAATTTGAAAAAGAAAAGACACAAGTCTAAGTGAATCACTTTATTGTACGCCTGAAACTATCACAGCATTTTTAATCAATGGTACTCCAATATAAAACAAAAACTTAAAAAAAAGTGTCTGCCTTCACCAAATTTACAGTCTTGGAGGAGGCAGATCCATAAACAAGCCGTTTGAACAACCCCGTGATGGCGGTGGTAGTAGGGAGTGTCATTAAAGTACCTGGAAGAGATGCCTGCCCCTGATGTGGACTTTCAGGGGCACACTGTTTAAGCTGAGACCTAAAAGTGAAGTAGCAATTGGGCAGGAGAAGAAGAGGGGGGAATGCTGAAAGAACATCCTGGAAGAACATTAGAAGTAAGTGTGCATGAGGCATTGGTAGCACAGGAAGATGCATGGTTGGGCCGCAGTGGTCAGTGTGAGAGGAGAATGACCAGGGTGAAGAGTGGAGAGACAGGGACTGAGCAAATCCCAGCTTTGGGAGCTGAGGCAGTCCTAGCTTCCTGTGCCTCGATTTCTTCCTCCACCAAATAAGCATGACTCTAACCATGCAGCATGATGGTTAGAGCCCAGTGACCTAACAGATGCAGAAGTACTTTATCACCCATATCCTAAAGTCCCAGGTGCAGAAAGACAACTGGACTGGTCTGCACAGTCTTTCACCCCTGGAGCCAGTGTGAATTAGAGAGCTATGTCACAGCATCGGGCTATGTCATGGCATTTAACTCAGCTCCTCTGGGCCCATGAAAGGCAATAACACATGTCTCCTGTCTTCCCAACTCCATGTTCAGTGACGCCAGGTTGGTAGCCCAGGTAGGGCATTTACATAATGGAAATTGGCAAACACTACAAATCAGAGCCATCTTTTCCCCTTTGTTGGAGAGCTTGTTAACCAGCACACCACCAAGATGAGGAGGAAAGAGATAGGAAGAGGAGGAACCCTGAGGCAGCATTTATCAAGGAATGTCCATCCACAATAAGAAAGATTCTTCACAGAGTGGGTCTCTCATTTTTTTTCTGCCATCTGAAGCAGGCCCACCCAAAGCCAGCCCTCAGGGAAGAGAACAGCAGGGCTACTCTTTCATGCCAACCTGCTCTCAGACATGCATGAGGAGTGCCAGTGACACCCGGGTCACAGGGCTGGGACTGGAGCCTCTCAGATCAACAGCTGCTGGGAGCCGCTGTCTTTGGCTCATGTGGCCAGTGAGAAATTGGACTTCAATGTTCTGAATAGGCAGAAAAAGATACCTCCTTGCTCCCTTCTGCTCCCTTTCCTGGGGCTGCCAGCTGGCATTTTTTGTCACTCATCATGGCTTCCTGCAGTGGAGATTAGACCCTTGATGAAAAGGACGTGTGGGCAAGAAAAAGTCTTCAGCAGTAGGAGGCTCCAAGGCAGGTATACATTGGCAAAATGGGGACGCAGACATAGCTCAAAGCACATTTCAAGTAATGGGGCCTTTTTTTAAGGATGACCTAGAGAAATACTGTTTTTATCTGTGGCTAGCATGCCTGAATACTCTTCAATCCTGGGAAAATAACTAGTTGGGCCTGCTAGAATTTTATGGCAGGAGCAGAGACGGCAAAATATCAAAGTTGAAGTTGAATTTAAGTGACAATGGTGTGGCTTAACATTCATTCTTTCATTCATTCAACAGATGCTTTCATTCAACAAATATAAGTATTGAGTTACTAGGTGCCTCTAGAATGTAAGTCCCGTAAATGCAGAGACAGCATCTGTCTAACATACTGTAGGTTTTCAGTACATTTGTGTTGAATAATAAGTCAATGGCATTGCTTTGTCAGGTGTTACTGCTTTGTACACACCATGTTGCTTCAGTCATGTCCGACTCTTTGTGACTCTGTGCACAGTAGCCTGCCAGGCTCTTCTATTCATGAAATTCTCTAGGCAAGAATACTCGAGTGGGTTGTCATGCCTTTCTCCAGGGGATCTTCCTAACCCAGGGATCAAACCTGCCTCTCTTTACATCTACTGCATTGGCAGGAGGGTTCTTTACCTCTGGTGACACCTGGGAAGCCCAAGAGGAGTATAAAGATGGAGAAATTGTAGACCGTGCTGAGGCAGAGTTCAAATCTGGTGGACAGGCAGACAGGTAAACCAGCAGTTACAAAACAAGGTGATGAGTGTTGTGGCAGGGGAAGTGTGGGGCGCAGTGGCTCACAGAAGGCTCAACTCAACTTTGTGGGAAGAGACAGCAAAGGCTTCCCAAAGACCGAGATGCAGAAGACAGAGACTCCATGCCAAAGATATTGGCATCTATTTGATAAGACCTTATGGAAAAAAACAACCATCCATGTATTCTGCAACATCTCATATTCCTAGGAAGACTACAAACTTTATCTTATTGGGAATATGGTTGCAAATAACTGCTGGACTACTTCTATGGCTTAGCCCTCAGAAGCAGTTTCTATTTCTCAGGGACTTTCAGAGGATTTCCCTAAATTCAAGCTTCCCACTCCAATGATCCAGGGCCCAGTGTGACAGACGACTTGCGGGTCTTTAGTATTTCTCTGATGTCCAGTCACTCACTCCTAACATCAGGTCCAGCTCTGTAGGCAAGCAGGGTACTCTCCTCTAAGGTCACATCTGTTCCATTTGATGAAAAGGAGAGGGATGCTGTGAATTTTGATTTCAAAGAGGCAGACACGACTGCAGAGATGCAGAAGGTCCTGGTGGTGACAGTCTTGTCTCAGGGACAGCTGAACTGAGAGGGGAGATTTCTAACTTCCAGGGCTTTCTATTTTCAGCAAAGGCCATGCAGACGTTTTCTTTGGGTATCACCAGATTAAGATACCAGTAAGTCTGAGTGGGCACACATACGCAAAAACACCCGAGGCTGAAAGGAGGGAAACTAAGAAGTAAAGCATTTGAAACCCAGATGTAACTTTTGAACAGCAGAAGGTAAGCCCAGCCACTTCAGCTCTGCTTGCCAAAGTCACTTTCCCTGAGGGTCTGGGGCATCCCAGATCCTTCATCCCTCATCACACCCTGTCCCATGTGGCACCTTTGCTCAGCAGCCATTCTCCGGAGGAACGCATACACGAGAGCAGAGAGAGTGCTGGGATAAAGCGCCTCTGCCCAGGACTCTTCAATGACTAGCAGCATTTTGCCAATTTGGTTTTGTCTCATCCATTGCCCTATTTCTGGTATATTCTGGTATATTCTAAAGTAGTTCCTCTAACAGGGAACTCTGCTCAATGTCATATGGCAGCCCGAATGGGAAGGAGTTTGGGGGATAATGTATATGGATATATGTATGGCTGAGTCCCTTTGCTGTCCACCTGAAACTATCACAATATTGTTAATTGGCCATACTCCAATACAAAATTAAAAGTTTACTAAAAAAAGAGATCTTTTTTATTAAAAATTAAAAAATAGAGATCCTCCTGGGGCTTTAATCATCTACTTAATTTCCCATTATCATGAGCATTGGAAGGAAAGGTAAAATTCACCTTCTTCGCTTTGCAGTTAAGGAAACTGAGGCCCAGAGAGGTTCAGTGCTTCGAGGACCAAGTCTATACATATCTTGGGGCCACCTCCAGTGCTCAGACCCGATGGCTCCTTGATCAGAAACTCTGTGCTGTTTAAGTGCGTCATTCCTCCTTCCACTCCAGAAACCTCCACGCAGAGGTGAAAGGATAGAAAGAACTTGGGGGAGAAAGCCAGTGTACATGCGAGCAGAGCTTCCCCCAGGGGGAGAAGTGGCGGTGACGGTGGGAGGGTCATTTGACTCATCTTTCCTCCCTGTGTGTGGCTTGGGCTCAGTTTCTCAAACCATATGGAAAGACACTCCAGCACCACACCCACAGGAAAAGCTCTCTAGGGGACTGGGAAAAATGAGTGAGGGCAGAAGGACCCCCAGAATGGGTGAGGTGGCTCCTCCCTTTGTCCTTCAGGCTCCCACACACCTCCAGCCCTTCCTTCAGGGTTCCCTGTGCCCTCCTGGAAGAAGACAAGGTCACCAGCAGCTTCAGGATCAGACACCCCACTCATTTCAAAAGCAACCCCAAGCTGTGTATCAAAAACCAGCTGATGGCAGGAGCCAGGGTTATGGCTATGAATGTGTCAGGGATTACTTCCTGTGCCGGGGGGATGAAATCACCTCCAAAGCAATCTCAGAGAAATGTTTGGAAGGAAAAATGAAAGCATGCTAATAGTGACCCTGAAAAGAGGCTGCTGGTTGTGAGTGGTTCTATCTCTGACCACTGGTGTGAACTCCTGCTTTCTTCCCCTTTTCCTGCTTTGCTGTGCTGTGCTTAGTCACTCAGTCCTGTCTGATTCTTTGCAACCCCATGGACTATAGCCTGCCAGGCTCCTCTGTCCATGGGGATTCTCCAGGCAAGAATACTGGAGTGGATTGTCGTGCCCTCCTCCAGGGGATTTTCCCAACCCAGGAATTGAACCAGGGTCTCCTGCATTGCAGGCAGATTCTTTACCAGCTGAGCTACCAGGAAGCCCTTTCCTGCTATCAGTTCAGTTCAGTCACTCAGTCATGTCTGACTCTTTGTGACCCCATGGACTGCAGCACACCAGACTTCCCTGTCCATCACCAACTCCCAGAGCTTGCTCAAATTCATGTCCATTGAGTCGGTGATGCCATCCAACCATCTCATCCTCTGTCATCCCCTTCTGCTCCCACCTTCAATCTTTCCCAGCATCAGGGTCTTTTCCAAGGAGTCAGTTCTTCGCATCAGGTGGCCAAAGTATTGGAGTTTCAGCTTCAGCATCAGTCCTTCCAGTGAATATTCAGGACTGATTTCCTTTAGGACTGACTGGTTGGGTCTCCTTGCAGTCCAAGGGACTCTCAAGAGTCTTTTCCAACACCACAATTTAAAAGCATCAATTCTTCAGCATTCAGCTTTCTTTATAGTCCAGCTCTCACATCCATACATGACTACTGGAAAAACCATAGCTTTGACTTGACGGACCTTTGTCAGCAAAGTAATGTCTCTGCTTTCTAATAAGCTCTCTAGGTTGGTCATAGCTTTTCTTCCAAGGAGCAAGCATCTTTTAATTTCATGGCTGCAGTCACCATCTGCAGTGATTTTGAGTGTAGCAGTGTGTGCAAGAGACCTTTTGAAGGAAGTCGCCATTATCTTCATTACCTCCACCATAGTTTGATCTCAAGTCAAACAACAGAAAGGGAACACAGCCCTGCCCATCAACAGAAAATTGGATTAAAGATTTACTGAGAATGGTCCTGCCCATTAGAACAAGACCCAGTTTCCCCCACAGTTAGTCTCTCCCATCGGGAAGCTTCCATAAGAAAAAAAAAAAGAAAGACAAAAAAGAAAAAAAAAAAAAAAGAAGCGTCCATAAGCCTCTTATCCTTATGGACAGAATGAAAACCACAATCACAGAAAACTAATCAAACTAATCCAGGGATCAAACCCAGGTCTCCCATATTGCAGGTGAATTCTTTACCAGCTGAGCCACAAGAGAAGCCCAAGAATATTAGAGTGGGCAGCCTATCCCTTGTCCAGGAGATCTTCCCAACCCAGGAATCAAACCAGGCCCTCCTGCATTGCAGGTGGATTCTTTACCAACTGAGCTATCAGGGAAGTCCCCATATGGACCACAGCCTTGTCTAACTCAATGAAACTATGAGCCTTCCTGTAGGGCCACTCAAGACAGATGATTCATTGTGGAGAGTTCTGACAAAATGTGGTCCACTGGAGAAGGGAATGGCAAACCACTTCAGTATTCTTGACTTGAGAACCCCATGAACAGTATAAAAAGGCAAAAAGATAGGACACTGAAAGATGAACTCCCCGGGTCGGTAGGTGCCCAGTATGCTACTGGAGATCAGTGGAGAAATAACTCCAGAAAGAATGAAGAGATGGAGCCAAAGTGAAAACAATACCCAGTTGTGGATGTGACTGGTGATGAAAGTAAAGTCTGATGCTGTAAAGAGCAGTATTGCATAGGAACCTGGAATGTTAGGTCCATGAATCAAGGTAAATCAGAAGTGGTCAAAGAGGAGATGGCAAGAGTGAACATCAACATTTTAGGAATCAGTGACCTAAAATGGACTGGAATGGGTGAATATAATTTAATTCCTGCTTTAGGACCCCTGATAACTCAGGAAGGAGGCAGGAGGGACCAGGGGAAAGAAGGCTGGCATGTTCCGGGTGCCTTATTGATATTTGATTCAGGGGGAAGGAAGAAATGCCATGTCCACTGACTCACAGTGGCTGGAGATAAAGAAGGCACATGTGGGTCTGTGCCCTTCCAGCTCTCTTCCCAGAAGCAGGAGAGGCCTGAGACAGAAGACTTCAGGGAAAGAGGAGAGAGATATATGACAGAAGTCGCAGGACAGAAGAGACTTTTTTAAATTGGAAGATAATTGCTTTACAATGGAGATGTTTAGTTATAGAACCAATAATAAGAACCTTCCTTGCACTGGTTCTCCTTCTATTCCTCAGGTTCTCTCGCCTCCCTATTCTCCTCTATAGCACTCCAACTTCTAGTTATATACATAATTGTTTACTTAAGTTTGATCGTTGTTTCCCCCTACAACTAGACAACACCTGGCATAGTTGGCACTCAAAAATGCTTAAGGGCTTCCCTGGTGGCCCAGTGGCTAAGACTCTGTGCTCCCAATACAAGGAGCCCAGGTTCGATCCCTGATCAGGAAACTGGATCCCACATGCTGCAACTAAGGGTTTGCATGTCGCAACTGAGAGTTCACAAGCCACAGCTGAAAGATTCCATGTGCCACAACTAAGAGCTTGTGTAACCAAAGAAAGATTTTTTAAAAATACTTATTGATATCCATCCAGCAGATGAATGGATAAGAAAGCTGTGGTACATATACACAATGGAGTATTACTCAGCCATTAAAAAGAATGCATTTGAATCAGTTCTAATGAGGTGGATGAAACTGGAGCCTATTATACAGAGTGAAGTAAGCCAGAAAGAAAAACACCAATACAGTATACTAACGCATATATATGGAATTTAGAAAGATGGTAACAATAACCCTGTATATGAGACAGCAAAAGAGACACTGATGTATAGAACAGTCTTTTGGACTCTGTGGGAGAGGGAGAGGGTGGGATGATTTTGGAGAATGGCATTGAAATATGTATAATATCATATATGAAACGAGTCGCCAGTCCAGGTTTGATGCATGATACTGGATGCTTGGGGCTGGTGCACTGGGACGACCTAGAGGGATGGTATGAGGAGGGAGGAGGGAGAAGGTTCAGGATGGAGAACACATGTATACCTGTGGCAGATTCATTTTGATATATGGCAAAACCAATACAATATTGTAAAGTTAAATAAAATTAAATTTTAAAAAAAAATCAAATAAATAAAAAGAAAAAAAATACTTATTGAAAGAAAGAGTGAGACATAGGGCTGGAAAAGTCAGTCCAGAAGGTATAACAGCAAGCTCATTACTCTCCTCTCCTCCTTTGGGCAAAAAATATCTAAGCAATTCTATTTTAATACTTCTTATTTGCTAAGAATTTTACTAAGTATTCTGTGTAATTTATCTCATTAGTCTTCTCAGCAAACCCTTGAGAAAGTGTGTTCAGGGTCCCCAAGAATCCCCAGGATTCAGTGATTCCCTAGATGGGCTCACAGAACTGAGCAAATCTGTTATACATAGCCCACCAGGCTCCTCTGTCCGTGGGATTTCCCAGGCAAGAATACTGGAGTGGGTGGCCATTCCCTTCTCCAGGGGAATCTTCCCAATCAGGCATCGAACCTGGGTCTCCTGCATTGCAGTCATATTCTTTTCCATCTAAGCCATCAGAGAACCCCGTTATATGCAGTTACAGTTTATTACAGTGAAAGGATACCGAATAAAGTCAGAAACAAAAAAAGAAAAGAAAAGAAAAGCACAAAGAATAGAATGCGGGAGAGACCTGGCACAGCTTTTAGTCATCCTCTCCCAGATGAGTTTCACAGACAGCACTTATTTCTCCCTGTAACAGTGCATGACCACACACATGAAGTATTGCCAACCAAGGAAGTTTGCCCAAGACTCGATGTCCAGGGTTCTTACTGGGGGTCAGTCAGGAAGGTGTGACTGGCTTGCCATGCAGCTGGTTTTAGTCTCTAGCCCCTCCAGAGGTCACGGTTTTACTGCATAACCCAGCCTCTCCCCAACATAAATCGCATTGCTCACTTAGACTATCTGCTATGTCCCAAGGCTCCAAGCAAACAGTTCTTCTCATCAGGCAGGATTTTCTAGCAGCTTAGAGGTTATGTCTCAGGTGAATGGGCCAAATCTTCCACTGGAATCTGCAGAGTTTGGCTAACACAGATTTGCCGAGTTTACTGCACAAAGAAGTATTAGTATTAGCCCAAGTTTATGAATGATCCATACTAAGAATCAAGAAGGCTAAGTGATTTGGCCACAGTTACCAAAACCAAAATGTAAACCAACATCTTCCTTCGCTTTAACATCTGTGTTCTATTGCACCCTAGTACCATTCCCTGAACAAGTAAAATTCTCTACGATAAAAAGAAATTCCCATAGTATGTCTCATAAGCCTGGCCTCAGATAGGAATTTCCAGATTCAGACCTTCTGGTGATCTCAGGCTCCCAGAAACAGATGGTCTGGGACTTATCAAGGCCAGCCAGATATGATGTTGTTGAGTGAGTGCTGGGAGGGTGGGGGTCTCCCTCCTCACCAGAGATACATGAGCACAAGGGCCAGCCAGCACTTTCTAAAATATACTCCACTGCCTGCGCTATCTGCTCCAAAAGGATTGTCACCATGAGGGAAGGAGGCAGGATGGCTCAGTTGGCCAAGAAAGCAACTAGGAAGTGAGGACCCAGGCCAGTCAGCTTGACCCTTTGCCTCACGAGCAGAGTGAAGTCACGGGCGAAGTTATGTTTGCTTTACCCAGCATTCCCCAGGCATATCCTGCCAATCTTGCAAAGTGGTTCAGATGGCAACACAAAGTCACATTAGCGGAGTGGAGCTGCTGAGAAGCCTGCCAGTAACAAGCCTGTATGAGTTTGTTCAACTCAGTGATTCCTGAGCCTATTTGAGTATGGAACCCTTTCTGAGTATGAGTAGCACTAAATTGTTAAAATTCAGGGCAATTTGGAAAATAGGACCCCAACTCCCCTTTTTTTTAAATTTTCTAGCTCATGCCAATAGATCTTTCAAATAATTATTATCAGACATAATTAGTAATCTAATATGCATTCTTTTCCTCCAAGAATGGCAATTCCTGGATGTTTCTGGATTAATTCACAAATGCCTTCATTCACCAAGCATTTATTAAACACCTGCTTGTGTCCAGGCCTCAGAGATAGAATTTCAGAGGTGTTTCAGACATGAACCCTAAATTATCCAGTAGGGAATTCATAGCCTGGTGACTGATAACTTGAGCCAAAGGCCAGAATGTTTTCTCTCGGCTCCATTCTCCCGTGATGGGCCAGCTTGTGACCAGCAAAAGGAGGTAAGCAGTTAGGTCAGCGTGTTGGCTTTGGCCCCACCCAATGCCAGGAGTAGAGAACCAGGCCAGCCTCTTTCTAAACAAGTGGGGAGTGCCACTCATGCATGGTAAACAGCTCGTTACCCAGGAGCAGGCTGAAAGTTCACTGCAGCAAAGCTTTGTCTCTTGTCTGCATCACTGTGATGGTTCCATTCAATTTGGGCTCCTTTTCTCTTACCCTGTTATCAATCCACCTGCCTCCTTCTTTATTTTCCAATTGGAAATAAGCTCAGAGCTTGTTGGCAGATAGACCTGCTGCTGTTTTTGAATTCTGCCATTTGGTTATTTCCCTGTTTTGCAGTTTTACTGTCTATAGGGTTATAATATGTATTAATCAAGACTTTTTCAGTTCCAGGGTCAGAAAACAATTCCAGGTAATTTCAATAATGAACAGTACACTGGGAATATCATCTCATTTAACTGTGTATCCTTCAGGCATAGCTGGATGTAGACATTCAAATTTTATTGCCAAGGCTCTATCCATCAATACCTATTATAGTTACCTATTTATCTTATGATATCGCTAGTTGTGTGCCTTCTGCACCTTCATTCAGGAAGGTGTGTCTGGTGTCTGGGAAATATGATCACTGGTAGTCCAAGGCTCACCACCTCCAGGCTCATGATCCAAAAGAAACACTCTTTTCTTGGGTGTCTATATATCACACATCAAAGAAGATTCTAACTGACCCAATTTGGAGCACATGCCTGCCCTGTACCGGCATTATACCAGGAGGATTTGGGCACTCTGTTACTGAGCCAAACTTGGGTCCACTCACCCACACGGTAAAACCAATCTACTGACATCAGTTGTGGTGAGGAAAGTGCAGCATTAATTGCAGAACACCAAGCAGGGAGAATGGGTGGCCAAAGCTCAAAAGACCCAAACTTCCCAAAGGATTTCAGGGAAGGGATTTTAAAGGCACGATGAAGGAGAGGGTTGCAGGATGCCTGATCAGCTCATGGATATTTTTCTGGTTGGTTGGTGGAGAGGTAACTGGGTGGTATTTAGCGAGTTAACAGCGTCAACCTTTTGGTTTTGACTGATCTGGGTTCTACATGTATGTGGTCATCACTTTTTTCACCTGATGGGGATTTTGGTATCTATAAAACAACTCAAGGACATGGCTCAGAATATTATCTATCATCCTTGATGAGAAACGAAAGGTCCTTGACTTTGTATTATGGCTAAACTATTAATCGTGTCTTACTTGGCTGTTCTTGTTTCTGCATTTTCTCATCTTCAATTTGTTTTCTGAAACTCAGGGAAGCCTTAGGAGGCTAAAACTTTTTTCATATAAACAAAAAGCAGAGGACATGGCACTGGATAGGGGTTAGTTCTGTCCCCAGAAAGGCCCCCACAGGGCCTTGCTCAGTTTATTAGTGTCCAGCCTGGGCCACATACCCACGTGTATGTGGTGTGACCAGAGTGAAGGACATGCCTCTGAGAAGATGGATCCAAACAGGTGGATCCTCAGAGAAGGGACGCCTGCCATTTTACTAGTAACACACATAAATACTGCAACATAATTTTACCATGAATATCTCTGCATGCCCCTGTTTCCTTATTTCAGTGTTCTATGATTTATCTTCCCTCAAAAGATGGCCCTCAAGGCTTTCAGACCCTGCTGAGGTGACAGATCAATAGACCAGCACATTGACTTATTAAGTCTTTTGAATCTCAGAAAAGGATAGCTTGTTAGCCACACATTCACCCGTCCACTGGATTATCTGGGTTTTTGAAAAGTACCAGGAAAAACATTTGGTTATGACCTGACTCTGAAACCTCCACACTCACTTTATCCTCATCACCCCTCCCACCTGCACCTGTCAAGACAGAAAACAGTCAGGGTAGTAAAAGCTGTTTCCAGCAATACACCGGGTGATGGCTGCTGTGGAACTTGGAGTCATTTTCCCTTGAGAGAACCTTTGAGGACCAGATAGAATCAACCAGCTGAGTCTCTTCAGGTGCTTAACTTTTACATGAGGGCTCTGGAGTTCAATAATTCATGCTAATGCTATCAGCAGCAAGCAAAGCACATTCAAACTCTGTTCAGATTTTGATTATAAAACAACACCCCAAATGAATTTTATGATGGATAACATACTAGGTGATTTCAGGAGGATGAAACAGAAGTCAGGCTTTGAGGTCAAATGAACGGAAGTCAGTCTCAGGGCCGCTGGTCATTGGCTGTGTGACTTTGTCTCAACGTTGAACAGCTCAGAACTTCTGTTTCTTCATTGATAAAATTAAGATAAAACTATTTCACAGGATTTGAGATCATATGAATGAGCTAGTACATGGAAAGTGCAATTATTGTTGTTGTTTATTCGCTAAGTCATGTCTGACTCTATTGCAACCCCATGGATGGTAGGTTACCTGCCAAGCTCCTCTGTCCATGGGATTTTCCAGGCAAGAATGCTAGAGTGGGTTGCCATTTCCTTCTCCAGGGGATCTTCCCAACCCAGGGGTCAAACCCACATCTTCTATGTCTCCTACACTGCAGGTGGACTCTACCACTGAGCCACCTGGGAAGCCCACAGTAGGACAATAAGACAAATTTCTATGGCTTGCCAGAATCACAACAAGTGTTCATTTCCTTCCCCTCTTCAGATTCTGTCTCTTTCTTCTTCCCCATCCCCACCCCAACCTCCACCACCTTTACAACGTAGAAGCCAATGTTTCCTATAAGTATGAATGTAGAACTGAGAATAAAAGGGGACAATGAAGAGAAAAGGTGATGGAAAATATTTTCATGTTAAAAGTAGAATTTACAATCTCCTTCCACAATCCTTTATCTCTACTGAAGGGAGATGGAGATAAGATGGAGATGGTCAGACAATTAGTACTATCTCAGGGTTTCAAAGTTTATGTCTCTTCAAAGAGATTTAAGCAGTTTGTGCAGTTTTAGTTTAATATACTTGCCCGGTGGTCATTAAAATATGTAAGCCACTTGTATGGGAATGTCTTCCAGAAAAGAAAGGAAAAAAGCAACTTGGCCATTTATAACACCTGCCTTGAATCTCCATTGCTCCTATTTTAGTTAGAATAACTCGTAACTCAGACCAGAGGCTGAGTTGGATGAAGGGGAAAGTGCCATAAAAATGCAGCTAAACAGTTCATGACCTTTGGCAAATTTTTAACTTCTCTGATCCCCAGTTTTCTAATCACAGGTGGTGAGAATTAAATAAAAGCTATTGTGGAGTGCTTAGCACAGTATCTGGTACATAGGAAGAAATGCTGAATAAATATTAGATATTGATATCATCTTATTATGCAAAGTCAAAAGGGCTTAAATTCTTTTTTCCCCTAATTTTTCATTCCTCCTTCCTTTGTTTTCCTTTCCTTTTATGAATCAAAAATGACAGGTATTAGGCAAGATGGAAGTTCATTTAGCTTTCAGATAAAAATTGGGGTGTAAAGTAATCCAGGACTTGCCTAGCAGCTCTACAATGCAGACTACTTCCCCCCCTTTTTAGGTGAGACTTTTATCCTCATTGTTCAAGATGGCAGCTGGAGCTCCAGCAATCATGTCCACATTCCCCATAACAAAATGGAGGAAAGGAAAAGAAAGTCAGTCCTTCTCAGTAAGGACATTTCCTAAAATGTACTTATATCCTTTAGGCCAGATGTAGCTGCTGGCTGAGTTCAGTTCAGTCGCTCAGTCATGTCCGACTCTTTGCGACCCCATGGACTGCAGCGTGCCAGGTTTCTGTGTCCATCCCCAACTCCCAGAGCTTGCTCAAACTCATGCCCATCAAGTCGGTGATGCCATCCAACCATCTTATCCTCTGTCGTCCCCTTCTCCTCCTGTCTTCAGTCTTTCCCAGCATTAGGGTCTTTTCCAGTGAGTCAGTTCTTCGAATCAAGTGGCCAAAGTATTGGAGTTTCAGCTTCAGCAGAGGCTAGTAAATGTGACCTGTGTGTGCCAAATGCTGACGTACCCAGAAAAATGTGATTTATATTACAACGTAAAACTGAGAGAAGGCATAGAGACTGACAACTATTACTCCCTGATATAGCTCACCCTGGGAGTCTAACAGATTTACATCATTCCCCAGAAATCCTCTGCTCTCATTCTGCTTCCACTTGCTACTCATGTAAGGGAACAGCTTCTCCAAAAGGTAGTTCCATGGTTTGTTAGTCCTACTTAGCTTGGCTTATTTTCTTCCTAAATTCCTCCCATACCTTTCATTTCTCATCCCCCAGTTTCATTCATTTCCTTTTCACCATCCAATTTTAATAGACAACACATTACTCCATTGTAGAAAAGTTAGAAAACACAGCAAAGCACTTAGGGGAACTTTTTTTAAAAATATTCAAAAATCTCACCATTTAGAAATAACCACTTTTCAAATGTTAGTGTACAGCCATCTAGCATTTTCCTCAGGTGAATATATATACATATATATATTTATAAAGAAAGTCTAGTGTACATAACTGGTTTTAATCTCTTCTGTTATACTTAACAATATGAGTAACTCTCAATGTTGTTAATTATAGATCAACATCATCAGCTTTAATGATTGCAGGGTTTTACATTGTATGGGTGTATTATAATTTATTCAACTGATTCTGTTTATACACAACACTGTGTTAAACCTCCTAGTACATACATCTTGGCTTATTTGTCCACCAGATGAGCTGTGTTCCCGTGGCTGTCTAACTCCCCAGGGACCAGCAGAAAAGCACTGGTCTGCCATCCCATTAGCAATATGGTGCTGTTCAGGTCTTATCTAGATCCCTAAGCTGTTTACAGTTCATTTTTAAATGAACATTGAAGACTCAGAAGGTCCTTGAAGAACTGAATTAATGTCTCCTTACCTCCCCCTCATAAATAGCAAGTCTGTCCCCAGCCGAGGGGCCACTCCACCCAATGACTGAGGAAAACACAAAACACAATACAATTGCAGGTGACACTGAAGGGCTTTCTATAAAACCCAAGTTACTAGAACTTTCCATTTGTCAAACTGACGTCAAGCAAGACCAGAGCGAGACTGTTCCTCTGTGGAGAAACCAGTTTCAATTAGGGGAAAAAAATGCATTTGACTGAAATAATTGTTTAGACTGACAACTGATGTGACAAATAACAATTCTTTAGCTGATCTTTTTTAAGTGATGACTGATTTCTGACTGTTAATTTGTCTTAGTTGTGCTTGCTAAAGATACAAACACACACGGGGTTTTCATTTTCTAGACAAGGCTGAAGACAAATTATGGTGTATCCCTCTCACATAGCACTTTCTATTTTCAGGGAGTTTTCACCTCAGTTTTCTTCCCATTAACACTGAGGAGTAGGTAGAACTGATATCATTAGCCCTGCATTACAGATGATCATTCTAAGAGGTGTCATCTATTGAGCACATTCTAAGCAAAATATGAAACAATACCCAAATGCATCATTAATATTCTTTAGTCCTCACAGCAACTCTAATAAGGTAGGTATTGTTATCCCTTCATCTTATAAGTGAACATGGTTTAAGAAAGATGAAATAACTTGACTGTAGTCACACAAGAGCAAAGAGATGAAGCCAGAATTCAAAATCAGTATTCCTAGCAAGAATCACGGTCTTACTCAAGTTCCCGTAGTTGCAGAGTCAAATCCAAAGTCCTGCTCCCTGCATAGTGATTAAGAACAGGGTCTCTAAAATCAGATTGTCTGAGTTCAAGCCCCATATCACCATTTCCCAGCTGTACTACCTTAAGTGAGTTACTACACCCCTCTGTGCCTCAGTCACTCCACCTTAGAAAAGGGGATAATACTGTCTGTCTCAAAGGTTAAACAAGGTAATCCACCTATGGCACTTAGTGCATGGAAAACACTCTGTAATTAGTAACTAATGTGACCCCCTTGGTTCCTCCAGCCTCTAAGCCATACATATTTTCTTGATCTGTGTCACTGCAGGTGCCTCGAGCAAAGGCCTTATGCAACTACCGAGGGCAGAATCCTGGTGACCTGAGGTTTAATAAAGGAGATGTCATCCTCCTCCGAAGACAGCTGGATGAGAACTGGTACCAGGGGGAAATTAATGGAGTCAGTGGAGTCTTCCCAGCCAGCTCCGTGGAGGTCATCAAGCAGCTGCCCCAGCCACCCCCACTGTGCCGGGCCCTCTACAACTTCGACCTTCGTGACAAGGACAGGAGTGAGAACCAGGACTGCCTGACCTTCCTCAAGGTGAGATTCTGGGCAGCCACCAAAGTCACCAGTGATCACATAAAGGCTGTGGCAGAACTTAAGTTGTTTGTTTAATATTTGTTGATTTTTTTTAAAATTACATTTTATACAGGCTTCCCTAGTAGCTCAGTGGTAAAGAATCCACCTGCCAATGCAGGAGACGCAGGTTTGATCCCTAGCTTAGGAAGATCTCCCAAAGGAGGAAATGGCAACCCACTCCAGTATTCTTGCCTGGAGATTTCCATGGACAGAGGAACCTGGTGGACTGCAGTCCATGCGGTCTCAAAGAGTCAGACACGATTTAGTGACCAAACAACGATGAACAACATGTGCTTATATATGTTATGTGTATGTATACTTCAAACTATATGGAGATGGTCACCAGAGAAATCTAACAGGAGTTTGATGGAGGTTCTCAAACATTTGTATTGCAATTATGAAACTAAGTATCCATATACTCATTCATTCATTCTGCAGTCACTTTTGACCACCTATTCTTTTCAGACACTGGGGAGATAGCATGAACAAGTCACAGCATCTGTGCTTGGGCAGAATAGTGGGAGAAACAGATGGTTAGACAGAAAATTGTAAACATAGTTTAATAGCTTGCTGTATAGGACTACAGATCTTACCTCTTCATTGAGTGTCTGTAAGGATATTCTTGCTGACCAAGTTCACTACTGCTTGTTTACAACACTATTTTGTCTGTGTCACACACACACAGACTGGCTTCCCTTCTGCCTGTGATCTTGACCTCTCCCTCAACTTCCTAACACTTATTAATTTATGAAACTGTTTTTCTCAGCGCAGTTTTGTTTTGTGTGTCCATTGGATTACAAACTTTATTAAAAAATACAAAACATAAAAAAAAAAAAAAAAAAAAAAAATAGACATTGCATTCAAAACACTCCAAACAGCAACTACTGAAGCCTGCATGCCTAGAGCCTGTGCTCCTCAACATCAGAAGCCACCGCAATGAGAAGCCCGCACACCACAACAATGACCCTCACTCTCGGCAACTAGAGAAACTTCGTGTGTAGCAACAAAGACCCATCACAACCATAGATAAATAAGTAACTTTTTAAAAACCACTCCAAACACACACAATAACATAATTATATCTTTACACATAAATAACCTCTTACAAGATATACTTTACAAGGACATCAGTTACCCTATGATTTTTTTTTACCTCTCTTTTTTATTGGCTGATTCTTCACCATTTGTAAGTAACAAGTTTGCTAAAGTCTAGACTATAGCCATCCCTGTATATTCGGGGTGAGGGGGTGGATCCAGGACACACTGAATCCTGAGGATGCAGAGTCCGTGGATTCAGAGGGTCAACTGTACTCTATCTAAGTCTCGAATTTGAGCAACCTCCAGGAGGTAGTGAGGACAGGGAAGCCTGGTATGCTGCAGTCCATGGGGCTACAAAGAGTTAGCAACATAGCAACTGAGCAACAACAAAATTCAGTATTTATTATTCCCTAAACATTCCAATTTTCTCATGGAAACCGAAGTTGGGGTAATTTTTATTCTTTGCAACTTAAGTCAAATACAAGTGCAAGTAGCAATGCTACTCTAAGTTCAGGAAAAGTCTTTTGTTTTATAAAATATTTTTATTCCATCTCTCCCTGAAATGAGATTTGCTTCAGATTCCCTCAGACCAGGTAACTTCACTGTCCTCCATATTATGAAATACTGATCTTTGTTATTGTCGTCACACCTCAGAGTGAGTCCCCTAAAGAATACCATTCAGTAGCCGACCTGCACATTTTATACTTTGGCTACAGCCAGAGGACAGCAGTTCAATTCCACAAGCATTTATTGAGTATTTACTTTATCCCTGGCATTAGACACTGAGCTCTGGGGACACAGCCAGAGGAAGACATAGACAGGGAGCATATCTGGTTTTGTGTCCCCTCTCTGGGAATTTGCAAACCAGGACACTTACCCAAGAACTTGTTCATTCACTGAATTCATCCATGTACCAGGCTGTCTATGCAGATACAGTGAAGAGTCATTGTCCATATCTTCATGGAGACAGCAGTCTAGTGGAAGGAGCAAACACATAAATGGGAAGTTATGACAAAGGACTCAGAAAAGAGGATTTGTTCCCTCCTAGGAGATTATCAGGGCTTCCCCAATGGCTCATTGATAAAGAATCTGCCTGCCAATTCAGGAGACACTGGTTCGATCCTTGGGTCGGGAAGATCCCTTGGAGGAGGAAATGGTAGCCCACTCCAGTATTCTTGCCCAGAAAATCCAATGAACAGAGAGCCTGTCGGGCTATAGTTCATAGAATCACAGAGTCTGACACGACTGAGCACAGCACAGTGGCAGAAGGCTATCATAGACTGAGACTTCACTAGGAAATCTCATGGTCTTCCTAAATTCAGCATGTCTAAAAAAAACTCAAGATCTTTTCTCCCAAAGCTACTCTTTTCCTGGTACTTTCTGTCTCAGTAAATTTTCCTATTTATTCACATGTACATTAATTCATTTACCCATGCATGCATTCAAGAAATACTGATTGTTTAAAAATTGTGAATCACTGTGTTGTACACCTGAAACTTATATTGCACATCAACTATACCTCAATAAAAGAAATAATAAAAACTGATTGGTTGACTGCTAAAAGGAAGCCACTATATAAGGTCCTGAGGACAAAAATGATCAAAATAGATCCAGGCCCTACAGACATAGAGTTTATGGTCTGATGGGATAGACAGACATTATAGCAATCATAACGTAAACATGTGTAACTGCAGATTATAATAAGGACAAAGAAATCTAAGAAACGGTATAATGCCGTAATGAATTTAGATTTGGATTCATCTACATTACTAAGGGACATAGATCAGAGAGATCAGTGGATGAATATTCAGATTTAGATAGATGAATATTCAGACTTAGATCGATGAACAGGTGTGGACATGGAAAGATGTTCCTGACATGATATTAAGGGAAAAAAAGAACGTATCCTATATGACTTCATTTGAATTAATGCAAAAGAAGCCAAATGAATATACATGCTAGACTCAGAGTGGAGGTAACCTCTTGCTAGGTGTCAGGGAAAAGCACAAGAGCCATCTAGGTGCTGGAAATATTCATCTCTCTTGCTCCAGATGGGGGCTTTGTGGATATATTCAATTTTAAAACTTCATCAAGCTTTACATCTAAAATATTTATGCTTTATTGTATGCCTGTATACATGTTTTTGAAAAAGTTTTTAAAATTTTAGTTTCTAATTTTTATATTAAATATAAAATATATTATAATTTCATATATTTATTTTTATATATTTTATCTTCATATAAAAGAACCTGGGGAAAAAACATGTTAACCAAGAGGTTAACACTGATTGTATCTATATTGTGATAGAATTCTTTGTTTTGCCTATTTACGTTTCCAAATGTTTCTACAAATCTCCATATAACCTTTGATAATAAAAACTTGAATAAAAAGCCATTTTATGTTTGATACATTAAAAATTGAACACATTCTGAAAAGTGTTCAAAATCGGAATACAATGCATTCTTCCTTTTGCTAAGTCTGTCTCCGTATGTCTTCCATGTTGATTTCTCATTAGATTAATTCAATTGAAAAGCCCTGATTCTGCAGGTGATGGAAAATTAGAGATATTTCCAAGTTTTCTTAATGGCTTTCCTTGATACTCCAGATTATTTCTACTCCTCTTTTGGTCTTAGTGACCCAAATACTGCCCTTAATGGAGAAAAGAGTATTTTAGCAGAGAGATTTTGTAAATAGATTATGAAAGAGTTACCTTACTTGCACCTTACACCATCTGAGATTCCAAGCTGATCTCCATGAAAAGCTTTCCATCCCAGAAAACTGAGAGTAAATGTTAACCAGGAGACTTTCTCTCTTTCAGGATGATATCATCACTGTGATCAGCCGAGTGGATGAGAACTGGGCAGAAGGCAAGTTGGGAGATAAAGTCGGTATCTTCCCAATCTTGTTTGTAGAGGTACGTGACTATCAAATCTACATCTGATGCAAGGTTAGAATTATACCTGGACTACAGAGATGCCTGAGAGCAATTTCTATTTGATATGAGACTTATTTCAGAACTAACTAAAGTCTTGAAAGAAAAGATGCTAGCCCATAATACCCATTTCTGAACTTCTCTGGTGGTCCAGTGGTTAAGGCTCCATGATTCCAATGCAGGGGGCACAGGTTTGATCCCTGGTCCAGGAACCAGTGTCGCATATGCCATGCTGTGAGGCCAAAAACAATTTTTTTATTACAAAATACCCATTTCTGGCAAGAGTGTGGGAATATAGGCCTTTTCATTCTGCTGATGGGAGTACAAATCACTGTCATCTCTCATCTCCAGACTCAAATTCTTATCAAGGATATGGAAAAGGGACATCTCCTGTGAGTCATGAATTCCACACCTGAGAGTTGATTACAAGGAAATAATAAAACAAATGTGCTAAGAAGTACATACAAAATGTGCAAAAATGTTTACCATAGCATTGTGCACATGGTAAAAAGTCAGAATAAGGATTTATTTTTTTTTAATTATGGTGATGGAAAAATACAAGCCCATTAAAAATAAAATGTTAAAAGGTAATACTCAATATCAGGGAGTATCTGGTATTATGGAAAGATGTTTGTGATTATTTTTCAGTTCAGTTAGTTCAGTAGCTCAGTCGTGTCCAACTCTTTGCAGCCCTATGGACTGCAATACACCAGGCTTCCCTGTCCATCACCAACTCCCAGAGCTTGCTCAAACTCATATCCATTGACTAGGTGATGCCATCCAACCATCTCATCTTCTGTCATCCCCTTCTCCTCCTGCCTTCAATCTTTCCCAGCATCAGGGACTTTTCCAAGGAGTCAGTTCTTTGCAGCAGGTGACCAAAGTATTGGAGCTTCAGCTTCAGCATCAGCCCTTCCAATGAATATTCAGAACTGATTTCCTTTAGGATGAACTGATTGGATCTCCTTGCAGTCCAAGGGACTCTCAAGAGTCTTCTGCAACACCACAGTTCAAAAGCATCAATTCTTCGGTGCTCAGATTTCTTTACGTCCAATTCTCACATCCATACATGACTACTACAAAAACCATAGCTTTGATTAGACGGACTTTTGTCAGCAAAATAATGTCTCTGCTTTTTAATATGCTGTCTAGGTTTGTCATAGCTTTTCTTCCAAGGAGCAAGAGTCTTTTAATTTCATGGTTGCAGTCACCATCTGCAGTAATTTTGGAGCCCAAGAAAATAAAGTCTGTCACTGTTTCCATTGTTTCTCCATCTATTTGCCATGAAGTGATGGGACTGGATGCCATGATCTTCATTTTCTGAATGTTGAGCTTTAAGCCAACTTTTCACTCTCCTCTTTCACTTTCATTAAGAGGCTCTTTAGTTCTTCTTCGCCTTCTGCCATAAGGGTGGTGTCATCTGCATATCTGAGGTTATTGATATTTCTCTCAGAAATCTTGATTCCAGCTTTATCCAGACCAACATTTCACATGATGTACTCTGCATATAAGTTAAATAAGCAAGGTGACATTATACAGCCTTGACGTACTCCTTTCCCAGTTTGGAACCAGTCCATTGTTCCATGTACAGTTCTAACTGTTGCTTCTTGACCTGTGTACAGACTTCTCAGGAGGCAGGTAAAGTGGTCTGGTATTCTCATCTCTTTAAGAATTTTCCACAGTTTGTTGTGGTCCATACAGTCAAAGGCTTTGGCATAGTTAGTGAAGCAGAAGTAGATGCTTTTCTGGAACTCTCTTGCTTTTCTGATGATCCAGCAGATGTTGGCAATTTGATCTCTGGTTCCTCTGCCATTTCTAAATCCAGCTTGAACATCTGGAAGTTCTCGGTTCACGTACTGTTGAAGCCTGGCTTGGAGAATTTTGAGCATTACTTTGCTAGCATGTGAGATTAGTGCAATTGTGTGGTAGACTGAACTTTCTTTGGCATTGCCTGTCTTTGGGATTGGAATGAAAACTGACCTTTTCCAGTCCTGTGGCCACTGCTGAAGTTCCAAATTTGCTGGCATATTGAGTGTAGCACTTTAATAGCATCATCTTTTAGGATTTGAAATAGCTCAGCTGGAATTCCATCACCTCCACTAGCTTTGTTCGTAGTGATGCTTCCTAAGGCCCACTTGACTCCACGCTCCAGGATGTCTGGCTCTAGGTGAGTGATCACACCATCATGATTATCTGGGTCATGAAGATCTTTTTTGTTTAGTTCTTCTGTGTATTCTTGCCACCTCTTCTTAATATCTTCTGCTTCTGTAGATCCATACCATTTCTCTCCTTTATTGTGCCCATCTTTGCATGAAATGTTCCCTTGGCATCTCTCATTTTCTTGAAGAGATCTCTAGTCTTTCCCATTCTATTGTTTTCCTCTATTTCTTTACACTGATCACTTAGGATTGTTAACAAAAATAAATTTTAATGCCTGTAGAATTTCAGATTTAGAAAATGAAGTTCTAGAGTTCTGTTTCTCAACAATGTGACTGTGACTATAATTAATGTTAACAAATTGTATACTTAAAGATGATGATTATGGTAAATTTGCTATGTATTTTTTTCACCACAATTTTTAAAAAACAAAGTAACTGCATGAAAGTAGCTTTATAAATGTGTGTGTGTGTGTGCATAAATGGATAAAGGACTGGAAGAATATGTACCAAGATATTAACAGTGGTGATCACCAGATGGTGCGATTCTAAATGATTTTCATTTTCTTCTCCCACCCTGTATTTTGTAAATCTTCAGAAATTAGCACATATTACTTCTATTTTTTTTTAATCTACTTTAAAAGAAAGAAAGAACACCTGTTAGGTTATCTCCCTGTTTCTCCAGATAATATATCATCTATAGCCTCTAACCCTCTAGCTGTCAGCCTCACCCCAGCTTGAAGCAGGTTATCACAAATTTTACAGAGAGACTTCATTGTTTAACTACATCTGTTGAGTGCTTACCAAGCACAAAGCTTTAAAAGTGAGCAGTGCCGAGCTATAAAAGAACTAAAAGGTGTACTCTTGGCCCTTTAGGAGGGTGGGGTGAAAAAAAACAGAGGCAGAGTTGCAGAGAAGGGACCAGTATTTCCATTTGAAGAGCTAGAGCAGGTTGTGAAGTGAATGGAGTGCCCAGAACACAGCCCGGTTGTTGAGGTTCCCTCTATGCCACCCCCTACTCAATCTGTATGGAAGGAAGGAAAGATGGAAGGGAGGGGAAGAGGAAGGGCCCAGAGAGGCTGGGCCTCCTACTCTCACCACCAAATGATAGTGCTTTTTCTCTTGTTGAAGCCCCATCCAGGTATACCCACCCAGTTCTCTACTTGTTCAATTTCACTCATTTTATGAGACTCAGCTAGAAACCTATTTTTCCATAAAATTCCAGTAACTAGTTGGAACATTCAGCTGTCTCTTTCTTCTCTGAACACCTACCTGATGAATATGTGGATTGTACTTCACAGGCTAGCCCAACACAGAGCAGATACTTTGTTTAAAAAATTAATTTTAGCTTCATAAGCAAATGAATGAAAAAATATTTGGGAAGTGTTCCAACTGACTGGGGAAAAAACTCAGAGAACCATCCTTTCAACATGACCTCGTCCCTCATCCTAAATATATATTCAATCATTCAACTAATTTTTCACTGAATGCCTGCCATGTCAGGTCTTGTGCTAAGTTCTAGTGATACAAGTCAGATATGGGTCCCTAATTTCAAGGACTGTAAGGTGAGACATTAATACGTAATTATAAGTGTGATGAATGATGCAAAATGTGAAGGAGAGGCAATTACTGGGGGGAGGAAGGTATGATGTGCAACTTACTTGAGTAGGGTGTTGGCAGATGCCTTGTAAGCCAAGATCTGACAAATGATTAGGAGTTGTTTAGATAAGAATGGAGGGAAAAGAGTTTTGGGGACTGGAGGTAATATGTGCAAATGTCCTGCAGGATAAGGACGTGTAGTAGCCTCCAAAGAACCAAAAAATACTAGAGCTGGAGCTTAGAGAGTAAGAGAGAGACAGGAAAATAAAGCCAGGGAAACAAATGGGAACCAGACCAGAGGGGACCTTGTAAACCTTCCTGCATTAGTCAGGATAAACCAAGTTATGCCATGGTAATAAACAGCCCCCGTATCTCAGTGGCTTCACAAGAAAAGTTATATCCAATCCATATCACTTGCTCACCACACAATGGTGAGAGGCAGTGCTCAGTCATTGAGGAACCCTGCAGGATGAGCAGGACCATCTTAAAGCTATGCCAGCTGGAACACATGGACTTCCTAGGTTTCATGGCAGGGGAAGAGTAAAAAAGAGGGAGTTGTATACCAGCAAAAGCCTCAGCTCTGTGACATTTGTCACTCCTACTCATAGTTCATTGGCCTGAACGAGTCACATAGTCCCTTCTGTCCTGAAACCAGCTGAGAAGTATAGGGGACCACATGGAATATTTGCTGAGTATTCCTGCCATATCATAAGAAGTTTGAACTTGACCCAGAAATCAGTGGACACAACTGAAATATTTAAAATGAGGCAGGGACTCCATCAGATTTGGGTTTCTTTTTTGATTATTATTTTTACTTCCTGGCTGTGCTGGGCCTTCGGTGCTGCACACGGGCTTTCTCTAGCTGTGGAGAGAGGGGCTTCTCACTGTGGTGGCTTCTCTTGTTGGGGAGCGCAGGATCTAGCCCCACAGGCTTCACTTGTTGCTTCACGTGGACTGGGAGTTGCGGCTCATGGGTTCTAGAGCACAGGCTCAGTAGTTCTGGCACATGGGCTTGGTTGCTCCATGGCATGCGGAATCCTCCCAGACCAGGGATCAAACCCATGTGCCCTGCATTGGCAGGTGGATTCTTTACCCACCTGGGAAGTCCATATTGGGGTTTCTTAAAGATTGCTCTGAATGCAGTGGGAAAAATGATTTGAGGAGGAGGGATTAAAAAAAAAAGCAGAAAGATCATCTGAGCTACTCCATCACTCAGTTAGAAAATGACTGTGGCTTTGACTAGTATATTGGAAACAAGTGGACAGATTCCAGGACCTTTTAGTAGGTAGATCCACAGGAGCAGGGGACAAGGGAGAGGAAATGGTCAAGGATAACACCCCACTTTTGGCTTTGTGTGCCTAGGTCAGTGGTAGGGCCATCTGCTGGATGAAGCAACACTTGGTGAAGAGGAGCAGTTATGATGTTTGGGAGATGATGGTTATATCTCCAAGGACAGAGATCAGCTACAATTAATCTCTGTGCTGAGCTCAGTTTCTCAGTCGGGTCTGACTCTTTGCAACCCCATGGACTGTAGTCCACCAGGCTCCTCTCTTCATGGGATTCTCTAGGCAAGAATACTAGAGTGGGTTGCCATGCCCTCCTCCAGGGGATTTTCTCAACCCAGCGATAAAACCCAGGTCTCCCGCATTGCAGGCTGATTCTTTACCATCTGAGCCACCAGGGAAGCCCAAGAATACCGGAGTGGTAGCCTATCTCTTCTCCAGGGGAACTTCCCAACCCAGGAATTGAACTGGGGTCTCCTGCATTGTAGGTGGACTCTTTACCAGTTGAGCTACCAGGGAAGCCCCTCAACTAATCCCCAGCTGGATGCATAGGAGGTGCTTAAATTTTTGTAGATTAGAGCTTGCATAGTCCCTTGTATTATTTCAAGAAACTTTTTCATCAGTATGGGAAAACAAGGCATCATTGATTTTATTACCCATTTCTGATACCCTTCTTTCCCAAAATGTCTACATTTAATGATTATTCATTTGGATATTCTCCCCACCACTCCACCTCTAAAATTAGTGATTACAAGAACCCTCACGATCATCATCAAACTAGCCATCGCTTCATTTGTTCTTCTAATTGCTAGGAGGGGGAAAGATAATCAAGTGGTTGCTCTAATCTGGGAACCTGGTTTTCAAAAATTACTTGAAATCCAAATTGAGCTTTTTAAAGCAGCACTTAAACGTTGACTCCAGTCATTTCATTAAGACCAGCACTTGCTGAGAACTCTTTGAATAAGCTTTGAACCACCAAGGCCATGCAGAACAACTGGAAGGAAGGAGAGCTTCCTTCTGGGAGCAGCAAGGTGGGGCATTTTTGGCATCAACGGGATTTTTCTTGTTAATGTATCATTTGACTTATTGAATTGCACCTGGATAAAGGTGCTAAAACAAATGCCGAGCTTATGCCAGTTCTTGTCAGGACTCCTCCTGCGGGGCCTGCCTGGGTCATGTGAACCTCACTCAGCCCAATGAACCTCAAGGATATTGTTTTGAATGAGTGAGTGCAAATTGAAGAGCTCTGCAGTCCTTCCCCGACTGAGCTATTAATCACACTGGCAGAGGACAGGGAATACCTACAGTCACATGGGGCTCTTTGTCTGTGTTGCTGATGGAAAACACTCACAGTGTTGCTCATTTACAGACAGAAAAATTAGATGGAACCAGAAAAAAATATATTTATTTCATTGTGGCTGTGAATGACCAGAAAGAACTTTATTCATTCAGCTCAGAGGGTGTATTATCCTTTTCCTAGGGGAACAGTAGCAGGAGGCGTGCTCTGGGGGGACATGAGGCATGGTCCAGGCTTCCACTTGAACTGCCCTAAGTAACTTCAGTAATTTTCCAATTGATCGCTCTCCTTCTGGCCTGACACTTCTGAATAGCAGCCAGAATGAGCTTTTGATGTATTTATTTTTATTTACATACAGTAAAATTTGCTCTTTTAAGGGACAACTTAACCATCATCTCCCAAGCATCATGATTGCTCCTCATCAACAAATGTTACTTGATCCAGCAAATGGCTCTACTGATGACCTAGGCACACAAATCAGAAAGTGGGACATGATGAATAACCACTTCCTCTCCCCGACCAATGCTTCTGTCAAACTCCCAATCCTGTGGATCTACCTCCTGAAAGGTCCTGAAATCTGTCCACTTGTCTCCAATCTACTAGTCAAAGCCACAGTCATTTTCTAACTAAGTAATGGAGTAGCCTCTTAATAGGTCTTTCTGCTTTTGTGATAAATGCAAGCAATATAACCACACCACCATCAAGATGTAAAATAGTTCCTACACCTCCCCAGAAATAAGAAGGCAGACTGCCCCTTTGAAGTCAGCTCCTTCCCTGACCCCTGCTCCCAGACACCCCACTGATTTGTGTTCTGCCCCTGCAGTTTTCCTTTTCCAGAAGGTCATAGAAATGGAATAGAAAAGAATGTAGCCTCCAGAATCTGGCTCCCTGCACTTAGCATAGCGCCTCTGAGGTTCACCCATGTTGTTGGGTATATATGAAGCTCATCCATTTTTATTTTCAAGTCATATTCCACGGTAGGGATGTGCCAGAGTCGGTTACTCACTCACCAGTTGAAAGACATCGTGGTTGTTTCCAGTTGTTTGGCAGCTAACACTAAGGCAGCTATAAACACTTGCATGCCAGTTTTTGAGTGAGCCTAACTTTTCATTTCTCTTGGGTAATTACCTAGGAGTGGGACTGCTGGGTCAGATGCTAAGTAAGAAACTACCAAACCGTAGCATGAGCTTTTAAATAAAGGCATAAATCAGATCATGTCACCCTTCTACCCCAATCCTGCCAAAGGCTTCCTGTAACACTTAGAATAAACCTGAAGCCTCCCAGCCTGGTGTGATCCAACTCCTGCCTGTCTCCGTGGTCTCCTCTTTACCACCTGCTCCTCGCTTGCTCTAGACCATTCTCCTTTCTGATTCTTTCACGTCTTTTTCTCAGTCTGAGCTTGCCCCCTCTTGGGGATTTTTCCACTAGCTTACCCTGCTACCTGGTGTGTTTTTATCCCCATCTTCACATAGCTGGTTCCTTCTTGGCATCTGTGTCTTAGCTTGAATGTCACCTTCTCAGCAGGTCTTCCTTGACACCTCACCAAACTCCCCAAATCTGAAGTACCTTCCTCCCCCTGTCACTCTCTGACACAGCAGAGCATTTATTACTGCCTGAACTTTATTTATTTATTCATTTGGTTGTGCTGGGTCTTAGTGGTGACACCTGGATCTTTAGTTTTGGCAGGCAAACTCTTATTTGCTGCTTATAGGATCTATGAATAGCTCCTATAGTATTACCAGGAATGAAACCCATGCCCTCTGCATTGGGAACAGGAGGTTTTAGCCACTGGACCACCAGGGAAGTCCCTGCCTGATATTTTCTTGTTTAGTTGTTTATGTGCTGGCCTACCATGTATAAATCACCCCTTTTGGGCCTCAACTCTCTTATCTTTAAAGTAATAATGCCCCTTTCCTGAACCCTCTTACACTGTTGGTGGGAATGCAAACTAGTGCAGCCACTATGGAGAACAGTGTGGAGATTCCTTAAAAAACTGGAAATAGACATGCCTTATGATCCAGCAATCCCACTGCTGGGCATACACACTGAGAAAACCAGAAGGGAAAGAGACACGAGTACCCCAATGTTCATCGCAGCACTGTTTATAATAGCCAGGACATGGAAGCAACCTAGATGTCCATCAGCAGATGAATGGATAAGAAAGCTGTGGTACATATACACAATGGAGTATTATTCAGCCATTAAAAAGAATACATTTGAATCAGTTCTAATGAGGTGGATGAAACTGGAGCCTATTATACAGAGTGAAGTAAGCCAGAAAGAAAAACACCAATACAGTATACTAACGCATATATATGGAATTTAGAAAGATGGTAACAATAACCCTGTGTACGAGACAGCAAAAGAGACACTGATGTATAGAACAGTCTTATGGACTCTGTGGGAGAGGGAGAGGGTGGGAAGATTTGGGAGAATGGCATTGAAACATGTGTAACATCATGTATGAAATGAGTTGCCAGTCCAGGTTCGATGCACGATACTGGATGCTTGGGGCTGGTGCACTGGGACGACCCAGAGGGATGGAATGGGGAGGGAGGAGGGAGGAGGGTTCAGGATGGGGAACACATGTATACCTGTGGCGGATTCATTTTGATATTTGGCAAATCTAATACAGTTATGTAAAGTTTAAAAATAAAATTAAATTAAAGTAATAATGCCCCTTTCCCACTTGATGATTTTTTTCCCCAACAGGATAAGCTTCTGGAGGCAGAAACTACATCTTCTTTAAAACTTTCTATCTCAACTCTTTTAATCGTCTTAATCATCTGAACATTTTCATTAGAAAGTTCTTAATGAAAAAACAGTTCTTAAATGAGCAAATTCCCTTTTCCCTCTATCGTTGAATTTCAGAATTAGAATGAGATGTGCAGTTTTAGAGAGCAACTGGTGACAAGCATCATGATGAAGATGCTTTTAACTGTCCTGGAAAGTTTATTCACACCATCCCCTTTGTCAGCATATTTCTGATTTCTGAAGCACATGAACTCACGGGCTGCTTGAGAGGCAGAGTATTCAAAAATACAGTAGAGTCAGCGGTGGCGCTAGTGCTAGAACTGGCTGAAACTCGAGCAAGGGCTGGTGTTAGGCTTACAGGGATCTGGCTAGACAGTGGTTAAAGTGCTGGTAGATATTTACACCACAAATCATGGTAAGGCGATTGTCTGTTTGTTTTTCTGATGTACCAGCCCTAAGAGGTATAGAACAAGAGAGAATGGAGATGAGATCAAAGTATTTAAAAGAAGTAGTAAAAGATGGTCTTAGCCTTAGATGATCCAGGGTCCTGAATGGATGTACATTCTGGTCAAACTTATCAAATGTGTGAACTTGAGCAACTTATCCACCCATTCTTCCACAAACACTTATGGAACACCCACCCTGGGATACAGCAGAGAACACCCTGCCCTCAGGTAGCTAACAGTCCAGTGAAGGAAAGGAAGGTAAATGATTACAGTGTACAGTGGGAAAGCATGGGGGCTTCAGGAACAATGAGAAGGACAAGCAGTTGAGTCAGGGTTGGGGGAGGGGGCACTCAGGGGGAGCTAGAAGAAAAGGGAAGGGTCTTCCAGGTAAAGAAGCTGTGATGATGCTGAGAGAGATGGGCAAATCAGAGCAGAGTATCATGGCTTGTTTTAAATTCTTCAGCCCTCAGTAGAGCTGTACCTACGTTGCAAGAGAGTTGTGAGAATTGATTGATACAGTAGAGGGATTGGGACTTATGGATAAAAGACGGAAACTGTCCAAGGAGTGACACCTGAGGTGGTGGCATTGGAGCTGGCTTCAGACCAGCCTGGGTAAGATATAGCTACTCACATGAGGTCAGGATGACTAAATTCTTATTGGATCTTTCATCTTTTCAGCCAAACCTCACCGCAAGACACCTCCTAGAGAAGAACAAAAGCCGTCCATCATCCCACACGAAAAACCTGTCCCTGGTCTCCAGAGGCAAGGCAACCAACACACCCACCCTCCGAAGGGGCCCGGGATCCAGGAGGAAGGGGCCCGGCCAGCTCTCCATCACAACAGCCTTGAACACCCTCAACAGGATGGTGCATTCTCCCTCGGGGCGCCACATGGTGGAGATCAGCACCCCAGTGCTCATCAGCTCCAGCAACCCCTCTGTGATCACCCAGCATGTGGAGAAAGCGGATGCCTCTCCCAGCTCCGTGGGACAGGTAGGGAACAAACCCCCAGGAGAAGGCCACCCTGGAGTTGGGCAAGTGGTCCACACCATGTCACAGGCAATATTGGATACTCAGTACCTGCTAAGCCCTTATAATGTGTTGATGATAACCAACGTCATATGTATTGTATGTCAGAGCTGTCTTTACATGATCTCATTTCACCCTTGAAACAGCCTATGAGCTAGGTATTATTATTATTGTTACCCCTGCTTTACAAATGAAAAGACTGAGGTTTAGAGGCAGGGGGTTGCTTTCCCATGCTGAGAGCCATGGCATGGTTCCTGCCCCTTAGAGAAGATCCCTCCTGAGCAATAATAGCATGTTTTCTGGGATCACAGTCTGACATTCACTGTTTCATCCTCTGGCAATGTGTCAGACATCACATGGGAGGGAAGGAAAAGAAAAAAAGAGAAACTATGGGTTATTGGGTGTTTTCAGGACTAGCTATATACTTTACAAGGCTCAATGAAAAGTGAAAATGCAGGTCAAAAATGATTAAGAATTTCAAGATGGCAGCAGCAGAGCATCAAACCAAGTGAAGGGCCCTTTGGAGCAGAGAGCCCCATGTGACTACACATGTCACACACTCATGAAGCCAGTCGTGGTGTTTTCCTATGACACATTTAATAAGATAATATATATAAAGTGCTTAGTACCATGCCTGGCACATACTGAGTACCCAATAAGCATTAGCTCTTAATACTATTATTATTAGTATTACCACTGTTATTATTAAGCCTGGCCCCTGAATTGCCTACTGTAGGGAGATAAGCCAAAAGGCAATCCTGACCACCCGGCCACGCTGACATACTTCTAATAGCATGAGGCTATTTAGGTTGAAGGATGCTTTAAAATATGAAGGACCGGAGATATGAGGCAAAGTAATTAAGAACTGCATGTCGGGTATTCTGCTATAAACACTCTTTGGAACCATGCAGGTGGCAACTTGAAAGGACAAACCTCAACTTGCAATTTTTTTTAAGCTGTAAATCTTGTTTTTAAACATGATTCTCTACCTTGGGATTAAATGACTTAATTGGACTCTAATCCGTTTTTAACAGGACAAGGAGGAGGAGAAAGTCAAGGGCTCCTCAAAGACCTGTGAGCTGGTCTAAAAGGAAAACAATCACTTCCAACAGCACTTCAGACTTTATGCCACTGTCTGCATCTCTAGAGGGCTGGCTGTGGATGTCATTCTGCCCGCCACTTGCATCACATACATACTGCACACACATACAGTTACACTCTCCCCTGCTTATACACTCTTCCTTCATTAAAAATCATGAATTTCCTTCACTTCCTATACACACATTCCAAACACTGTTTTACAGGTACACACACAGTTTGTGCCCAAAGTTCAACACTCCCTATACACACACACACACTCTCCAACATGGGGACCTAGTGACACACTTAAGTGAAAGGCCAGCAGAATTTTCTGAAACGATTCTTTCTATACAGATATAGGTATAGGAAGTACAGCCCACATCCTAGGCTAGTTAGGCTAGGTAGACCTAGGCTAGCTCACTCAGCTACAAGTTAGCTTTCCAAAGGATTTAGCCAAGAGTCACTTTCCATGTGCTTTTTAAATTCTTTTTCCTGGTCAATTTACCTCATAGACAGAGAGGCTAGACCAAAGTAGAGAGTCCTAGCAGGATTCCAGACAAGTATTAACTAATAACTAACACTGCTCTCAGTTGTCTCTGACTCTTTGCAACTCCATGGACTGTAACCCGCCAGGCTCCTCTGTCCATGGAATTTTCCAGGCAAGAATACTGGAGTGGGTTTCCATGCCCTCCTCCAGGGGATCTTCCTCACCCAGAAATTGAACCTGCATCTCTTGCATCTCCTGCAGTGGCAGGTGGATTCTTTACCCCTAGTGCCACCTGAGAAGCCCAGGTATTGGGTGGCCAGAAAGTTCATTCAGGTTTCTGTACCATCCCTGTACCAACCCTGTACCAACCTGTACCAACCCTGTACCATTCTGTACCAACCCTGACTGAACTTTTTGATCAATCCAACAGTATTTCTTCTTAATTTTCACAAATGGTGAGAATTCCAAAGTGTAACTTTGGCATATCCTGTCCCCAAGGAACCACTGCACAGTACTGATAGCCTTTTCTAGATTCAGATGGCGCTGGATTATCAGCCTAGATATTGTCAAAAACACCCTTGTAAAATGTCCCACTTAAGAGCTATATCTAAAGATGAGAAGCAAGTTGAGCCAGTGACAAGGTCTCCTATTTCCTTTGTCTCTAATATCCTTCAGAGCTGTGACTGGATCTGGCTTCTCAAGCCCCTCCTTCCTTCCACATCCCAGCACCATCTATGGTACATAGTCCCTAGTAGGTTCTCAGTAAATCAAGGAATCAAGACATTTGACTTAAACATCTGGGCAGATCGTAGTGACATATACATAGAGAAGGAAGACGGGAGGAGGAATTGTTTTCTATAGAAAGACCACAGGTCATTGTAAGTCTTCCAGCCAATAGACATCTGTTGAGTGCTTACAGTGTACTAGTAACCATAGCAAGTCCTAGGTATTCTATACCAAAACAATAAGAACAGCAATAATAATCTCAAACGTTTATTGAAAGTAAAAGGATAGGAAGGAGGGAGGGAGGGGAGGAAGGAAGGAGGGAGGGAAAGAAGGAAGGAAGGACAGGAGGAGGGAGGGGTTTTCTTTGTTGCCAGTCTCCTGAGTGCTGCCCTACATTCTAAAATATGGTAAGAGCCTTTGTAGGAGAGGTATTCTTACCACTTTATAGCAAAGTAATTAAGGCCCCAAAAGAAAAATGGTTTGGCCAAAGTTCATGTAATTAGCGAACAGTAAGAGTCCGTATTGACCCTAGAATCATGTGACTCTGGCTCATAGACTCTTGTCACTCCACTATGCCATCAGCAAAGATGTCATCAGGCAAAACCATTACATCAATGTTGATTATCTTGAAAGTCTTTAGCCTCCCTTTTGTTGCATATCTTCATTTGACTCCCTGTAGACTCCAAGGCCTTCCAGTATTCTCTTCCCTGCCCACCCCTCAGTAAAGAATTTGCCCTAAGCCTTCTGCACCTCAAGAAGGTCTTCATTTAATAGTACTCTGTTCCTTTATGAACTACCAACTGTGCCCATGTTTTATTCATGGCACTGAAGGAAGCAGGAGTAAGTTTTTGTCCCCAAGGAATTCACAGTCTAGCAGGGATATAAAACATAAATGACTGTAGTGGACTTAGAACTTCCTGAAATGAGATGAGGACCCTGTTGGCACCTGCACTGACTTCAGTCGCGAAGATACTTGGAATTTTACCACCAAGAACTGTCATAGAGATGGGTATTCCCTTTCCAGTTTTCCCCAAGCCTTTTGGTGATATCGGGAAGTCTCAGTTCGGTGCTGTCTTTTGAACACCCTGTACCAGCGTGCTAATCTCCTTGCATCAGGAAGACAGAGCAAGGTATCAGACTCAGGGCTTCAGCCACCAGTTGCCCATGTCTGAACTTCATAACACTGCATGTTTATATCATGTTGTTGGATGGTTATCCTCTGTAAGAGATGCCAGTTTTATGTTCACAGAAGTCTATGAAAAATTTTTGCTTTATTAAAATTTTAAAGCTTTTTTTTTAAAGAACAATAAGTTAACAAGGTACAGGTGGGAAGTAGATACGGCAAAAATTTATAAAGATGGGAGGCAATATAGTTTAGAAAGCAGAAGTCCAGAGTAATTACATGCAGAACTA
Organism: Bubalus bubalis; assembly: GCF_019923935.1. Classification (NCBI taxonomy): domain Eukaryota; kingdom Metazoa; phylum Chordata; class Mammalia; order Artiodactyla; family Bovidae; genus Bubalus; species Bubalus bubalis. The sequence continues at coordinate 53,958,861 of NC_059165.1, read as the reverse complement.
AGACACATGTGAAGTGTTACGGACGCAGAGAAGAGGGCATTTGTTAGCTTCATTCTCCCCATTGTGGCCTCCATACTCTTGAAAACCCAAATCTGATATGCTGCTTCTCCTTCCCAGACCACCAGTGGTTCCCTACAGTCTTCAGAGGCAGTAATACTGCCATTAAGTGGCCACTGAAAATCAGAAACTATAAAACTTCTTCCCTTGCCTCCTCGGAGCAGTTCTCTCAGGGTTACTTGAGATGCTGCTTTGGCCCTAAAAATGTTCACCAAATAAGACATAACTCTCAAGAAAAAAAGGAAAGAAGAAACTATAAGAGATGCTATACAGACATGATGACTCTTCTCACAACTCTTCAGAGTAGGTGTTCATATGCCCATTTTACCAAACAGCCCAAACTACAGGACAGAAAAATTTGGAAACTTTTTCAAAGACTTAAAGCTGGAAAGACCCAGGATTTGAGGGCAGACCTGTGCTCTCCTAAATAGTTAAGGGCATTCCAGACGCTTCCTGATCTGACTATAGTCTTCCAGCCTCCCCGCTTCTCCCCTATACATGCACACACGACCATGCAGACCTGCATGCTAAGTCACTTCAGTCGTGTCCAACTCTTTGCAACCTTCTGGACTGTAGCCTGTCAGGCATCTCTGTCCACGGGATTCTCCAGGCAAGAATACTGGAGTGGGTTGCCATGCCGTCCTCCAGGGGATCTTCCTAACCTATGGGTCAAACTCAAGTCTCACGTCTCCTGCATTGGCAGGCGGGTTCTTTACCACTAGTGCCACCTGGGAAATCCACACATGAGCACACACACACACAAAAGTTGCAGTGATCTCCTCAACATTCATGAGCACAGTAGATACTGGGCCACCTCTTGGCTTTTTGTCCTTGTACCCAGCATAGTGCCTGCGTTATTCTGAGCAATGAATAATGTCTGTGAAATAAATAAATGCTGCTCCTCCTAGAATTTATTTTTGGTGCAATTGCCTGTCACAAATACATCCATACCCCAAGCCCTGTATGCATACTATTTCTTCAAGGAAACTTCTGCCACTCCTCTTCTGCAGAATTCATTTTTCCCATGTTCACATCATAGTGTCTATAGTTGTATTCTCTGTGCTGGAAGTACCTCATATATATCTTAAAGGTTCACCAGATTGAAAACTTCTTAGGGGCAGAATTGGAGTTTTATTCATTTATGTTGCTGGTCACATTCCAAAACCCCAATAAGTTTTCTAATAGCATATTTTGCCTCAAGAATCAAAAACAAAGACAGAGGCCTCTGATTTACTTAAATATCAGGTTGGCCAAAAAGTTCATTCAGGGAACTTTTGCCAAACCAGTAACTACCAATCCCCTTCCACTCTTCTGATTACCCAGAAAACAAAAGAGGTAAGACAGAGAGGGGAAGGCCCATCACTGAAATCATTCCTTACTGTGCAATTTCCATACCCAGGCCTCCTGCATCCCATCCCAGGCTGATAACGGCAAGTCTAAGCATCTTTTCCCTGGCTCCTGGGAAGATGAGCTGTCGTGCGCCTTAGGGAATTCTGAGGTCTATAAAGCTGACTCTCCTTTTGATCTAATATCTGAAATACCCTGAATGAAGCAGTCTCTGGGAGCTTTAACTCTAAGTCCAGGTCTCCTATGTCCCTTTGTCTCCACCTTTTGGAGAAGTCTCCCTACCCGAATTTCCAGTACTCAGGATGGCCATGAGAGGTGCTTTTTACTGAGTAGTAAGATCTTTTTTTATGGCACCCCACTCCAGTACTCTTGCCTGGAAAATCCCATGGACGGAGGAGCCTGGTGGGCTGCAGTCCATGGGGTCGCTACTAGTCGGACACGACTGAGCGACTTCACTTTCACTTTCATGCATTGGAGAAGGAAATGGCAGCCCACTCCAGTGTTCCTGCCTGGAGAATCCCAGGGACGGGGGAGCCTGGTGGGCTGCCATCTATGGGGTCGCACTGAGTCGGACACGACTGAAGCGACTTAGCAGCAGCAGCAGCAAGATCTTTTTTTTTCTTTGGACACAGTCTCAGTGCTAATGTATGTTTAAGATTCTTAGCTAATCCTCCATCTAAGGTAATTTACAGAAATAAGCTTAACCCTATGTTTACATTCTTTTGATATCTCCCAATATAAATTTCTTTTGTCTTTAAAATTTTCACGCAGCAAATCCCTACTCACTAATGATGCTGTCGGAGCTCTCTTGAACTGGCCAAACGGGCTACAAAGAGTCATGGGTGGAAGGTGGGGAGGCTCCATTAAATGGACACTTGACCCCTCAAACTGTTCTGTATCATGTCTTCATTATCTGTCCCAAAGTACCTTCTATGGAACCTAACAGGTGCTTGAGATATCTGTATTAAATTGTCAAGAGCACACCCCTTGGGTGAAGACAGCCCCTTAAACTGTGCTCATACATTATCAGTTAATGCCTTAGCAGAACTTCCCTGGCAGGGAAGTTCTTCCCAGGCAGACATCTGAAAACAAACAACAAAAAAAGACCCAGAGTAGAACCAGAGGGCCTCTGCCACCCTTTGCTTTGCCAGATCCCTGGGTAAAGAACAGTTAGGAGCCACCTAGAGAAGCAGTGTCACGTAGGGGAAACCCCTCCAGCCTTAGACCCAGACACCTCTCCCCCCATCCCAGCGGTGAGACTTCAGACAAGTCAGGAGCCGCTCTAAGCTTCATTCAGTTTCCATCAAGAAAATAGGAAGAACCCCTACCTCACAAAGTTGTTGGGAAAATCAAAAGATGTAAAATGGATATAAAGTGTTTGGCTTCCATTTTTATTACTATCAAAAATGTTAGCAGTCAAATTTTCTTAGTAGTTAGTTGCTAGATTTCTCTTAAATCACTCTCCTGTAAATTTTTGGAACTTTTCTGTAACAGGAAATTTCAAAAATATACAAAAGTTAAAAAAAGAACACAATGAACCCTCCTGTATGTATCACCCTGTCTCAGCAATTATCCACTCCTGGATCAATCTTATTTCAGCCGTATCCCCACTCATGAGCCTGCTCCCCCATCAATTGTTTTAAAGCAAAACTCAGATATCATATTATTTCATCTGTACACATCTCAGTGTCTCTTTTAAAATATCAGTATTTTTCCCTAAGAGTTTAACACAAGCACAATCCCATTATCACAATAATTTCTTTAAAGCATTATTCAGCCCATGTTCCAATTTCTATATTTGCTTTATACATGTTTTTTTACAAGATGGTTTGTTTCAGTGGCATCTAAATGATGTAAACACCTTGCATTGGGTTGATGTGTCTATTAGATTTCTTTTATTCTACAGGTCCTCTTGCTTTCACCCTCTCTCTCTCTCTCTCTTATTTATCCTTTGCTATGGACATGTGCAAAAGAGCCAAGTCATTTGTCTTGTTCCATTTTCCAAATTCTGCGTATTACTGGTTAGGGCTATACAGTGTCAACACCCTCCCCTCCTCCATTCATGAGGAGCCATTCATGACCACTTACTGGGGGTTGCAAAAAGGTGACATTCTAAACCTATCAGCCCTCCTGAATTTTAAACTACAATGCTTCTTTAAGAATGATTACTACTTTCTAAGAGCTGATGATGTGTAAGAGCCTATCCTGTGACTTTTAAATAAATTATCTCACAGTGATCTCCAAACTTGCATATCATAGGCCCTCAGCGTCTACTGGGGAATCCAAAGTTAACCACTATATATTTATTCTCTACCACCTGCTCCACGTTTGTCTTTCTCTGTCTTCCTTGTTTGTTCCCGGGCGTTCCCCTGGTTCAAAGACAGGACTCATTTCTCAGCACCTTCTCTTTTCTGGCATGTTTGCTACCCATGAACTGCTACCCCTTTTTCCACTGGTCGCTGCCAGCTAGGCTAATCTCCCCTGCCTGCCTGTGCCAGTCTCCTTGTTTACAGCCTTATCACTGCCCTCAGGCCGCCTCCTCGACCCGGCCTCTGCAGCCATGTGTTCACCCTCCTGAGGATCGGCTCTCAAAGCTGGGCTAAGACCAGGTTTGGTCTGCCTGGAGAAGAAAGGGCTTCAGGGTTGCTGTGGGGATAAGGAAATGACTTATGTTTCCAAACGTGGGTTTAGAGACTGGTTTTGTGTTTGTGTGTCTGCAAGAGGGAAGAAACATAAATCAGCACAGGAAGGATCTCATGAGGGCCAAGGAGAAATCTCTCCCATTGCATAGATTGTTAGAAACCAAGTGCTGAAAATGCTGAAGGAGCCTATGGAGACTGCTGTTAGATTTGGGGTGGTTTTTATGTTTCCCTATAGAGGAAAGGCTCTTAGTATGAATAGAAGGGCTCTGAGTCCTTCTCAAAGCTTCATGCCATGGCTTTACCTCCTAATGACTAAGTGACAATGAACTAAGTACCTTACCCCACTGAGCCTCAAGTCCTCATCTGCAAAATGGGTAGGTCCTTCCACCCAGGGTCTTTGCAGGGATGAGCCATAACCCACTAAGCTGCTGCCATTGCTTTTACCTGCTTGCCTCCGAGCAGAGCATTTTGAACAGCAGTCCCCAACCTTTTGGGCACCAGGGACAAGTTTCATGGAAGACAGTTTTTCACAGACCTGGGAGGCGGGAGGCAGTTGGGATAGTTTCAGGATGCTTCAAGCACATTACTTTTATTATGCACTTTATTTCTATTATTATTACATCAGCTTCATCTCAGATCATCAGGCATTAGATCCTGGAGGCTGGGGACCCTTGGTTTAGAACATAGCATCATTTGGTGTGATTGAGGAGAAGCCCTGGTTTAAACCAGGCAATGAGCCAGACATCTTCCAAGATCTATGTGACCCTTCCAATCTGAATTCCTTAAGGTATATTTTTCACAACTCCTGGCCGACATGAGAGTGATCTTGTCTCATTTTATATGTAAGAAAATTGGCAGGAAGAGGTGATTCCATAAGAGTCAATGTCTTTTCCCGAAATAAAATAAACTAATTGCAGTTTAAGACCAAACTAAAAGTCCTTTTACCACATCATTTAATGCTTCACCCTTGAGCCATGTAGTCCAGGCTGCAGTAGCAGTTCTGGCACAGCACTCACGCTGTCACCACCTGACGTGCCACTGTGTCACCAGTTAGGCCTAAGAATCTGATCCAAGGGCTCCCTCCCATCCAGCCACAGGGCCCCGGGGCAAGCATTTTGCCTCTCTAGGCCCCAGTTTTCTCATCTTCTAGGTGGAATAATCAAACAGACCTGAGGATTCTGTTGCTCTGTTAGTGAATAGCACACTCAAAAGGTAAATGGCACCCAAAGAACTGTTCCTATTATTTAGTTAATGATGGTCATGGTTGTGGTTCCTCTGGTCTTCCCTCTTTTACACAAGAGTCCTGTTTCCTTTCTGGCTACTGCAAAGCTTTCTCTGGCCCAGTAATGTCAGGTAGAGTTCTCTAAGAGCTTATTAACAAAGAGCTTCTTGGCACTTTAGGAAGAAGTAGTATAGTGAGAGGATGAAAGTAAGGGCTTTGGGGGTCAATCAGCTCTCATTCTGCTTCTTACTGAGCAGCGTAACATCAGGCAAGTTACTTAATCTCTCTGGGCCTCTGTTTTTCCATCTGTAAAATGGAACTGGTGTAGTGATTCTTTTTTTCTTTTTTTTTTTTTAACCTCTTAAGATTGCTGTGAGGATAAAATGAGGTGATGCGTGTATATGAGCTAATGGCCAGAGTTTGGCAGAGGTAAATGGCTCAGTAAATGTTCACAGTGTGATTAATGTTGGGTCAGGTCCCCATGCCCGTGCCCCAGGGCTGGCCTGTGTGAAGCGTGCCGTTCACTGGCAGCATGCTTCAGAAGGATGCTCTGTCAGAGCCTTCCTGGAAGTGCAGAGCTTCCAAGTCCTTGTGCTTCATTGAGAAGCAATGACAATTGTGGAAGTAGGGAAGGAGTATGGCTTTGGGCTTGTATCCAGGGGGCCCTTGGGGCAATTGTACTTGCTCAGCACAGCCTCTCAACTGTAACTCCAAGGGGAACCCATAGGAGGAAAGCCAGGAAAAAAGACTGGACAAAGGAGGAGACCAGGGTGGAGACTGAGGCAAGGTCTTGTTTCCACCATCTTCTGTTGGTACCTTTCATCTTTTTCTCTAAGCCACATCCTTACCTGATCTGGTCGCCCAAGTGCCTCATGGTCCACTGGTGAAGCAGCCGGTGAAGCAGCATTGGGTCCCCCCATGCACCGGGCACAGGCAATATAGTGGACCAGACAGATGTGGTCCCTATGCTCATGGACACTCCAGACCAGCAGGAAAGACAAATACTAATCAAAATACTATAAATACCTGATTACATGGTTGCAGATGTGCAAAGTGCTGTGAGGTTGAAGGATGGGGAATGAAGAGACTCAGCATGGTCAGGGAAGCCTTTTAATAGGCTTCCCTGAGGCTGTGACCTTCAGGCGGAGACCTGAAGGATAAAGGGAGTAGGCCAGGGGAAAGGAGAAGTTGAATCGAGTCCCTCTCCTTGGCCCCAGTAACTGTATCCTGAAGTTACACCAGAAAACAGCAGCTCTTGGTGCCCTGTGAGGCCTGCAGTCTCAGATCCCAGGCCTGCCCAAGTTCCCTGAGGTCCCTGGAGAAAAGCCATTTTTGTTTCTGGTGACCAAAGCAAGTTCAGTAATTAACCTGGCTTGCTTCTTTGATTCGGCATTTCTCCAACAAGAGCTTAAACGTTTCATCATCATTCTGCCCAATTAATCCTGGAGCCCCAGCCCTGCCTAGATGAAAAAAGGAGTGGCCCAGCCTGCACTGCAGACATTTTAACACAGACTCTATAGCTCTGGGATCCGGGAGCAAGGGTAAACTGATCCCTAAGGCCACCGGGGTCTGCAGCACGCATACACACACACGCACACACACACACAGAATTCAGCAAGAAGGAAAAATAAGAGAGGAAAAATAAAATAGAAGGGCAAGAGAGAGAAAAGCGGGGTAGAGTCAGGGACAAGGAGGGTTGTATAGAGAAATGTGGGATCATGGACAGTCCTTAATGGCAAAGGGACCTTGTCCATGTGGCTCAAACTTGCAAGAACTCGGTAAGAGCACCTTTCACACAGACCTGTTAGGAAAGTGAATGAGATATTCACATACAGAAGGATTTCTCAACCTCGGCACTGCTGACATTTGGAGCTAGGTAACATTTTGTTGTGGGGACTGTCCTGTGCATCACAGGGTGTTTAGCAGCATCCTTGGCTTCTACCTACTAGATGCCAGGAGCACCCACCACCCGGTTGTGGCAACAAAAAAATGCCTCCAGACATTGTCAAATGTCCCCCGGGGTCAAAATCAGCCCCAACTGTGGACCGCTGATGTGCAGGACATAGACCAGGGCCAGGCGTACAGTACATGCAGAATAAATGGCAGCTAAAGGGACTTCGCTGGTGGCCCATTGGTTAAGACTCTGTGCTTCCAATTCAGGAGGCACAAGTTCAATCCCTGGTTGGGGAACTAGACCCACAGTGATGTGGGCCAAAAAAATAAAACAAAATTAAATTAATTTTTTTTTCCTTTAATGGCAGCTAACATGAGGTCTGTGCAAGGCAACTGCCCTTTCTGAATAGCAGCCCCTTCTTCCCAAACACATGCCAAGAATATAAGGGCTTTGGAGGAAACTGGAACTTTCCAAAGGCAGGAGAGATAGACTTGCCAGTGCCATCACTGGACATGTCAATTGGAGACTCATGTGCCCAGGATGGAGAGGCTCAAGGGAACCTGCATATTGACTGGATTGTTGGGACAGGTCCACTTTCCACTCTGCTCAGCTTGAAGGGGAAGGAGCTAATTTTGTGTCATGAGTAGCAGGTGTCAGGCCCAGTGCCAGGGTCTTATATACAGACCAGCTTCTGGGAGAACTGTGAAGAGATGTAATTACTTCCATGTTAGATGGAGGAACTGTGACCCAGACAGGCTAAGTAATTAGCTAAATACTATGCAGCAAGTACATTTCAAGATTTGGATTAGAAGATTTGGGTCTGACTCTCTTCCAAGCCCATACTCTTTCCCCACCCAGGTGGCAGGAGTGGGACTCCTCATACACTGACTTAATCATTCGCAGGGATAGTTTAAGAGCAAAGCGAGGCCAGCAACCAGGCTCAATGGGATGGAATGATGGGATTGATTAGTAATATCTATCACGGGCCCAGGAGTAGGAAAAGGAGGCAGGTGTGCCATGATTTTGCCATCCATGAACAGGCCCATAATCCAAGATTCTGTGACTCTGTATCATCCAGTCTGTTACTGGACTAGGGGTACATCTGGATTTTTTCAGCAAATTAGCTGCCTTCATGCTTTCTCAAGTCATAGCTGAAAATCAAGCCTTCTCTGTAGGTGAGGGTTTCCAGAGAGGGCACAAGGAGCCTGCTCTTAACAAACTGCTCTCAAAGAAAAACAAAATAAAAGCCCCTATCACAGCCCTTTGTTAATGCTTGAGGAATTTTATTTTCGGTGAGTAATCATGTACTCAAAAAAGAAAAGGAAAGAGAAACTTCTGGGGAAATGAGCCATCTTTTTTTCATAGAAAAAACTTGTTTATTGTATTTTCAAAGCACAGGCTTTGGAAGATGTCATATCCATCCTTCTCCCTCTCTTCCCACTCCTAAACAATCCAGCCCTGGTGGCAAATTGCACAACTAATGCATACTAAAACCTGCTTACATATGCAGAGAACATTGCAAACTCCAGGTTGTGTTTCCAGACACATCAGCTAAGGCAATGTGCTTTCTCACGGCTGAGTCGAAGGCAGCTCTGAGGACAAGAGAGGGCAGAGTCACAGGAACAGACCCTTCCCTCCACTGGGCTTAGTTCAAGCTGCCTAACTGAGCTATCTGCTCTGCCCGCTGCCTTGGCCTTGACCTTGACCTGAGCTGCCACTGATTAGGGAAGGCTCCTTGCCTTCCCCATTCTATTCACAAACATGACATGCCCACCATGTGCCATTCATTCAATAAAGATTTGCTGACTTCCTGTTATGTGCCAAGTCCTGGGCAAGCCTTGGGAAGACCAACCCTTAATATATTTGAAGCAGTGTATACCAGGTCATAGAGAGCATTCACGATTTTTTAGTCATTTTCTTGCATTCCTTTCAAGTGGGCAGAACATGAATGAGATTGGAGAATGTCTGCCCTTGATGTTCAAAGTCATATTCCCTATGCCTAAGATTAGGCCCTTGCTGGGCCCTCATCTCTCAGTCACCAGAGAAGGACTATACAAACTATTTCTGCTATTGACACCTGGAAATTATCCACTATTCATTTATTTGGGGGAGCAGTTTAAATGGCAAACTACAGGCCACTGGCCAGATGCTGCCTTCAGCCTGGTTGTGTACAGCCCATAGCTGCAAAGGTTTTTGCAGGTTTAATTGGTTGGGGATAGGAGAGGCTCAAAAGAAGAGTACTCCATGATGTGTAAAAATTAAATGAAATTCCATTTCCAGCATCCAAAACTAAAGTCTTTTTGTCTTTTTTTTTTAACTTTCTGGCCATGCTGTGAGGCCCTGCAAAATCTAGTTCTCTGACAAGGGAACAAACCCAGGCCCACTCCCCTGCATTGGGAGTGCAGAGTCTTACCACTGGACCACCAGGGAAACCCCCCAGAATAAAGTCATATTGGCTCACAGCCCCACTCATTCTTTCCGTATTGTCCCCTCCAGTATTCTGGCCTGGAGAATCCCATGGACAGAGGAGCCTGGCAGACTACAGTCCATAGGATCACCAAGAGTCGGATGCAATTAACACTAACACTATTCCTAATGAATTCTGAGGTCCTAATGCCTTGGTGAGAATGCATGTACCTGGTTACTTGCAGCCACACAAGGGAAGAGGCAGCACAGAGGCCTGGGAGACACCAGAGGCACCAGCTGGTTGAACCCCCTCACCCATTCATCTCTGCCTCTGGGTGTATGGCTGTCACCTCACATCTTGTTTTGGCATTTATGAAACTGCTGTCTTCTTACCCTAAACTCCTTAACCATAAGGTAACTGGGGCCTCCTGACCCCCTCCAGGGTTAATTCTAGTTGAGCCCGGCATGGGGACGTGTTTAGGAAATGTTAGTTGATGTGGAGTGAAGAAGTGAGTGAAACCCAGTGAGTGTACCAAGGTGTCTGAGTTAATAAACGTAAACAAGAGATTGAGAAATGGATGAATGAAGGAATGATCAAGTGATTGGGGGGTTGGATGAAAGGAAGGAGAGTATCAGTAAGGAAGTGTCAGTGAGGGAATGCTTGTAAGAGTGAGGAACTGAACAAAGAACTAAGTGTATGACTTCCCTGGCAGCCCAAAGGTTAAAAGGCTGCACACTTCCACTGCAGAATGCACAGGTTCGATTCCTAGTCAGGGAGCTAAGATCCCACATGGCACAGCCGAAAAGAAAAGGAGAAATAAGGGTATAAGTGAAAGTAGGTGATGGGCTCCCTACAAATGCTACATAAAGAGGATGAAGGGTGTTAACCGCCCAGCTCCACTGATCCCATTGTGCCTTGCTTGCTCACGCCCTGCCAGCCCCGGGGATTTAGCACTTAATCAACACCCTCCCTTGCTGAGGGTGTGCCCATGCTTTAGTGCTTTAGTGTCTAGGGCTTCTGTCAGAGGACAAAAACACCTGCACCCCTGGGCGTGGGGCCAGACAACTGCCTCCCAGACTGTGGCCTCCCATATATGGAAAAAATATGCCTTCAGAGGATGTGTCCTCTGCCCCAACCCTTCTGTGCACTGTGGGGGACAGGACCTACCCCAAAGCTGAGGGCCCCACGAAGGCACACTTTCCAGGTGCAAAGGGTAGGCAGCATGTCAATTTGGATAACATTCATGGCCAAGATCATCCTAACCAGCTGGGAAGACTGGAATCAAAAACACCCTTTTCAGTGCCAGCCCCTCCCATTATTCTGTTTCCTTCCTAGCACATATATTTGAGTCTCTTGCCTCGTTTTCCATTTTTGTGTTTATTGTTTTGTCTGCTCCCTCATTAGAATATAAACTCTCTGAGGTCAGAGCCAGGTACAGAGAAGTCTCAATAAATACTTGGAAAAATGAATGAAACATAGTCTGGAAGACAAACCACGTAAACCAACCACTTGAACCAGCTACCATCACAGGATCCCTTCTCACAGTGGGGACCTGACCTGACTCTGCCACCAAATCCCACGTGTGACCTTCAGCATGCCATTTCCCCTTCAAAGACTCAGGAGATTAGGTCAGACTATTTCCACAGTCCCTTGCAGCTCTCGTATGTTGTTGTCCCTGGTTAGTCACTAAGTCATGTTCAACTCTTTTATGACTCCATGGACTGTGGCCCGACAGGCTCCTCTGTCCATGGGATTCTCCAGGCAAGAATACTGGAGTAGGTTGCCATTTCCTTCTCCAGGGGATCTTCTTGACCCAGGGATCAAACCTGAGTATCCTGCTTGGCCGGCAGATTGTTTACCATCTGAGCCACCAAGGAAGCTGCAGCTCTCATATAGTAGAGTTGTAAAGCCAAGAGGAGGGACTTCCCCAGTGGTCCAGTGGCTAAGATTCCAGGCTCCTGATACAGGGGGCCGGGGTTCGATCCCTGGTCAGGGAACTAAATCCCTTATGCTACAACTAAGAGTTTGCATGCCACAACTAAGACCTGGCACAGTCAGATAAATAAAAATAAATATTAATAAATAAAGCCAAGGGGATTGGGCTTCAGGTTTTCCAAGGTTCAAATATAGTTAATAAGAACCTCAGTCCCCTTACCATAACTGTAAAATATATATATATAGCTTTGACTATTACATAAGGGACAGCCATTCCATCTGGCTCATGATCAGGATAAAGTGACACTGGGTGTGGTGACATCCCTGTTTTGGCCAGCGGCCATCTGAGCATCAAGTGTGACTATTCAAATGCAGCCGTTCCTCCCCCTCAGGCTTTGCCAAGCCTCCACACAAAGCCAAAGTCCGCCTTGATGTCCCACCGCCTATGCCTTATGAAAGCCATGATTGTGTGCCATGAAACCCTGGGAGAGAAAGGACTCAGAGATCTGTTTTCAGGCATGCTTGCCGGGTTCCCAGAAAACAGGCAAACTTGTCCTGGCTCAGCCCAGCAGATAAGGTATAGACATCTGGAGAGGGCATGTCTGAGGGCTCCAGCCCTCACTGACTCGTGCACTCTGAGGACCCTCCAGCCCTGACAGCCTCTTGATCCCACCTCCCAACTGCACACGCTGCTTTGAACACTATGTAGGGAGCTCTGAGAGTGCTAGCTCTCAAGTCCGGATGTTTAGGTTTGAACCCCAGCTCTGCTCACTTGCCCGTTCTATGGCCTTGGTTAAATTTCTTTAATGGATTTTTACCTTGACTTTCATCTGTAAAATGGGATTGGTGATGATAATAATAGTATTAGGTTGGTGCAAAAGTAATTGAGGTTTTGGACTGTGAACTTTAACTCATTATAACTAGGCTCAAACACATCTTTATTAATCAAAATAGGAACCACTACAATCAACATATTTTTGCCAACTAGAAATAAATTTGCTTATTCCTGTAGCATAAAAACCCATGCTTTGGGCTTCACGGAACTCTTGGAAAGCATTTTCTGCCTCCTGCTGGTTGCGGAAGCGTTTTGCCTGCAAAAAGTTGTCAAGATACTTGAAGAAGTGGTAGTCAATTGTCAAGTGGTCAGGTGAATATAGGGCTTCTCTGGTGGCTCAGACGGCAAAGAATCTGCCTGCAGTGCAGGAGACCCAGGTTCAATCCCTGGGTCAGGAAGATCCTCTGGAGAAGGGAATGGCTATCCACTCCAGTATTCTTTCCTGGAGAATTCCATGGACAGAGGAGCCTGGTGTGCTACAGTTTATAGGGTCACAAAGAGTCTGACAGGACTGAGTGACTAACACTTTCACAGATGAATATGGTGGATGAGACAAAACTCTGTAGCCCAATTCATTCAACTTTTGAAGTGTTGGTTGTGCAACACATGGTTGCGGGTTGTGGGGAAGAATTGGGCCCTTTCTATCAACTAATGCCAGCTGTAGGCATTGCAGTTTTCGGTCTATTTCATCAACCTGAAGTATATTTCATATACTTCTCAGATATAATGGTTTCACAGGGATTCAGAAAGCTGTAGTGGATCAGACAGGCAGCAGACCACCAAACAGTGACCATGACCTTGTCTTTGGCGTGAATTTGGCTTTTGGAAGCTCTTTGGAGCTTCTTCTCAGTCCAGCAACTGAGCTGGTCATCACCAGTTGTTATATATAAAATCCACTTTTCAGCACACATCACAACTCGATCTAGAAATGGTTCATTGTTGTTGCATAGAATAAAAGACTACGACACTTCAAAATGGTAGCTTTTTGATTTGTAGTCAGCTCATGAGGCACTGACATATCGAACTTTTTCACCTTTCCAATTTGCTTCAAATGCCTAATGAGCATAGAATGGTCGACGTTGAGTTCTTCAACAGCTTCTTATGTAGATGTGAGAGGACCAGCTTCAGTGATTGCTTTCAATTGGTTGTTATCAATTTCTGATGGCCGGGCACTGTGCTCCTCATCTTCAAAGCTCTCGTCTTCTTTGCAAAACTTCTTGAACCACCACTGCACTGTACATTCTTAACAGTTCCTGGACCAACTGCGTTGTTGATTTTGCGAGTTGTCTCTGCTACTTTACAACCCATTTTGAACTCAAAAAGAAAATCGCTCTGCCGGGGTCCAGCCCCGGTGGATCCAGGGAATTCGAAGTGGGGACGGCATCGGCGAGATCAGAAAACAACTGCTTAATTAAACGTTTATTAAGCATATAAAGAGTAATAGAATAAGGATAGTTCAGTGAGGAAATTCAGTGGAGAAAAGAGGCTGAATAATTCAGCCAGAAGGTAAGAGAAAGAACGACATGGGGAGACCAAGTTTCGGTGAACAAGGCCCGCACTTTATTTTCCAAAGTAGTTTTTATACCTTAAGTTATGCATGGGGGAAGGGGTAGAGTCATGCAGTAAGCCAGGCTTTCTTCGTGCAAACTTATCATATGCAAAAGTTTAGGTGATTTGCATCATCTTCTGGCCTGGAGGCCTGTTAACATTTTAAGACCCTTTCTTCAGAAAACTTATTTTTCTCTAAAGGTGATTAGTCAAGTGCCACCCTCCAAAAGCATTAAAGTTGCATTCCTATAGGGCAAAGGTGTGGTGGGCTACAACTAGAAAAAGAATTAACTCAAGGGTCCCAGGTTACAAACATTAAAGCTACTACTTACACCAATTATATTAATCAATACACTGCCAGGGACACAGCAGGTAAGGGATATGGAAACTTAGCAGCAAACATTGGCCCAACAAGTGAAAATCCCTTCACCAATACAATTTCTAATCAATCTTTTAACTGCTCAAAGGAATCTGTGTTTAGACAGTTTAGAACATCTCCTGCCTCTCACAGTTGGGAGGCTCTGAGCAATCACATGTGGCCAGAAAAACCTATTCAGACAGGTTAGAGGACTTCCAAAGGAGTTTGTAGGTTGAAACACTATCACACCCAGGAACTTTATTAACTGGAGCTGTAAGTTAACTCTTTTTTTTCAGAGAGAGGTAGTGGGGGACAGCTCCCCATAAAGTCAGAGGTGTAGGTGAGAGCACAAAGCAGAAAGTAGGCAGACTCTGGTTTGGGGGGTAGATGCTCGAGAATTTCCAGGGGGACTCCTGAGGCTCGATCCCGCCTTTGCCTATGCCGAGCCTCCTTCCTCATGACCTTTGTCATGGGTGGAGCTCCTCACGCTGGCTCCCGGCAGTGATAGAATTCCAGTTGAGCTATTCCAGATCCTGAAAGATGATGCTGTGGAAAGTGCTGCACTCAATATGCAATATGCACTCAATATGCAATATGCCAGCTCCCGGCATCGCTCGAATCTGCTTTTTGTCTAACATCATTACCATACTCTAAAATAAATATAAAATAAACAGCAAGTAATAAGTCATTAGCAAAAAACATGAAGCAAGAAATGCACATTAAAATGACGTATAACAATACTGCACTTATTTAAGAATGTATTCCAATATTGAACAGCAAATTTCAACAAAGCAAAAACCACAATGTTTGCACCAGCCTAATACTTAGCCTTTTGGTGTGTTGTGAAGAGGACTTGAGCTAATAGGGTCCTTAGGAATGGGTTATCCCTAGGAAGCAATTTAAATATTAGCCCTTTAGGTGGTTGTGATTTCCAAGAACTGTTGTGGTGTTCTCTATCTTATCTCAGTGAGATTAGACACTCCTTCAGGGGAAAGACTGTGCCTTCTTTTCAACCCATCTCTCATTGCCTCACTCAAGGTTGGAAACACTCAGAAGGCTTAACAATCAAAAGGCATCAGACATTCATCCTCAAATGGTACAGGAGGCCTGTTAGTCCAATTCCATGGACACTGAGACTCAGTGTGTGAGAAGAGGCTGAGCTAAGGAACGTCAAGAGAAGATAAAGAACAAAAAGTAAAACTTCCCCCTCACACACCAAAAAATATATATGGCTCTTTTGTTTGGTTTTAACAAATTCTAAATGCCAACAGAAAAGAGAGTTGGGAGGATAGTGTATTCACGTCTCTCCCAGATGGTTCAGACATGGACCTTTCTGGAAGCAGACTCAGCAGACATTTATTGAGTGCTAAGCCACTGTTCTACAGGCTGGAAAACCCAATAAGTTGACAGTTGTTCTAAGCAAGGGCCTCCTTCTTAGTGCAAGTCCATGATTTCATTCCTTCCAACCACAATGAGATGAAAATATGATACCTGGAAATGGAATTTGTCTGAAAGGTTGTGCTCTCCCTTTATTTCCTGTTGGATGCAGTGCCCTAAAAGGTGAGGTCCATCAGTTGTGCAAGCAGCCTGGGGTTATAAGCTGGTGTGGTCCACTCAGGACACACAGAATTGCGCCAAAGTCAGGGGAGGCACCACAGACTAAGCCCTCTGGGCAGACAACCAGAACTTCTGAAATCTAAGTTGAGACTGTAGTAGACAAGTTTCTCCTGATTTCTACAGAATCTTATAAAGCCAACAAGCACGCTGTCCAGAAAGGGGCTATAAGTCCTGCTCTGGAAATCCTACATGTTCTTTTCACTCACTGTATATTCCTGAGCTTGTCTCAAGAAAGGGCCTCTGGATCTTGGTGGACTTTACAACTACATTCTATCAACCTCATGGGAAGGAAAAATTGTTAGGTGACAACCACATCAGAGGTCTCCCAAGTGTCTCCTGTAACAATAATCCAGAAGAGGAATGTAGACTTGTCAACCAAAATACATCAGGCAGTATTCCAGGGTACCATGACAGCTCTAGATCCTATGGTTTCTAAGATTGTAAATCCTTCATTTACTAAGGGGACTTAATTACTCAGAAGTAGCAAAGACAACTACTTCAATAATGTGGAGGGGTAGTGAGTGATTATCTTTTTTCTCTTCTTAATATCCATTTTTCTCTTCTAAAATTTTCTCTTCTAAAACCTTCTCCATTAAGGTTGCTATGATATCCTTTGAGAAATTTTTAAAATAATGAGACAATGGATATGTAGCAAGTAATTAGCTTTCTGAAGATGCCAAGAGAACTTGACATTGTCACATGATTCCTGGGCTCACTGATTTTTTTTTTTTTTCCTTTTGGCTGTACCACACCACTTTTGGGATGCTATTTCCCCAACCAGGGATTGAATCCAGGCCCTTGGCAGTGAAAGCACCAAGTCCTAACCACCAGAACACCAGGGAATTCCCTTCACTAAATTCTTTAGAAGGAAATTTTTTTTTAACCATTAACTTTCCTTTAAGTCCTGCTTCAATTTCCTTCTCCAACAGAGTCCCCCAAAGTAAACCTATAAACACTGACAGTCCTTAGAGAAAATCCTATTAAACCTCACCTAAAACAGATGAAGGAATTTAGAGCCAGGCTTGTAAAATAACTTCGCCAGGGTCACATGCTGAGAGAGTAGTAAAGTGGGGAGCTGTACCTAGGAAAATCTGCATTCAGAACCCACGTTTTGTACAGTGATGCCAGGTTGTCTCTTGACTGGTCTTCGTCTGCTACTTTCTCCTTCTAGCTCTCCTTGTGGGTCTGTTTTTCTTATTTCAACAAATAACTGTCTGCTCCATTCTCTCCATCATAAAAAGCCACTTTCTAAGACATGGTATCTGTATCAGAGGCAGGGTGAACATGTGAATTTCTAGATATTCAGAAATTGCTCCTCTTTGGGATGCTCTTGTCTGAAAGATGTGAGGGCAGGACCCAGGTATAGGACAGAGAGAAGAGTTCTCATTCAGTCTGTGCTATCCTGGTGAGCAGTGGCCTTTGTCATCCATCCCCAGGACCAGGCACAAAGTTTGGTACTCAGTAGATGCCTGACAAGCATCTCCTGTGAATAAAGGCCATGAGAGGACCCACAGCGGACTCAAGAGGAACTTTGCTTATTTAGATTTTTATAGCCCCTAAGGAAGCCCAGTGAGAGGATTTAATTATAATTATTGCCAAGCAGTTACTTCTTCAAATGGACTGTATGACTAAGAGGGCAAGAGCTGTAATTAAGGTTTTGGTATAGCCCAGCATTTCAAAAGGCACTGACTAGCACTCAAGTTATCAGACTCCGCTTTGGTACGAAAATCCTGCCCTGCAGGCAGCAAGCTTTGGGCTCAGGAGGACATGAGGTCAAAAATGGAAGGGGGAGTAGCGGAGCTGGGGACATCTTTGCCCAAATAGAGGACTCAACTTAAAAAAGAGGATTTTGACTTTCTGATTTGAGGTGTGGGGTTTTTTTGTTTGTTTTAAATTTTATTTTATTTTTCATTGGAAGATAATTACAATACTGTGATGTTTCTGCCATACATCAACATGAATCAGCCATAAATATACATATGTCCCCCCTCTTCTTAAATTTCTCTTCCACTTCCCTCCCCATCCACTTCTCTAGGTTGTTTTTGCATTTTCTCAAGAAGTCGAGAGGTGCCAGAGCCCTCCTTCACTGGAACCTCAGCATGCATGAGAACAGCCCAGTCCAGCGTCAGGAAACAGACTCCTGAATACATGTCCCACGTACAAGACTAGTCACCCATCACTGGGTCTTTCTCAAAGGCAATCTGGACTATTGAAGCTGGCCCTTGAGTCCCAGAGAAAGAATATTTCCTCCTTAAAATCCAGTCTCATTGAGAAAGTCCTGTTTTCTTCTTTTTTGATGTTTTTTATGATGATAAAGGGGTAAGAGTCACATAATAGAAAACATACTGTTTTAACCATATTTAACTGCACAGTTCAGTGACACCAACTACATTCACACCATTATGCAAATCTCACCATCATCTATCCCCCAAATTTTTTACCTTCCTAAACTGAAACTGTCCCTATTAGAAACTAACTCCCCATTCCTCCTCCCCACTCTTCACCTCCCACTGCCCAGTTCCTGGCACCTACCAACATAGAGAAAGTCCTGTCTTCCGCTTCTTCTCACACGTCTGCTTTGTACGTCTCCCTTCTCATAATAGTAGCAACGTCTCCCTTCTCATAATAGTAGCAATGTTACAGTTCGGCGGGTTTTTCATATGAGCCCAACATTGTGCAAAGTACTTTGCATGCACTTTCCGATTGAATCCTTATGAGAATCTGATGATGTAGGTCCTGTCATTGCCTCTTTTTATAGATGAGGAAACTAAGGCTGGGAGGAAAAATGCCTGAGCCTCATACAAGTGGTTAGACTGCCAAATTTAAAGCTCAGCTCAGACAGCCCCCATAGTGTCTCAAGGAGTTAAACAGAAATCCACCGAATCAGTGACAGTCCCCATGGGGTTCTTCTTGAGTAATGCGGTGGTACCCTGGAGATGCTAAGGGCTTGAACTGACAGTGAGGGGGACCACATCAGCTGTGGTTTTCCAAGCTTCTATACAGATATTCCGATACCACATTTCTCCCCAGCAGAGGCCAGTGAAAATGAAAGTCGCTCAGTCATGTCCGACTCCTCGCGACCTCATAGACTATACAGTCCATGGAATTCAGTAGGCCAGAATACTGGAGTGGGTAACCTTTCCCTTCTGCAGGGGATCTTCCCAACCCAGGGATCAAACCCAGGTCTCCCACATCACAGGCAGATTCTTTACCAGCTGAGCCACAAGGGAAGCCCCAGCAGAGGCCAGTAGGCAAATAAATTAAGCAGGAATTTATCTTCAGCAAACAAGGTTTATGAAAAATATTTTACATCTGGGACACAGCTCTTGGCAACCCTCTAGAATCGTATTATAACCATTAAAGAAATTTAAAATCTTCCCACAAAGGAAACCAAAGGCCCAGACAGGTTTACATGTGAGTTTTTTCACACTTTCAAGGAGGGGATAGTTTCACTTTTTACAAACTCTTCTAAAGAAGGGAAGAAAAGAAAGTATATCCCAACTCATCTCATGAGGCTGAGATATTCATAATTTCAAAAACCAGAAAACAAAAAAATAAATTAATTAATTAATAAAAATATTTATTTTGAATATTAAAAAAAAAACAGAAAACAACAACATAAGAAAGGAAAATTTGAGTTTTACCTCACTCAAAAACATAGATGCAAAACCCCTCAAGTGTCTATTAGCAAACCAAACCCAAAAATGTCTGGAAATAGAATATACCATGATTAAGTTGGTGTTTTCCCTAGACTGAAGGGTTAGTTTAATGTTACAAAATTAGTTGATATAATCTATCTCATTAACAAATTAAAGGGGAAAAAAAGACCTTTTCAACAGATATAGAAAAGGGTTTGATAAAATATCTATAGCTATTCATTATGCATATTTTAAAAATCTTAGCAAGTTAGAAGTAAAAGGGAACATGATGAATAGAATTTATATAGTCTACAGCAAATATCATACATAATGGTAAAATGTTGACGGCATTCTCTGTAAGATTAGGAAAAAGAATAAAATGTCCATTATGTTTCAACTCAACACAGGCCCTCCCAGAGCACCTGGAAAAAAAGGAAAGATAGGAAGGAAGATAGGGAAAAAAAGTAAAAGGCCAAATATTTGAAAAGAAGAAACATAGCTGTCATTATTTGTAGATGATATTATTGTCTATATAGAAAATTCAAAACAATCTAGAAAAGTGTATTAGGAATAAATAAGAACTTAGCAAAGTTACTACATACTGCTAAGTCACGTCAGTCGTGTTCGACTCTATGCAACCCCATAGACGGCAGCCCACCAGGCTCCCATCCCTGGGATTCTCCAGGCAAGAACACTGGAGTGGGTTGCCATTTCCTTCTCCAATGCATGAAAGTGAAAAGTGAAAGTGAAGTTGATCAGTCCTGTCCAACTCTTCGTGACCCCATGGACTGTAGCCTACCAGGTTCCTCTGTCCATGGGATTTCCCAGGCAAGAGTACTGGAGTGGGTTGCCATTGCCTTAAATCAGTACAAAAAAGTTCACTGCATTTCTGTATTCTAAAAATAAAAACACAGAAAAATAATTTTTTTAAAAAAGATATATATCATTTACCATAGCAACTCAGTTTATAAGTCCAACAAAAGATATGCAGGCCCTTTTTGGAGAAAATGTATAAAACTTTACCAAAAGACATTAAAGAAGACCGAAAGAAGGTCGGGGGAGAGAAGGACTGGGAGTTTGAGATTAGCCAGTGCAACATACAGAACAGATAAACAACAAGATCCTACTGTATAGCACTGGGAACTGGAATATATTTGATATTCTGTGATAATAATGGAAAAGAATATGAAAAGGAATGCATACATGTATAACTGAATCACTTTGCTAAACAGCAGAAATTAACACAAGATTGTAAATCGGCTATACTTAAATAAAATTGTAAAGAAGACCTAAAATAAATGAAGAATTATGCTCTTGGATAGAAGAACTGACGGTTTTTAGGATGTTGATTCTCCCCAAATTTTTTTACAAATTCAAATCCCAATGGGCTCTTTGTGTGGAACTCAGAAGGTGATTCTAAAATTCAAATGGAAGGACAAAAAGCCAATGACCAAGATACTTCTAAGAAAGAAGATGGAATTTGGTTAGGGTGAAGAATGGGACCTACCCTATCAGATATCAAATTTTATTTTAAATTTATAGGAATTAAGATGGCCTGGATTTAGCATAAAGATTCTATTAAACCAATGGAACATACTGGAGAACCTAGAAACAGATACAGCATGAAGACTTGATTTATGACAGAGCAGGCTTTGCAGATCAGAAGGGAAGAATGAACTATGGTGCTGGGTTAATTGGGTATCCATGTGGAAAAAGATGAAATTGGATTCCTCCCTTGTCAAAAAATCAATTCCAGGTGGGTTAAAGACTTAAATGGGAAAGACAAAACTATAAAACTTTTAGAAGACAATATAGAAGTATATCTTTATGACCTTGGGATAAAAAAAATCGTATTCAAGATTCTTCAAAAGTATAAACCATAAGGGAATATACTGTAAATTTAACTATTAAAAATAAAAACTTCATCTCTTCAAAGGACACCACAGAGTAAAAAATGCAAGCTACAAAAAATTCATATCTAAAATATTAGAACTCCATGACTTAATAAGAAAATAACTCAAGAGAAGCGGAAAATAGACAAAGAAAATGAACAGGCATTTCATATAAGAAACAAGAATGGCCCATAAACATTCAAAAAGGAACCCAAGCTCATTAGTACTCAGAGAAATTCATTTGAAACCACAATGAGATATCATTTCACATCCACCACAGACAGGTATTAAAAAGCTCAGCATTCCCACACACTGGGGTAACGGGAATTGTCATTCACTGCTGGTGGAGGTGTAAATTGTTACAGCCACGCTGGGAACCAGTTTGTTATTGCCTAATAAAACTGCGCAGGCTCCTACCCTACAGCCCATCAATTCTACACACAGGAATGGATCCTAGGGGAACTCGTGTACGTGTGCACAGGGCGCATACACAAGAATGTTCCTAGCAACATCATTCAGGACAGCCCTGAACTGAAAATCACTCAAATGCCACAGAAATGATAGGATGATTAGATGGTGGTAGGTGCATATGGTGAAATATGGGACAGCAGTGAAAACCAACCACAAAACCCTAGTGTTAAAGCAGAAAAACGCAAGTCACAGAAGAACACACGCAATGTGCGTCCATATGCCCTGTGTTCAGAAAAACAGGCAAACCTCAACAACATATGGTTTAGGGATGTATTCTCACATGGTAAAAGTTGCACAGAAAAGTGCCGGAACCATTAGCTAAATTTCTGCATTGTCAGCTCTGGGAGGAGGGAAGAGATCTGATTATAGAGGAATATACAGAGGGCCTCTAAGCACAGTGTTCAATTCCTGTTTTTATTCGGTTTTGTGAGTTGGGTGGTGGTGTATGCAGATGTTAGTTTTCTTATTCTTCTTTAAATAACAAAAAAATTATATACACATTTCTATGCATAGTGTGTGTGTGTGTGTATATATATATATCCACATAAAATTTTTAAATGTCAGTAACAAGGGAACATAAAAGAGGAGAGGTGGGGTGGGGGTATGGAAAGGGCAGGGGTGACAGAAACAGTGTGATTTGCTCAAGGAGCTGAAAAAAGACCCACGGCTGAAGGAAGTGAAGGGGGGAGGGGGAGGGGGATGGGAGGAAGGTGAGGCTGGACACGGGGCAGGAGCCAGATCACAGAGAATATTCTAAGCTTTGATGACTTCCTGGAAGATGGAAATGGAGTTGTCTTCACAGCATTACACAGGATTACCCCTACTGACCTCACTATGTACTTTAGAAAACATTTTTAATTTTTTTTCTTTAATTTTTTGCCATGTCTCACAGCATGTAGGGGCTTCCCTGGTGGCTCAGAGGATAAAGCGTCTGCCTCCAATGCAGGAGACCCGGGTTCCATCCCTGAGTTGGGAAGATCCCCTGGAGAAGGAAATGGTAACCCACTCCAGTATTCTTGCCTGGAGAATCCCATGAACGGAGAAGCCTGGTAGGCTACAGTCCACGGGGTCTCAAAGAGTCGGACACAACTGAGCAACTTCACTTTCACTTTCACAGCATGTGGGATCTTAGTTCCCTGACCAGGGATCAAACCCTCATCCCCTGCATTGGGAGCAAGGAGTCTTAACCATTGGATCACCAGGGAAGTCCCCTAGAAGATACTTTTAGAGGTGGACCTAAAGCAACCTGCTGCCAGCTCCTGAGTGAGTTCTGTTTTTCAGACAATGCTTTTACTCTCAGGACAGATCATAGCAGTGGGCAGCTGCTCCCTGCTCATCCAGAACAGGGAGGGATTGCAGGCTGGGCTGGCTCTGAGACCGGCTTAGAGAAGGAAGGGGAGCAGTCTGGTAAATGAAGTTCTGACTCTGCAAGGATCTCGCTTCTGCCAGGGAATGAAGAAGAAAAAAAAAAAAAAAAAAAAAAGCACTTCATAGTCCACCTGTCTCCAGATCTATTGTATATTACAGGGGACACTGGCCAGGAACAGTAGTCACCAGGAACATGACATACCTGTGACTCTAAAAACAGAACTTTGAGGGCTTCCCTGGTGGCTCAGTGGTAAAGAATACTCTTGCCAATTCAGGAGATCCAGATTCAATCCCTGGTCTGAGAAGATCCCACATGCCACAGAGGAAATAAGCCCATGCACCACAACTTCTGAGCCTGTGTTCTAGAGCCTGAGAGCCTCAACGATTGAGCTTACGTGCTGCAACTACTGAAACACTCGTGCTCTAGAGCCTGTGCTCTACAACAAGAGAAGCCACTGAGATGAGAAGCCCACGCACCGCAACTGGACAGCAGCCCCTGTTTGCCACAACTGGAGAAGAGCCCACATGGCAATGAAGACTCAGCATAGCCAATAAATAAATAAATACAATTATTTTTCTTTAAAAAAAAGAACGCTGAATTTAGCTAGAAGGCTTTTCCTGGGATACCCAAGCATGCCTCACAGACATGAGCTCTCTAGGCACATGGAGTTAAGTGCTAACCTTGAAAGTGAAAGTCGCTTAGTCGTGTCTGACTCTTTGCGACACCATGGAATAGTCTATGGAATTCTCCAGGACAGAATGCTGGAATGGGTAGCCTTTCCCTTCTCCAGGGGATCTTCCCAACCCAGGGATCAAACCCAGGTCTCCCTCATTGCAGGCGGATTCTTTACCAGCTGAGCCACCAGGGAAGCCCCAAGTGCTAACCGTGGTCAGCACTTACAAGGCCTCCTGGTGTCAACTTAACCACCCACTTGATGGCCTGGAAATCACATCATCTTTCCATCTCAGCTTATCTGTAGAAATGAGGATGACAAAAATGAGGCCTGTGTATCACAAGTTAGTGTTGGAATCACAGCGTGTGAGTGAAATACCTCTTGGAGATCAAGGCAAGCCTCTCCCAGCAGCGCCCAGAGCACTTCGAGCCCCACCCTATCCCCCATGCCAACATGTGCTATGTTTATATAACTGTGGGTTTAAGTTCCTTCCCCAGTATACGGGGTGAGGTCCACCTGAGGAAGGAACTCTATATGTCTTGGTCGTTCCATTAGCTCCAGTGCTGAGGACCAAGTATGGCCCACACACTGCAGCTGCTGAATATGGCTCAAGTCTCTCGTAATAAAAGAGTAGAATGAATTTTTAACTCTATAAAGTTCAATGGTCAACTCTAGATTTTCCATAGTGGTGGTATAGCAACTACCATATAATACTTAATTTTCTGTCTCTAAAATGCAGCGCTTCTTCCAGCCCTGAGTGAACACTCCATAGGTTCAGGCCCTTGTTCGTTCCTGGGCACCCTGAGATGCTGGAGCACAGGGGCTGGCTCACGCTCTGTTGAGGAGGACAGCACCCCATGCCCTGCAAGCTCTTGAGAGGCATGAGCCCTGGAAGCTGAGTACCACAGCAGGGGTTGGGGTGGGGGACAGCAAACATATTTTGGAAAGCCAGGGACCTGAAAGCTCCTCTAGAAGAGACGAGAGGAGGCTTGCTTACTCCCATCCCCCACCTCATTCTTGGGTCCTGCTGTCAGTCCAAGACCTTGCAGGGCTGTCACATAAAAGAAGGTGCTCCACCCACACCACCCACACCCTGCACAGCAGCTAATCTCTTAGTAGACCAAAATAAGTAATATTTAATTAAAATATACACCCTACTATATACAAAAGAGAACACAAGGACCCACTGTATAGAACAAGGAACTCTATACAACATCTTGTAATAACGTATAATGGAAGAGAATTTTAAAGAATACTTCTAGGTGGCACAGTGGTAAAGGCTCTGCCTGCCAATGAAGGAGACGCAGGAGATGTGGGTTCAATCCCTGTGTCAGGAAGATCCCCTGGAAGAGGAAATGACAACCCATTCTAGAATTTTTGCCTGGAAAATCCCATAGACAGAGGAGCCTGGCAGGCTACAGTCCATGTGGTCGCTAAGAGTCAAACACAACTTAGAGACTGAGCACATGCACACATGTATTTATGTCTCTATATATTCATCTCTATATATAACTGAATAGGGCTTCCCTGATGGCTCAGACAGTAAATAATCTGCCTGCAGTGCAGGAGACCCCTGTGCAGTCCCTGGGTTTGGAAGATGCCATGGAAAAGGAAATGGGAACCCACTCCAGTATTTCTGCCTGCAGAATCCCATAGACAGAGGAGCCTGGTGGGCTACAGTCCATGGAGTCACAAAGAGTCAGACACAACTGAGTGACTAACACATGACTGAATCACTTCGCTGTGTACCCGAAACTAACACAACATTGTAAATCAACTCTGTTTCAATAAAAGAAATTTTTTTTAAATAAGCTATATGTACTTTGGCCACCTCATGCGAAGAGTTGACTCATTGGAGAAGACCCTGATGCTGGGAGGGATTGGGGGCAGGAAGAGAAGGGGACGACAGAGGATGAGATGGCTGGATGGCATCACCAACTCGATGGACATGACTTTGAGTGAACCCCAGGAGTTGGTGATGGACAGGGAGGCCTGGTGTGCTGTGATTCATGGGGTCGCAAAGAGTCGGACACGACTGAGCGACTGAACTGAACTAAACTGATTGAGCACTTACACTGTGCTAAATAATACACATGAGTTCTTTTATTCAATCCTCATAACAACTCTAGGAGAGAAATACCATTATTGCTCCCATTTTACAGATGAGGAAATGGAGGAGCCACAGAATTTGATCCTTACCCAAGATCACATATGCCAGAAAATGCTTGAGCCGCAGAGCCAAATACCTGAGTAGGCTAGAGCTGCCTCCAGAGGCCTGGGCAAGGGTGCTGAGTCCCAGATCTGGGAGGCCAGGGCCAGCACAATGCTGCAGCAGCTCCAGCCAGGCCCGAGCCCCCTCTCCTCCCTTACTTAACACCTGAAAACGCCCAGAGGCCACACAGCTGTGCATTCCTCTGCTCCTGATAAAGACATCTTTTCAATGAATCACTTCCTTCAAAAGAAGGAAAAAATGCTTTTAGATCATTGCAGAAATTCCCACCTACATTCTCAAATACCAGCACTTTCTCTCATCCTGCTCAGATCCCCGGATCCTACCCCAGGAAGCACCAGAGCCTAGAGGACCACAAAGGTAGCCTCACAAACACTTTGTGGCATGGGGACCTGAGGTCATAAGTGACCTCAGGAAACCACCCACCAGAGGCCCTTTCGTTCAGACAGGCTGGGCCTGTGTCTTGAATACCACTGACAGGAACAGACCTGCCTTCCTCAGAAGCTGGCCATCTACCCGGCTGTCTTCGTTTACCGGGTGGGGCCTTCGTCTCTGTCTTGTTCTGGCTGTCCTTCCTCCCTGGCTTTATCTCGCTCTTACTCCATTCATTCATTCATTTTTGTTTTCACCTTACTCATGGAACCTCTGTCTGATCCCTAGGTATCCACATTTGATTTTTCCCATATTCAGGTGGCCCCCTGACATATGAGGATCACTAGCCCACTGTTAGGTTAACCTATCACCCCTATATCCTTTGCTGACTAATTCCAGTGCTTGGGCTGGGTCAAGCTAAGGTCACTTCCTGCCAGCTAGATTATATAGTCATATTTTTTAACAGCTTTATTGAGTTATAGTTACATACAATAAAGTTCAATGATTTTAAGTGTACAGCTCAATGACTTGGCAGATGTTAAAAGGCATGTGATGACTACTGAAACCGAGATATAGAATATTTCTATCACCCTCAAAAGTTCCCTTTTGTGCCCCTTTGCAATGAATCATCTCTCCCCATCCCTGGCTCTTGGCAGTTCTTAACCTATCACTACAGAATATGTAGTTTTGTGTGTCCTGCTGCTTTCACTTAGGATGATGTTAAGATTCATCCACATCATTGCATGTATTGCTGAGGGGTTTTCCATGGTGTTTGTACCCCAGTTTGTTCACTCACCAGTTGATTGGCATTCAGGTTGTTTTCAGCTTCTAGCTAAAATGAATAAAGCTGCTATGAACATTCCTGTACAGATCCTTGTATGGACATACGTTTGCATTTCTCTTAAGTAAAAACCTGTGAGTAGGATTGCAGTGTGCTAAATGTATACTTTAATAAAAATGGCCAATTCATTGTCCTGTGGCACCCACCAGGAGCAAATAAGAATTCTAATTGTTCCACACCCTCACTGACACTTGGTATGGTCAGTCTTTTTAATTTCAGCCATTCTCATAGGTGTGTAGTAGTATCTCACGGTTTTAATTTGCATTTTCCTGATTATTGTTGATGTTGAACATTTTTCCATGTGCTTACTGGCCACTCAATATTTTGTGATGTCCTTTGCTCATTTTAAAAAATCCATTTGGCTGCAGCAGGTCTGAGTTGCGGGCATGTAGAGTCTTTGTTGTACCATGGAGAATCTTTCATTGCATCAAATGGACTCTCTGGTTGCGGCACGCCAGCTCGGTAGTTGCAGCCCATGGGCTTAGTTGCTCTGTGGCATGTGGGTCTTAGCTCCCCACCCAGGGATCAAGGCCACATTTCTTGCATTGCAAGATGGATTCTTAACCACTGGACCACCAGGGAAGTCCCTTTTGCCCATCTTTTAATTGGGTTATTTGTCTTCTGAATGAGTTATAAGAGTTTCCCCAGTTTTAATCTCCCCTTTCTTCTTCCTTCCTCTATCCCCCTGGATCTTTCTCTTTCCCCCATGTGTCTTTGTCCCAGTTTCTGACTCTCTCCCCCACTCTCAGAGCTGTCCACCGTCTCCCTCTCTCCCTCCTTCTCCTTCCCCACTTGTATTTTCCCTTTTCCTCCCTGACACCTCAAACTGAAAATCTGGCCTCCCTTCCCATTTCACCTCAGAAAGAAATCCAACACAAACCCAGTGATTTCAGTTCTGGCAGGTTTCCCTGTTCCAATTAGGAGCAAAATACCCATCTCTCCAGCTGAAGACCTAGAGAAGTAAAAAGAGAACTTCTTTAGGTGTAATGGAAGGATGGTTTTCTTTGCATTCTGGCATCTTCCTCCTCTGTAAATGATTAATAGTGCTTATGGGTCGTAGGACTTTTTACTCAAGCATAACAATGGAAAGTCACAGGCGTTATGTGAGGTTCATCCTGCTTAATCAGTGATGCAACAGCCTTCACAAACATAAGATTAGTTGTTCACATAACGAGGCTCTCCCTTGGAACCTCTCCCAATCCCAGAAGGATTATATCTTGCCCAGTTGCAGGGGAGGAGCAGCCTAGCCCAAAGCCGGCAGCTTGTTTGAGGGAACCAGTGTGACAATGTTTGATTGCAAAGTTCACAACACTTTATGAAGTATTAGAGACTTTCAGATGGATGACCAAGGAATGGTCTAAGGTTGTTTTTTTTTTATTAATAAAATTTTAAAGGTCATATTCCACTTACAGTTATATTGGCTGTATCCCCTATGTTGTAAATACATCCTGTAGACTATCTTATACCCCAATAACTTGTACCTCCCACTCCCCCACCCCTATATTGTCCCTCCCCACTCTTCACACTGGTAGCCCCAAGTTTGTTCTCTGTATCTGTGAGTCTGCTCTCTTTTTGTTATAGTCACTAGTTTGTTGTATTTTTTATATTCCACTATTTATTGTTGTTGTTAGTCCCCAAGTCATGTCCCAACTCTTTTGCAACCCCATGGACTGTCACCTACCAACCAAGCTCCTCTGTCCATAGGATTTTCCAGGCAACAATATTGGAGTAGGTTGCAATTTCCTTCTCCAGGGGATCTTCCACATCTCCTGTACTGCAGGCAGATTCTTTACCACTGAGAAACCAGGGAAGCCCCCCAAATCTTAAAAATGTATTAATACAAGGAAAAAGCAATAGAACAGTGTCCATAATGTGGCATGTTCCTATAAATTAAAAAATAAACAGGTATAGATACATGATGTTGGTATATGCAGACGTACATTTTCCTGAAAAAATCACAAGAAAGCAGTAGCAGTGGTGAGATTTGGATAATAGAGTTATACAGGGAAAAGGGTACTAAGTAATATCATATAGTATTTGTCTTTCTCTTTCTTATTTCACTTAGCATAATGCCCTCCAAGTCCATCCATGTTGCTGCAAATAGCAAAATTTTGTTCTTTTTATGGCTGAGTAATATTCCACTGCGTGTGTATGTACCGTATGCTCATTGTCCATTCGTCTGTTGATGTACACTTACATTGCTTCCGTATCTTGGCGATTGTACAATATGCTGCTGTAAGCATTAGGGTGCATGTATCTTTTCAAATTAATGTTTTTGGTTTTTTTGGACATGCACTCAGGAGTCAAATTGCTGGGTCATATGGTAGTTCTATTTTTAATTTTCTGAGAAACTTCCATACTGTTTTCCACAGTGGCTTCACCAGTTTACATTCCCACCAACAGTGTATGAGGGTTTCCTTTTCCTCATGTTCTCACCAACATTTGTTATTTGTGATCCATTCTGGCTGGTATGAGGTGATATGTCACTGTGGTTTTGATTTGCATTTCCCCAATGATTAGCAGCGTTGAGCATCTTTTCATGTGCCTGTTTACCATCTGCATTTAATGTCGATTCCATTCTTCTGTCCATTTTTTAATCATATCATTTTGTTTTTTTACTGTTGAGTTGTGTGGGCTATTTATATATGTTGAATATTAACCTCTTACTGGTCATATAATTTACAAATACCTTCTCCCATTCAGTAGGCTGTCTTTTTATTTTGTCAATGGTTACCTTTGCTGTGCAAAAACTTTTTTTAACTAGGTCCCATTTGTTTATTTTTGCTTTTATTTCCTTTACTTTAGGAGACAGATCCAAAAATATTGGTACAATTTATATCAAAGAGTTTTCTGTCTATATTTTACTCTAAGTTTTATCGTATCCAGTGTTACATTTAGGTCTTTAATCCTTTTTGAGTTTATTTTTGTACATGGTATTTGACAATGTTCTGATTTCTTTTACATGTAGCTGTCCAGTTTTCTCAACATCATTTATTGAAAAGACTGTCTTTTCTACATTGTATATTCTTGATTCTTTTGTCATAGACTAATTGAATATAAGTACGTAGATTTATTTCCGGGCTCTCGAACCTGTTCCATTGATCTGTGTGTCTGTTTTTGTCCCAGTACCATTTTTTTTTACTGTAACTTTGTACTGTAATCTGAGGTCAAGGATTGTCATCCCTCCAGCTCTGTTCTTCTTTCTCAAGATTGTTTTGGCTATTTGGAGTCTTTTGTGTTTCATACAGATTTTTAAATTATTTTAGGTCTGTAAAAAAAATTGCCTTTGATATTTTGATAGGGATTGCAGTGAATCTGTGGGTTACCTTAGGTAGTGTGGTTATTTTAATAATATTGATTCCCCACCAAGTTGGACTGTTTCCTGAACTTCTTCTGATCTTTCATTGTTAGTGTATAGAAATGCAACAAATTCTGTATATGAATTTTGTAACCTGCAACTTTACTACTAGAGCTCTTGATGAGCTCTGAGCTATAGTAGTTTTTCTGGTGGCGTCTTTAGGATTTTCCATGTATAGTATCATGTCACCTGCAGACAGTAACAGTTTCACTTCTTCCTTTTCAATTTGGATTCCTTTTATTTCTTTTTTTCTCTGGTTGCTGTGGCTAGGACTTCCAAAACTGTGTTGAACAGAAGTGGTGAGAATGGACCTCCTTGTCTTATTCCTGATCTTAGAGGAAATACTTTCAGCTTTTCACCATTAAATATGATGCTAACTGTGGGTTTGTCATATATGGCCTTTATTATGTTGAAGTATGTTCCTTCTATGAATGCTCTCTGGAGAGTTTTTATCATAATGGGTGTCAAACTTTATAAAAAGCTTTTCGTACATGTATTGAGATAATCATATGGTTTGGGACTTTTTAAAAAGCTTATTAAAATATAATTTATATACCATATCATATTTTACATACCATAAAATATATTTTACATTTAACCCATTTAAGATATATACATAGAACTATGTAATGTTTCTTGTGTCTTGCTTTTTTCAATTAGCATAATGTTTTCACAGTTTATCCATGTTCTGGCATATATCAGTACTTCATTTCTTTTGTGGTTGAATAATTTCCATTTTATAGATATTATTCCATTGTGTAGATATACCATGTTTTCTTTATTCATTCTTCAGCCAGTAGACATTTAGGTTATTTCCACCTTTTGTCTATTATAAATAATACTGCTATAAAATTCACATACAAGCTTTGGTGCAGATGTATGTTTTCATTTCTCTTGGATGTCAGACTTAGTGAATCATATGGTAACTTTAGGAGTTATTTGAGGGACTGCAAAACTATTTTCCAAAGGGCTGGAACCATTTTACATTTCCACCAACACTGTATGAGGGTTTAGATTTCTCTATACTCTTGCCAACCCTTCTTACTATCTAACTGGAATGGTTTTCTGATCCTATAACTGAATTGAAACATCACACATACATACACAACCATACAAACATTTATACAACCATTGGCACAGACACACACACAAAACTATGTCCATGCCTTCTTGCACACACCTCTAGAGTTCATAGACATACATACAGAATTCCAGATAGACATTCACAACCATACATACATATATCACACATAGCATACATGCTTATCTGACCCACATGCATTAACATAATAAGACATACAATAGACCAGTGCCATCAAACATGTACATACAATTGTCACAGGTTCTGAATAAACATACACACTTGTACATACATACTCAGTAATGGATTCACAACTGCTCAAACACACATTCTTCAAATAATAGTTGTACCCACAAAGCACAGTCCTAAAAAGGCACATATATGTAGTTATCATCACTTAAAGGTAGATAACTGAAGACTGGTTGAATGTATTTACTTTGGATGGCATGGAGATTTCATTAATATTTGGTGTAGTGGGTAGAAAGATGTTTTCATTCATTCATTAAGTTACAAGTAACATATTAAGTATATAAGAAACACAAAGATAAACAAGACATAGTCCCTTCCTCATGAACTTGTAGTCTAGTGATGGGGGATGGTCAGTAAATAAACAAGGAAACAATCACAGTCTTTGATACGTGCTGAGAAGAAAATAAGCAAGGTAAGACATTAGATAATAAGAGAAGCCTCAGGATAGTTAGCAATTTCCAGATGCTTTTAGAATTTTTGCTCCCTCTTTCAGCCTGGAAAAGTGAAGAGGTTGCAGATTCACCATCACTAAGTCACAGGATAAACTGGTGTGTGTGTGTGTGTGTGTGTGCGCGCGCGCGCGTGTGTGTGTGTAAATACTAACATTAGTGAGAGTGTGGGCTCAGGACCTGGAGTACCTGGTTTTAAATGTTGGTTCATTCTAGTTGAGTGATTTTTCTCTTTCCCTCAGTTTCTCATCCAAAAATAGGGATGATAATAGTTCCTTTAATAAGGATTAAACTAGCTGATACTTATGAAGCACTTAAAACTGCCTGGCGAGTGTTCTCAACATTAGCCATCATATCATTTTTCGAGAACAGGTTTTCTTAGAGGGAGGTGAGTGCACTAGAAAATGGGTGGAGAGGGGCTCGGGGAACATAAGGAAGAGCCTGACAGTGCTCTGTTGACTGTAAATTGAATGGGCCTTCATCCCAAGCCTTATCTGAGCAGTCTTTTGGAATGTGACCCTGGCATACCACCCCAACAGACCATAAACCAATCCACCACCACTCTGCTCTGCCCACAGCCACAAACCACAGAGAAAAAGACACACGATGGGTGGTGCTGGGCGTGCCTGTTGGTTTTTAGTTGCGTCAGAATGCAGCAGCTCTGCTGTGGTTCTGGCTCCTAATGCTTGTTGTTTCTGCAGGTCAGCACCTATCACCCTGCACCTGCCTCCCCAGGACATTCCACGGCCATTGTCAGTCTTCCTGGCTCCCAGCAACACCTCTCAGCTAACATGTGAGTAAGAAAAAAAAAAAAAATGAGTTCAACCCTCCACTCCTGGTCCTGGCACAGAGCGGTCATCTTTGCCATCCTTCTCTCATCGAGCATCCCCCATCCCCAACCATCCCATGCAGAGAAACAACAGCTTCCCTTCCTTTACAATGTCCAAAGGAAATAATGATGAAAAATACAAATTACCGAACTACATCATCCTGGCTCATTATTTTACAAAAGCAGAAAGAGACTAGATTATGTACCAAAACCCTACAGGGAGATTGGGTACTGAGCAATTTCTGTTGTCTTTCTTTAGATTCACAATGCTTGGTCATCAGTAGATGCTGCTTTATCAGTGAGAAATAAATATAACATTTCAGGAGGGAAAGAAATTTTGCAGATGAGAACATTCTCCTAGCCCCTTTGATAAAACCTTTCAGTGCCTCAAAGTCCCTAGAGCAGCTGTCCCCAACCTCTGGGCTCTAATGCTGATGATCTGAGGTGGAGCTGGTATAATAATAATAGAGATAAAGTGCACAATAAATGTACTTTGTGCACTTGAACGTGTACTTGAATCATCCTGAAACCATCCCACTGGCGCCAAAAAGGTTGGAAACTGCTGCCTTAGTGTCTGTCCAGCTCGAAGTCATACACTTTTAACCCCAAATCTGGGAAGCCAAAGTGGGTTATTTTTAATGCCTTTAGTTGGGTAATTATTCTCCTTCCAAAGCCGAACTACTCCCCAGGGTCTTTATCCCCCAGCTCATACCTGGATGTTATCTACCCAAGCTACTCTGTGGACTTCAGAGTGGAAAATCACTGCTCCAACCCAAGAACATTTCTACCACGTTTCAAGCCCATCTTTCTCCATCCCACAATGCAGCCAATATTCATTCCACTGTGTGCCAAAACACTGAAATTAACCCTTGCCTCCTACTTCCCCATGTCCATCTCCTGCCTACATTAAGCTAGCATCTTGGGGGTCAGACACGTCACTACCCTCAGGAGAGGAAATGGATCAGAGAGGCTTCTATGCTGACCCCTCGGTTCCCTGAACCTTGATGGCTGTGACCACTGTCTTGAGGGTACTCTAAGCAGTGTGAACAAGCATCCTAGATAGAACTATCACTTTCAGGCTTTCGACCCGACTCTGCCACTGACTCCTGGTCACCAACTCCTTTCTCTATTCTCAGCTAGTTTCCCCAGTGTCAAAATACTGATGTGACCTCAGTGAGTGACTTGGAGCTTCAGAGCACGCTATGGAGGAGTGAGGAGATGGAGGGGGCAGGGATTTGGGCCCCTCCGCTGCAACTTCAACAAGGTTCCACCATTTCCATCTGCCTTACATAGTGAGGTTTCAATTCTTAAAGGATGTTTAGTGCTAACCACTGGGTTAGGACTCTGAGTTTTCCTCTCCCTTCACCCTTTGCTGGTTCCACTAGGCACACTCACCAGCATCCTTCACCAGTTCCCTGTGTTTCCCCAGGTTTGTAGCTCTGCACTCCTACTCAGCCCGTGGACCAGACGAACTGGACCTACAGAAGGGAGAGGGCGTCAGGGTCCTGGGCAAGTACCAGGATGGCTGGCTCAGGGGCGTCTCCTTGGTGACCGGGCGAGTTGGCATCTTCCCCAACAACTATGTCATCCCCATTTTCAGGTGCGTCCTCTCCAATCTCAGGCATCAGAGGGTTGGATCATCTAGGCCAGAGTCCATCTCTGAGTTGAATGGCTGAAAGACTCAATCCTTTCAGAGTGTGGGCTAAGAAACAATTTTTGCTTCACTATCCTCCTAATGCTTAATTAAAAAAAAAAAAGTAAAATGGTTATCTTTTAAATAGCTCTTCACATTTTACAAGTATTGATACTTTTGCATCTTTTAACTCTTTGGCTATGCTCAAGTATCCCAATAGGTGGGTGTTATTTTACAGATGATGAAAGTGATGTGCAGTTAACCAGCCTGCTCAAGAGCTAGACTTCAGTTCTACTGTACAACCCCCACAAATCACACTTCACTGTCTTCACCCAGACACTCCATAATCATAGAACAATGGGAAAGCCCAATGATCAGAAGACCTCTGGGAGCACCTTAGGAGACTTCCCAGGATGTGGTGCCATTAGGCAGGGTTTTCGTGACTCAGACCACTACCCATACATCCAACCCCCGAGTCACGTGCTAGTTACCCTGCAGGTCTTCCTTCCAAACAGCTTTCCCAACCTTTTTCATTCTCTGGCACATGCATCAATTGCACTGCTGCACAGTTTGTCCAGCCACCTCATACAACCACAAGTAAACAGAGGCCCCGAAAACTATCCATGGCTCCTCCTGTAAGTCCAGGTGCTACCCCCACCCCCTATAAGTCCAGGCAAAGCCTATCACAAGGTACCAAGCCCCTTACCACACATAAACACTACCTTTATGACATACCAGAGAGTCATAACTCCAAGGAAAGGGACAATCCCATTGTTCTCTATGGGGGTCAGAGCAGGAGTCATATATGGCCAGTTTGGGGAACCTTCCTGTAGGTGGGCAGTGTGTCCAGAGGAGGGCTGCAATGGTGAGGAAATAGAAGCTACATCACTAGATAAACCTAGAAAGACACTAGGATTCTTTGAGTGCAGAAGACAAGGGTCAGAGAGACCATAATAGACTGTGTAGATCAGGAAGTAGGCTGGTTCCCTCAGGGGACAGTGAACCAGTGACTACAACTTAGAAGATTCTGGTTCAATAAAAGACTGCACTTGCTTTTATTGAGGTGGCGAATCCCCTTTCTAGATAGAATACAGGCAAAGTGTGGGTACCAATAGATCCAGGCAAAAAGATTTCTTTGCATGCCAGAAAGTTGGAATAGAGGGTCATAGTTACTCCCTTCAGTTGTTCTTGGAATTTGTTAGAAATTTGCAAAATCCCCAAAGGCAAACTAAGGATGCCTATAACTGATGCTTTAATCCATTTAGTTAGCAAATATATACTGAGCACAGTAGGTTAGGCACCCTTCTAGACACTGGAGAAACACCAGTGAACAAAATACACAGAAATCTCTGCCCACTGGAGCTTATACTCTGGTGGGATGGACAGAAAATAAATAGACGTGTAAGGAATATAAATGGTATGCTGATGATAAGGTCTAAGGAGAAAAAATAAGTCAGGAAAGGGGGATAGAATTTATGTGAGGGTGACTACAATGTTAATAGTCTGGTCGGGGTGGGCTGGCTGAGCGGTGAGAAGGAAGAATGGAGGGATGCGGGAAGTGCTTTCCAGGCCCAAGGAACAGCGAGGACAGATCAAAGGCCCCGGGGAAGGAGCATACTGACATGAAGGCCGAGAGGACTGGATTAGGGAAGTGAGAGGGGGCTCGTAGGAGATGAGGCCAGAGTGGTAACAGGGATTCAGATTCAGAATTTGCTCAGTCATAATGAGGAATGTGAC
Source organism: Bubalus bubalis (assembly GCF_019923935.1). Classification (NCBI taxonomy): domain Eukaryota; kingdom Metazoa; phylum Chordata; class Mammalia; order Artiodactyla; family Bovidae; genus Bubalus; species Bubalus bubalis. The sequence goes on along the minus strand of NC_059165.1, from coordinate 53,922,177 downwards.
TTCAACCATGTTATAGGGCTTGGAGCAGAAGCATTGACATGATCTAACTTGTGTTGTAATCAGAACCCCTCCGGTTGCTGGGTTGAGAGTGAACTGTAGACAGGAAAGGTGGAAGCAGAGAGACTAGTTAAGCGGATATGGTAAGAATCCGGGGGGTGAGGGTGCGGGGGAGCTGGGGCGGGGGGTGTTGACGGTGAAATGAACAAAGGTGCTGGCTGTGGAGGGAGGGAGGGGGCGGTGGTTAGATTTTGGTTTATTCTAAAGGTAGAAACAATAGGATTTTCTGACAAATCCAATTCTGGGTGTAAAAAGAGAGGATTCAAAGTGAGTCCTGAGTAACTGAAGACAAGGTTGCCTTTTACTGAGATGGAGTAAATCCAAAAGAGAACAAACAGGTTTTGAGGTGTTAGTGAGGGGAAGCAAAAGCCTGATTTGCAGCACATTGTCTCAGATGCCTTAGTATTCCTAGTAAATGGTTGCATCTATACAAGTCTAGCATTTAAGAAAGAAGTCTAAGCTTAAGATGAAAGCCCAAAGACTAGATGAAATCATCAAGGTAGGATCCGTCGTGGTGGAGAGAATGACAGTGAGCCGGGAGCTCAGTTCCTCAGGGAAACAGGGAAAGTAATGTCTGCAACAAGGCAGAGTAGGAGATGGTAGAGTCTGCTTTTGTGAGTCCAAGCTGGGAAGTCTTGAGGACAATGGGAGGATAGTTCAGAAGTGACAGAGAAGCGCAAAGACCTACCTTAACTCATGAACAGTCTTCCATGGAAGAAACTATCATGAACTCTCTAGGGCCATCTCTACTACTCTAGTGGGGCATTTGTATCAGGCCTTAGCCTGAAGTCCTGATTATTCCACAAAAAACCATTAAAGTAAGAGTCATTGTATAATTCATTATCCAAACTAGGTAGGACATTTTTGAGATAGAAGAGGGACACTACCAGGAGAGCAGGTGTAAACTGAGATTCTCCCTGGAAAATCTGGACTTAAGATCATCCTAACTAGAATGCACATGGGACTCTGTTCCAATGTAGTTCAAGGCTCCAGTTTCCTATTCTCGCCTTGGCTTTTCTCCAAGGTAGATCTATTCTTGGGCAAACGATGAGCTTCTAGACTCGCTCTATCCGAGGTGGCCGTGTGTCAGATGGTGGATGGATGTTCAGCAGCACCATAGGTGGCCATGAGGCCCTCCGCACCCCTGGCTCATAGAAACCTGACTATGTGCATATATTGAGATGCTGCTGATGCTGATGGGTGTGTTTGCTTCCAGGAAATCAGCATTTCCAAAAGGAAAGTCACTGTCACCATATAATCTCCTTAGGGCTATTAGTTGACAGCAGATCAATGCTTTCTCTGTGTGTTATGTTTTCTCTGAAGCCTCCCAGATGCAGAGAAAGTTTCCATCCCCAAAACCTTGGATGCAGATGACACGCTCAGTTTGTCTATCTAGGGGCAGCTCACCCTTGTTCTTAATAACCCTTCCCATTGTGGGAGGCTTGGTTCCTCCCAGTTCTCAGGGCTAAATGAGGCCATCCTTTGTCAGTGGAGTTTCTGCTACTGAGTGGGTTGGACTACATGTGCAAGGTCCCTTTCTGCTCTTTGGTTCTGTGTGAGTGAGAGGTTTTCCCCCCATTTTCATTGTGTGTTTGCAGAGATGGCTCTGCACTACCTCCAGCCCCCATGGTGTACAGGACTGCCTTTTCTAAGACAGCCAGACCTCCCAGGTGTGAGGTGCCCTCTGAGATTTGAACTTTCGCTCTTAATCAGCATCATCTCCTAATGCATTGAGCCAGACAGAGTCTGGGGATCAACTGAGAGACCAGAGCTGACCAAAATGCGAGGGTTTTGGTTTACAGCTCAGCAAGTAAGCCTTTTAATTACCAAAAGAGGAGAGGCTGCTGTGGTGTGTGAAGCTCCAGCGCTCTGTGCTTGAGGGTAATGCCAGCCTATCCAGCTGTGCTGACCACACCTAGATCTCTGCCACCACGACCTATTCCCCAGATCCCAGAGATAGCCCGTGGGTTGAGGGTACACAACACTTGTCACGTTTTCATTCAGGCCCTTCGTAACAGCACCTACATGCTTTTGGGTTTCCTCCTCCACACCCAGTCTCAATGGAGGCGTGTTTCCTCCCATTTTAGAAGCTGCAGAAACCAGCTCCTCCCCATTCCTTCTCCTCCTCTTCACTCTCCCTCTCCCCTCCCCGTCCTCCCCAACCTCCTCAGCTCATCACCACAGCTGAGGGACAGGCTTAGCCTCTCAGAACTTGGGAATGGGAACAAGGAAGGAACAAGGAAGGAAAGCACATGGGCCAAGTTGAAGACCGTTCATGGTGGGCACTCAAGCAGCAGCCCCTGATCAGACACTCCCTGCCTCAGACTCCTGCCTCACTAGTCTCAGAAGCTTCCCTAGGATCCTGTTTCCAAGCTCTTTCCACTCCTTTCTGTCCTCCCAATAAATGCCTTTCTGCCCAGTAAGCTGGGATATTTCTCTTTCAGGCAGCCTTCACCAGACTCATATGCCATCCTGTTGCCTAAGGGGTAGAGAAAAGTGAGAGGTGGGCCACCACTCACTGTCCTTTAACTTGCTACACGGAACTGTATAAAGACTGCCACAGTGCAAGCCTTTGCCTTACCAAGAGGCTATGCCAGTACTGAGCAGGGTAGAGGGCACGTGTGTCAGCCCCCTTTCATGTACTGCACAAGTTCTTAAGGGCTTGTATCTCAGGTAGAAAGGAGGACACACTCAAAGCAGTGCAGTGGGGCAAACCAGAGGCAACACGCTCACCTCTGCCTTAAACCCAGGATGCCTTTCCGTCTCTCCATCTAGAAAACGGGGATCATAATGTCTGCAGATCTCGGGTGTCATGGGGCTTAATGAATATGTGTTAGCACAGCATTTTGATGTTAGAACATGCTGGGTAAGTGCTGAGGTTTTCTTTTTTGGCTGTGCTGGGTCTCTGGGTCCTCTTCATTGCTACTTGGGCTTTTTTCTAGTTGCAGTGAGCAGGAGCCACTCTAGTTGTGGCGCATGGGCTTCTCGTTGCAAAGCACAGGCTCTCGGGTGCTCAGGCTTTAGTCGTTGCAGCTCCTGGGCTCCAGAGCACCGGTTCAGCAGTTGTGGCACTTGGGCTCAGTTGCTCCCTCGTGGACCAGGGATCAAACCCATGTCTCCTGCACTGGCGGGCAGATTTGTTGCCCCTGGGCCACCATGGAAGCCCATGTTGATCTTTTTGCCAAAAAACATAGAGGGGTTCAGTGTTGGGAAGGGGACTTGAAATTTAGGAGTTTCTGGAATCCAGCCTCATGCTGGGCCCAGAAAAATGAGGTTGCACCTCAGTCTGTAAACAGTTGGCCAAAGAAAGGACTAGTCAAATAAGCCTGGCTCAGGCCTCATTAACTTTTCTGTACTTGCTGCCACTGCCACTGCCACTGCCAACCATTTTGGAACCTGTCTTCCCTGTTGCTGGTCCATTTTGCAGCATCCTACACTTTGAGGTCTTTGTTTAAAACACAGGCAGGTGCAGACGCTGCTATGAAAGCCAGCGCTGGGGAGTTCTCTCAGCCCAGCCCTCATCTCCAGAATGTAGTCTGAGCTCTGACTGGTGGCTAGCCCACTCTGCTTCCCTGACTGCATCCCCAGAGACCAGAGAATGAAAGCTGTGGACAGAAACCCCCTCACCACAAGCATCTGTCCCCAGGGCATGTGGCTGCATATGCTTGATGGGCAGACTTGGCCACATTAAGTGGTGCCTTTCCCATCTTGTGCAACACTGGTGGCTCGTTATTAAACTATAGACACTTTTTTAAGAAAAAGGAGAAATAAGGGGAACTTACCTAAAGAGAAACCTGGAGGCATTGACAGGAAGGAAACTACATGGGGACATCTTTGTGCCAGGACCTTGGTTGAGTTGGTTACCTCCAGGGAATTAGCAGAGGTTACTGAATCAACAGAGTGACAAGGTGATTGATGGGCTACTCCGCTGGGGCTGTGATGTTGGGGTAGGATGGGACAAGGACAAGAGAAACATGTACAGTGACAGCCATTCCCCATGGGGTTCATGGAGCTGCAGGCTGGAAAGCAATGGGCAAGAGATTGCTGTTTTCAAAATTTAAATACTATTCTTAAAAATTAGAGCCTAAGGCTGAAGGATTAGGTTTTGTGGAGGCATGTGTAGGGCCTACCACCTCCTTTGGTTTATTTATTTCAAGCAGGATGCAGGCTTTTCCAATTATGAATGCTCTGACTAGCCAGAAGGTAGTGTAGCTCAGTGATAAGAGCGTGGGTGACAAGGGCCAGCCTGGACCTGGGTTCAAATCTCAACTACCTGTAAATCTGTATTTTTTTTAATCTACAAAACAGTAGTATTTATAGTTGCTAACTCAGAAGGCTGTTGTGAAGAACCCATGAGATAATGTGGGCAAAGGACTTGGCCAATGCCAGATATACAGTGAAAGTGAAAGTATTAGTCACTCAGTCATGTCCGACTCTTTGTAACCCCATGGACTCCCCATGGAGCCTGCCAGGCTCCTCTGGAATTTTCCAGGCAAGAATACTGGAGTGGGTAGCCATTCCCTTCTCCAGGGGATTGTCTCAACCCAGGAATCGAGGCCAGGTCTCCTGCATTGCAAGCAGATTCTTTACCATCTGAGCCTAAGTGCTCAATATGTGTGACACAAAATGGCTGGCTTCAGTGCTAAGTGCATTATGGCAACCATTCAACACTTTAACAATATATGCAGATCACAGAAGATATAAGATAAGTCATATAAAATCTCTGCCTTCAAAGAGTTTAGAATCTAGTGGACAAGTCACTGAACAAACAAGAAACTGCCCCTCCAAAGTGAGATGAGCACATACAAGGTCTTAAACTCAGGGCTGAAGGAACGTGGGGTGAGGAGTGATCAGAGCTGGAGGGAAAGAAGGTGAAATTCAAGTCTTCTTGTCCCACCAGGCCTCAGTAGGAGACCTCGTCCCTCCCTTAGTGTACCCACACAGTTATCCAGGTGTGGGAGCTGAGGCCTCTGTAGTTAAGATCTGTGTAATATGTATATATGGGTAGGAGCAGGTGAGGAGCTGCCACATGTGGTATATGGTTGGGAGCTGACTGTGGTATATGGTTGGACTCTTGACTGAACTTTTTCTTTTTCTATTTCTTCTTTTTAAAAAAAAAATTGCACAACCAGAAAGACATCTAGCGTTCCAGACTCCCGAAGTCCTGGTCTCTACACCGCATGGATGTTATCCACCTCCTCTGTGTCCTCTCAAGGCAGTATTTCAGACAGTGATCCCCGGCAGAGCCGGCCCTTCAAGTCCGTCTTCGTGCCCACGGCCATAGTCAACCCTGTGCGGAGCCCAGCCAGCCTGGGGACCCTAGGGCAGGGCTCTCTCCGCAAAGGACGAGGTAGCATGAGAAAGAGTAAGTAGTGGCGGAGAGGTACGTGCCTAGACCTAAGGGATGGGGGCGATCTCACTCTGGGCAAACAGAGTAGTTTTGGGGGTTTGTTCTTTTTTTTTTTTTTTTTTTGCTAAAACAAGGATTTTTGCTTTAAGGTTGCTTTACATTTCCCAAATATCAAGTTGTTTTATTAGGTTAAGCAAGACAGACTCAAGGTCACAGCCCTCAGTCTACACACACACACACACACTGATTGGGATGATACCAGCCCTGAGTACCAACATGTAATTAGAATATGGCCTAGGTTGGATGCTGGTTCTTATTAAGACAGAACGACCAAAGCACTTGCTGGATCAGTGTTTCTCAAACTGTGTTCCGTGGAAACCCTCAGGGGGTACCAAAAGGGAAATGAAGGATGCAGGGGAGGAGGAAAAGAGGAGTTGATGCTAAGAGCCCCTGAATCCCACTTTGTTTAACTAATATATGTACAAGTTTAAAAAATTATATTGTACAAAATTACATTATATTGTACAAATATATCCTTCCAATCCTTCACCCTCAGTCCCAAGTTCTCATCCATGTACATGCATACCATGTAATCTTAATACACTGTTCTTCACCTTGCTTTTATTTTTATATAACATCCACATTGCACGCATGGCAGTTACATAACTTCCCTCATCTTAAAAGTCATGCTTTTATCTTCTAATATATTGAACCTCTGCATAAGACTTCATTTTGGGGGTTCTAAAAAGTTTCTGAGACCCATTGTTCTATAACACATCAAATCTCTATATTTGTACACCTCTCTAGAAGATGACAAAAAGCCAAGCTAAGTCAACTTGATTTGTTCTACATCCCCTGACTTAGCCTGGGCTCTGCCACCCCTCCTTCGAATTTAAAAAAATATAATTAAAGGTGAAAATGCAGTACTAGTCAGAGCAAAGGATTCACATGTGGGGCAATATGCCACACAGGAAAATGCCCTCAGAAAATTAAAGCTATTTTCTTAGTTCTACTCTTTCTCAGTGCTTTCCAGTCGCCTGCTTGCCTACTGATCCCAGCAGTCTTACCTCTTCATTTGAGCCACTCGTGCCTCTCTCCTGCACCCTCCAGTGCCATCCTCCCCCCTCTCCCTGCAACACACACAATAAGTAATCCCACCACAATCGCCTTGGTTGGGCAAGTTACTTACTTCTTGGGTCTTCAGTTTTCTCGTTTGAAAAATGAAAATAAAAATAGCACCTATCTCATCAGAGTAATAAAAGAATCCATTTAATAGTAATGACATGGTGCCTGGCACACAATAAGCACTCAAGAAATGTTAGCTATTTTTATAGCATTAGTGTCTTATCAGTATTATCATAGCTCTTAGAATTCAGCAGATCATGTTAGGTCCACCCATAATGTGAATGTATCATTTCACTTAGTGCTGAAATGTTCACATTTATGAATGCCGAGAAGAACATCCCCATGGCAATGTTTCCCACTTCCTTTTGGACACTTCCTGTCTTCCTTTACATATATCTTGATCAACTTGGAGTTTTGATCGATTGCATTATGTGCACATGTAATAAGCTCCAATCTCTTGGAAATTAGGAACCCATAAGATAAATAGATATGGCAATAAACTGATTTTGCACTCATTTCCAAGAGCCTAAGGACAGGTCCAGGCTTCCTTGATGGCTCAGACAGTAAAGAATCCACCTGCAATGTGGGAGACCTGGATTCGATCCCTGGGTTGGGAAGATCCCTTAGAGGAGGGTATGGCAACACCCTCCAGTATTCTTGCCTGGAGAATCTCTATGGACAGAGGTGCTAGGTGGACTACAGTCCATGGGGTTGCAAAGAGTCAGACACAACTGAGCGACTAAGCACAGCACAGCAAGGACAGGTCTGCCCAGCATGGCTTTGACTTTTCTAGGTCCCCAAAGCTTTCTCTCTCTCCCTTTGCCCAAGGTGAGGCTGGTCAAGCTATCAATCTCCCCAAAGCAAAGAGAAATGACAGAGAATTGACTATGTGCACCTCACAGGGCTGTCAGTGGAAAAATAAATGTCGACATTGAAAGGTCAGACTCGTGTAAGCAGTGGCTGGCTTGCCGGCGGTGGCTGAGAATACCGACGCTCTTGAGTGAGTGTCTGCTTTTCATGTTCACACCCATCCTGATGAAGAATCACGACACAGAACACGGCCTTAGATGGGCCCTCTGTGCCAGGCACACGTAACTTTGATTCACACACGTGTCCATAGAGTGTCACAGAGGACTAACATCTCTGCTATGGCTACAGATGCTGGGAGACCCTTATGGAGAAATGACCCACAATGCGGCTCAGAGTGTCTCTCCCACTACACCCCTCAGAGTGCAATAACTTGCTGATTCTCCAGATCACCTATAGGACATGTGCTCAAGGGGTGGGGATCTCCTGTGTTCTAGAGAATTTGAGGGGAAGGAATGGCTTTCTTTTACAGAGGAGGCTCATCTCAGTTAAAAGCAAAAAAAAAAAAAGGGGGGGTGGAATGAGCTCAGGGAAGTAAAAGGGGCAAAACCAAACTCCTGGACCATGCATGCATTTTTACAGTTTGCTTCTCCTTTACCTAAAAAAGAAAAAAAAAAAGTTTTCAAACATGGGGGCATTTATTATGTTCCAGGCACTATCCTAACACTTTGCATGCATCATAAAATATAATCTCACTCCAGCCCATGAGGTACTGTTGTTAGCTCCAGTTTACAACCAGAGGGTCTGAGGAGCAGGAAGGTGATGTGACTGACTGGACCCCGGTTCCTTGAGAAGAGATCAGATTCCAGAGCCTGTGTCATGGGACTTCCGAAGCTCAACCGCTCCCAACCCTAACTCGGAAATAGCCTTTCCAGATTTACTTCCAACTACTGTCACATTTGCCCAGTACACATGGTCTCTAAATCCCACTCAGCCTTCCTCCCCACAGACCCGATGAAGAGCAGAGGTCCCCACACCACAGGCCTAATGCTTCCATCAGAACTTTCTTCAAGAAGCTGGTCAGAGTCCCCTCCCCTCTCTCCTGCCCTCTCCCTCCTGCTCATGCCTCTCTGCTGACTCATTCTTGTGAGTCTCAATGTCTGCTGTCTCTTGCGTTGCCTCTGCTTTTGTGTCCTTTTTGGTCTGCATGACATTTCTGTTCTCTTCTCACTGTGAAGCCCTGTCTTTAGTACTGTCTTCTTCATTTCCCATCTTTAAGGCCTGGAAGGAGATCATAGAAGTGTGTGTGTGTGTGAAAGAAAGAGAGAGAGAGAGAAAGAGAGACAGAGACAGAGAGACAGACAGAGGACAAATGGAGGTAATACACCTTCTGACACCAACCCCTACCAACATTCACCTAGCCAGTCATTGGCTGCCAGCATTGGCAAGCAGCACTAAAAAAAGAATAAGGTCACCTTTGAAAGACCCTGGGAGAATGTGAGCACAGTCAAATTGGGAAAGCACTTAACTATTCTGGGATATCAGGATGCACTGCCTACCCAGCCCCTCCTCTCCACCCCCAGCTGCTGTCAGCCGCCCCAGGGCTGATATCTCTGTCTTGTAATTCCCCAGATGGATCTCTGCAGAGACCCGTCCAGTCGGGGATCCCCACCCTAGTGGTGGGCTCCTTCAGACGCAGCCCCACCATGGTGGTCCAGCCTCAGCAGTTCCAGTTCTACCAGCCACAGGGGGCCCCCTCCTCAGCCTCCACAGTGGTGGCGGAGCTGGGACCCAAGCCCACTTCCACCGGGGAGCCTGCCATCACGTGTGTCAGCAGGGGCAGCGACACCAGGATCCACACGGCAGCCAGCTCCCTCATCATGGAAGGCAAAGAAATCCCCATCAAGAGTGAGCCTCTCCCCAAACCGCCTGCATCTGCCCCGCCCTCCATCCTGGTGAAACCAGAAAACGCAAGAAACGGCAGTGAGAAGGTAGGAGTAGGTGACATGGCGCAGCGGTAAAGAATCCTCCCGCCAATGCAGGAGACACAAGAGAAGTGTGTTCAGTCCCTGGGTTGGGAAGATCCCCTGGAGGAGGAAATGGCAATCCACTCCAGTATTCTTGCCTAGAATGTTCTATGAACAGAGAAGCTTGGCAGACTACAGTCCATGGGGGTCACAAAGATTTAGACACAACTGAACATGCATGCATGACCATGAGGTGAAGTGAGGGGGGCCTGATTCTTTAGACCCCTAACTTTGCACAGTGTCTCAGCTCCTGAGATTTCAACTTTGAATGGACAAGGAATCAAAGGAATCCTCACACACAACCTTTCCCCTCCACATCCTCATACCACCTCCATCCTCCCTGGACATGTTACTGAATCTCCTTGATGCTTCCAGAATATCTCATACATCCTACTTTCAAGGCCCAGAGATGACTTGAGAAAGCATGGCTTTAGCCTCAGATACAATGTTGTTTTAAATTCCAGCTCTGCTGCTTGCTAGCTGGTGACTCCAGTTGAAACATTTCACCTTTCTGAGATTCTTTTGCTTAATCTGTAAAATGGCAGTACAAAGAGTCATAGCCTCACAGGATTGGAGTGGAAATTAAATGAGATGAGTAAAGTGCTTACACAGGAAATAATGTGTACCTGTTCACAGTATGGAGGAGGTAACTGAGACACAGGAAAGAGTAAGTGGCTTGTCAAGGTCACACAGAGCTAAAACTATTCAATTGACCATTATCAGGACCTTTGTGGTTCTATGGCTTTTTTTTTGTAAACGTATTATGTTCTCAATAATATCCTTGAGGAAAGAAGGATGGTGGGATGGAGGAGGTAACAAGAAAATTAGGTGACTGTTATTATTTAGTTTTGGGGCTTCCCTGGTGGCTCAGCAGTAAAGAATCTGCCTGCAATGCAGGTGACACAGGTTCAGTCCCTGGTTCAGGAAGATCCCCTGGAGAAGGGAATGGCAATCCACTCCAGTATTCTTGCCTGGAGAATCCCATGGACAGAGGAGCCTGGCAGGCTACAGTCTATGGGGTCGCAAAAGAGTCAGACATGACTTAGCGACTAAACAAACAAACAAAAGACAGGGAATGGCCAAGGTAAACACTGATTGTACCAGACAGATCCTGTAACAGGCTAGGAAAGAAGGGAGAGAGGAAAGGCTTATGCAAATGTGAGATGGTGACTCCCACACAGACAGGGAGCTGCTGATCAGCACCAGCCAACTGTTGGCAGAATGGGGCCCCGGCCCTGGTGCACCTGAGCTGTTTCATAAGAGACAGATGAAATCCTGACTTTTATATATGCAGTCTCCCAATTTTTCGTGTTAGCAGCTAAAACTCTTAAACCTTCTGTAGACAAAGTGTAGTCAGCGGTGTCTAGTTTGCTGGCTCTGCTTTGAGGATTTATAAGTTTATCACAGAACTTGATGCAGTCAGCAGGTAGGCCTCAGGGAAGAGGTATGCCTCAAGACAGGCCTTACTGGCAGGTGGAGAAGAGAGAGGGGAGGTGAACTTCTTATATTTTCTCAAAAGGATCATACCCTCTTGCCCAGGACCCTGTTCTTAGGTCAGTGATTGCCCCTTCTATTTCTGCTAGATAATCCCCATTCTTCAGTTCTTGATTGAAATAACTCTGCCTTTAGGAGGCCCTCCATGACAAGCCCCATTCCAGCTTCAATTGGATAGTCCTACCCACTCCCTTAGCATCTTATTCTTCCCCACGGGAGCACTGGTTCTCACTATCATCTTTCAGGGCAGTTCTGTTCACTCTTGGATTTGTACATAGCACCTGACAGAGTGGTGATCCCTGGGACTCTCATGCAGACACAAGTATTTGCTGGAGGAACCCATGAATGAGGCATTCCCAGAAGGGACAAGGGTAAAGGAACAACGTGAGCCAAGTCCCAGGGGGAAACAGCACAGTTCTCACACTTCAGCCATGTCCCTTTGTTCTCCTGTCTTACAGCAAGTCAAAACTGTGAGATTTCAGAACTACAGTCCTCCTCCCGCCAAACACCACACCTCCGGGAAGCCTGAACAGCCAGCCACCCCGAAGGGGTCCCAGCCTGAGGCAGCCCCCTTGGGCCCGGAGATGACCATCCTGTTCGCCCACCGAAGTGGCTGCCACTCTGGACAGCAGACAGACCTCCGGAGGAAGTCAGCTTTTAGCAAAACCGTGACCCCGGCGTCCACTGCCTCGGCCACGCAGACTGCGTTTCCCAGCAAATGAATCTACAGGCGGCTTTTCCTAGACCCCAAAGAGGTGAATTGCATTTAAATATAGTATGCCTCCACTGAGGGCGTCCTGCTGTTCTTTGGGGACTCGAGCATGGGTCCTGTTCTGCCTTGTTTAGCTCCAGGAAAGGACAGGTGGGAGCACAGATTCCTGCCTTGGCTAGGAAGGTAGACTAGGTGACCTTGCAGACGTAATGATTCAATGTCTCAAGACGACTGCCCAGACTAAGGAATGGGAGCTCATCCTGCCCACTCTCGTCCTAGTATGGAGTGTGCACTCCTCATTCCCTGTGCTCTGTGTAGAATTTCTATGATGCTCTAAAGCGGGGTTCAGCCGGGGGTCACAGTGGTAGAATGCTGGCATTACTTCTTTGACCTCAGCATCTTAGAACAGTTTCTGCCATCTTCTGGGGCCTGGATACAGGCCACTAGTAGGCACCGTATCTTTTTCCCCTCCATTGAGTCACAATCCTGGCTGCCAAGGGAGAACTTTTGGGAAGAGTATGAGACGAATGCTGTGAACATTCCAAGAACCCTCTAAACCAAAAAGAGTCAGCTCCCTGGCTTTGTTCCAGACAAGGTTAGAGAGAAAGCTGACTGCTGTCGTACTTGAAGCTTCTCAATCTGTTTGCCCACTTACAGTCCTACACAGTAGATAAGCAGGAAGCATGTACTTATGGAGAGGGTCCTGTATGGTACTATGGACCATCGTTCATCCCTGGCTCTAGACTGACTTCCCCAAGAAAACACAACATGCTTAGAAACAACTTCATAAGGGGTTTAAGTTTAGATATTCATTCTGTTTGCACTGCAAACAGTCTTTACTTCCACTGATTTCTTCTATTTGGGGCAGACTAGATGTTTCCCTGGGTTGCAGGATAAGGTTACAATATTATGGGGAAGATGGCAATCCACAGCTGGGTGGGGGTCCCTTCTAGAAGAAAGTGTCTGTAAAAGGGACTGGACAAATAAAGTTGGAGAGGAAAGGGAGTAAGAAGGAGGAGATGATGAGAATGAGAGAGAAAGACAGAGGGTTAGGGAATGAGTCAGAGAAGACCAAAGAGGAGGAGATCAACCTTAACATTCTTGGCAGGTAGGGAAAGAAGGGCGGAGTCTGCAAAGCTAGGCAACCTCACTAAGATGGGGGCTGACTGAGTGGGACAGCCAGGCAGAGCCTTGTAAATAAGGCTAAAGGGCAGCCCAGGGAGCAGAGACAATGCTGTAAGACAAACCATTAATTCTCATTAAACTTAACTGTTGTGATTTAACATTTATTGCATGCCCATCAATGTGGGCACTTCAGTGCATGAATGCCGTTTACTACTAAGCCTGGATATCATTTAAAAAAAAAAAAAGACAAGTCTAATTAGACCTTCTCCCTGGACAGTTCTTAAAGACACTGGGATTAAAAACATTTATCTTTTACATACCAACCACACACTTGGCAAATTGAATTATCCAGACTTTTCCAGACCTTCATAAAACACAAACAAAACCATCCTCCTGCCAAGGACTACTGCACATGTCAGACCTTTGGGGTTGGTAGGGCCAATGTGGCAACACGTTCTGGTGCTTCTGAGAGATACTGACCCATGTCTAGCCACAAAATCGTCACCCCCAACTGCATGATTCAGTGAGGGGAAAACAGTCATCCAGATGGAGAAATGGAGAAAAGTCACCAAGACAGGCAGGCATCGTATGATTTGTCAAAATATGAGTACCTACCCCTCGTATTTACCCCAAAAAGTACTCGCAATGAGTTTAGCAATCTGCCCCCAGAGCAGCAGACATGTGACATGCCCAAACAACCAAATATTTACTCTGTGCCTCAGTAGCACTGGAGCCAGTTAATTTTTACCTGTTGTGGCTGAAAAGCAGGTTGTCTGTGTGTAATGAAGACACAATCCATGCCCTCCAAATGAAACAGAATATTTATTCCATTGCCCATGATCTCTATAAAGTAACCTTTCTGAGAATTGTAAGCAATACCAGACTGGCCACTCCCATTCCATCCAGCCCCCTTTGCCCTGCTCAGCAGCAAACTCCCTCCCTCCCAAACAAATCCCATCTCTGCCGAGTCACCTGAGGATTTGAAAAGGATGGTACAAGCTGAACTCACTGCCACTCTCTGTCGTTTGTTCCATCACCATGTTGGATACTACATCCTCTCCTATAATGTCCACCATAACCTTATAAGGCAAATGTAACTATTCCAATTACAGAGCCTAGGAAGCTGAGGCTTGTAGGGTAACTGCAGACAGTGGCAGAGCGAGTTTGAGAGCTGCCCTCACCCTGAGTCCAAGCTACCTAACTTCAGAGCCTAACTCAGGACTATGCTCAGTGAACCAAAAGACCATCCTTGGTGTCAGTCTACCGCCTTCAGACTCTAGAGAGGAGGCACAGTGCGGTGGTCACAGTTGTCGGCTCTGCTGCACACAGACTAGGTCCAGTCCTCATTTACCACGTGCTGGCTGTGTGATGCTGCGCAAGTTACTTGACTTCTCTAGGCTTTGTCTTCTTAAAAGCTATGATAACAGTGCCAGCCTCACTGGGTAACCGTGAGGGTTAACTGAGGTAACATAAAGTGACTGAAGTCATGCTGGTACATAGTGAATACCTGAAAAAGATTAGCCTTGAATGTTTTTAAGGAAGTGGGCTATTGAAATTCCAGGCAAGAAAGTCTAAATAAAGGCCTGCCCAAGGCTGTGGCGCTAAAAGGAGACCAAGTAACCTAGTCATGGAGGTCAAGACACAGTCTAAGCTGAGTCCTGAAGGACAGGAAAGAGTCAGGCAGGCAAAAGGATAGGAGAAAGGGTGTCCAAGCGGGGTAAGAAGCACTGGCAATGGGTTTAAATGTAGCAACCAAGTCAAGTTCTCTTGTACCCAAGCACAAAGAATCCGCTCCTGTGTGGAACATTCCAGGGATCCCAGGTGGGTGTGGAACACCTCACGTCTGAAGCCAGACATTCCTGTGAGAGCTCTATACCCTCAGCCAAGACTCGGAGTCCCTAGAAGAGGCCCGCCTTCACCCTGTGATCAGCCCTGACACCTCAGTGCAAGGAAAGCTGCTGTGGGCGGGCTGTGCTGGGGCAGGCACAGAGCGGGGGACACCTGAGAGACAAAGGAGGGGCACAACCAGTTGAGGACAGACCCTGAGGACCACACTTGAGGAAATGGTTGCCGTAAGCAGCTAGTGGTAGAGAAACCTGCCTGCCAGTGCAGGAGACCTAAGAGACCTTCAATTCCTGGGTCAGGAAGATTCCCTGGAGGAGGGCATGGCACCCTCTCCCGTATTCTTGCCTGGAGAATCCCATGGACAGAAGAACCTGGTGGGCTACAGCCCGTGGGGTTGCACAGAGTCAGACACGACTGAGCGACTGAGCATGCACACAAACAGCATCAAGGTCCTCCCTTAAAGCCTGTCTCCTTCCCGGCTCGCGTGGGACCGGCTCCCCCGCCCCCTCCCATAGACAGAGCTTCTACAGGAAGATTTTAAAGCAATGGCCCCACCTGTGACTCAGTGAGAGGCCGAACTAAATCACTGACTTCTGACTCACAGATTTCCAGCTTCCCTGGGACGTTCAGAAAGTCCATCTCATCAGGCCCGCACTCCCGATGGGCAGCCATCCGGAGGTAGCTGCGTCAAGGTCAAGATTTCAGTGAAAATGGACACTTGCTCTTCAATTTGCCTTGACCGCAGCAGCCTGTTTCACTCACTCACATGACCTGCACCTGAACTGGGCATGTTCCCCTCCAGACTGTGCTCCACTTCCTCTCAGAAGCATTCTAAACCCCTTCCACGTAGAGCTGGGTCCCCAGATACCAGCTGATCCAGGCACACACGTCTCAGGAGCATAAAGGTCCCTTCCAGGGCCCTACAGGATGCCGTTCAGTAGTTTTGGGGTGGGGACTAGGCATATGTGTTTTCGACAAGCTCCCTAAGTGATTCTGCTGCTCCTGCTAAGTCGCTTCAGTCGTGTCCAACTCTGTGCGACCCCATAGACGGCAGCCCACCAGGCTCCCCCGTCCCTGGGATTCTCCAGGCAAGAACACTGGAGTGGGTTGCCATTTCTTTCTCCAATGCATGAAAGTGAAAAGTGAAAGTGAAGTCGCTCTGTCATGCCTGACTCTTAGCAACCTCATGGACTGCAGCCTTCCAGGCTCCTCCATCCATGGGATTTTCCAGGCAAGAGTACTGGAGTGGGGTGCCATCGCCTTCTCCGAAGTGATTCAGAGGTACATAACAAATGAGAGAAAGTTCACCTTTCTTAAATGGTATAGCAGTGCTGACATTTGGCTCTGACATTCAGCAGGAATATGGTCACACTGGTTGTCAATATATTGAAAGCGTCCTGTACTGATAGGTGAATGATAAATTCTCTGAGCTTCTCAGGGCCTCTCCCTGCTCTTGCACCCTGGTTCTTTCTCCAGGTCCTCCCCATCGCTCTCCCGTCCAAAATCTAAGGCCAGCTGCAGTTGAGACCTGCAGCAATGAAACCCTTCTTCATTCTGATTAGCTGGTGCCTATGACATACTGGCAGAGAAGGCAATGGCACCCCACTCCAGTACTCTTGCCTGGAGAATTCCATGGACAGAGGAGCCTGGTGGGCTGTAGTCCATGGGGTCGCTAAGAGTTGGACAGGGCTGTAGTCCATGGGGTCGCTAAGAGTTGGACATAACTAAGCGAATTCACTTTCACTTTTCACTTTTTATGCATTGGAGAAGGAAATGGCAACCCACTCCAGTATTCTTGCCTGGAGAATCCCATGGACGGGATAGCCTGGTGGGCTGCCGTCTATGGGGTCACACAGAGTCGGACACGACTGAAGCGACTTAGCAGCAGCAGCAGCAGCAGCAGCATGACATACTGGGCTCCCCTGGTGGCTCAGACAATAAAGACTGCCTGCAGTGCAGGAGACCTGGGTTTGACCCGTGGTTGGGAAGATCCCCTGCAGAAGGGAATGGCTACCCATTCCAGTATTCTTGCCTGGGAAATCCCACGGACAGAGGAGCCTAGGGTCGCAAAAAGTCAGACATGACTGAGCGACTAACACTTTCACTATGTCATACTGATTCTGAAATGTCTGGTTACCCTGTTGTACAGAGTAAGGCTCAGAGAGGTCACTCAGAAGTTGAGAGCACTACTATCAAGCCCAACACTCTTCCTGGCCCCCATCCTGGCCTCTGTTCAGCCCTTAACATTTGCCTTTGTAGGCCCTCAGCTGAGGCAAGGAGCTGACTTGGAGGACAGGTGAACATGCCTGTTCACCTGTCTTTTTCAGCTAAGAGTTTCCTAGGTGTAAATGATGCACTTCAGTGTCCTAGCTCCTCTGGTCTCATACAGGCAGGTAAGGAAGCACGTACTTTACTTCAACAAGATGAACAGGCCCCCATCTTGATCCTCTCACTGCCTCTTCACACAGGCCAGCCCCACAGTGTCCGACTCCCTGCCCGGGGAGTGAGCAGCTGAAGCAGGCAGGATAACAAGGGCCTCTCCAGCTGGGAGCATGTGCTTAACAAGCTGGGCCCTCCCGGGGTGGCAGCTGCTGCCACTGAGGCTTCTCTCACTTATGTCTTGAGCGTGAAGGCCCCAGTTCCCCCTCGGGTTGAGTGAAGAGAATGTTAGCACTTGCAGAAACCTCTTAGGTGACCATAAAAGACAGTCACTAAGCAGGCAAGACCAAGTGGGGGAATTAACTCCAGAGAGCCTTACAGCAGGTTGGCGTCATTGAGGATAAAGCTCACAAGGACGTTTTCCCTGAAATAGAACAATGTTAAATGATGATGAAGCCATCTGCTGTTTGCCAAGCTGTAGTATCGTGTCCTAGACCAGAGTAGAAACAAAATGTTCCCGGGAAGCCCTTCCGCTGATTGACCTACACTTTGACAAATGGAAGGCAGCAGAGGTGGGATCAAAGATGATGGGATGGAGGACATGGAGGAGCATTACAGATTCACCCATCCGTCCATCCAACAGCAGTTAATTCACCACGCACCCTGGCCCAGGCTCTAGGAGAGGCAACGAGGATAGAGTAAACAGGATAGATAAAATACATATGGCTCCCACAGAATGGTGTTTCTTACTACCTCTTTTCTGGATTTGGGCTCCTTTCTGCTTTTCTCCCCTTTTATACCTCTTTTCTGGATTTGGGCTCCTTTCTGCTTTTCTCCCCTTTTATAATTAAATGTCCTATAGACATAATTATATAGGATCATGAAACCAATAACCATATATCTACCACCTAGCTTTTTAAAAAACAATTGAAACTTGCTGTGTGCTTCTCCCAGTTATTCCTTCCTTCCCCACCTCCCACTTCCCTCACAACCTCTATCCTGAATCCCATGTTTATCATTCCCATGTATATATCCCACTCATGTACCATATGGAACTTTCAGCACAACTCATAGAGGTACTCAGTAAACACTAGTCAAAGAAGATATTGCAACCTGAGGCCATACACACCCAGCCTGAATATTTAAACTCCCATCTGGTTTCTGTCACTGGGACTCAAACGCTTTGATTTATTGCTGGGATTTGAGATTTTGATGCACTGGCATATCTGGTTTTGAGGCATTCGAGTTTAAAGGGGCTTTTACAAGAATTCTTCCAAGTACAGCTGCTTTAGGAGACCCTGTTGCTCCTGAATAAGGAAAATATGGGCTGTGACTGTGCCTACATTCCTTGAATATAGGGTTTTCAACACAGCTGTCCTCTGCACCTTGCCTGGAGCCTCTGGGTAGCCAACTGCAGAAACCAGAGTAGCTTCTCAGATTCTGAAACTAAAACACATCTTGCTGCTGCTGCCAAACTATTCCAAGAACTGCATGAAACGCTCAGAGAAAAATTATCTTTGTCCACAGACTACAGATCAAGAAACTGAGACTCAGGATGTTTCAGCAACTTGACTAAGGTCACATAATGAGTTTGAAATGGAAGGGAGACTACTAACTCTTTATCCAGTGATAATTGTTACCATTTACTGAGCACCTGCTGTGTACCAAGCACTGTACATGTGGCATGCCATCCAATCCTACCCAAGCCTATGATGGCAGGTACTGCTGTTATTCCATTTTAGAGAGTAGAATTATGGCCCAGAGATCAAATGATTTGTCCACGGTAACAAGGACTAGAACCCAGAACTCTTAAATCCAAACCTTAATCTTAAGTCACCATGTCCCAGGCATCCCTGGTGGCTCAGTGGTAAAGAATCTGCCTGCCAATGCAGGAGATGTAAGTTCAACCCATGACCCAGAAAGATCCATTAAAAAAAAAAGAAAAAAGAAGTCATCATGTCCCTCTTCTTCAGTAGCAACTGTAAACACACAACATGGTTGAAGTTGGAGAGGATGCAAAATGTGTGTGTTCTGCAGAAACCACAGGGATGAAAATGGAGATGGGAGTAGGGGGATGGTTTAACTCGGGGTGAAGCCCTCCCAGAGAATAAGTCTATGGGTCTTATCAACCAAGAAGTAGGGGTGGGAAAGAAGGTGACTGAGAATATTCTGTACAGAGATATCTGAGAAGCACCTCTACCCCTGTTGCAAGGGCGGCCAGACACAGCCAACTTGAAAAAGAACCAAAGCTTGCAATGTGGTTCTGGATCATTGACATCAGAACATGATGATCATTCTTCGGTCTCTAGATCTCTCCCTCTTCACCGGTCTATTTCTGGTTTTGCCTGTCCTCACTCTAAATGATATACAGTTCAGAAGAAGGGGGTTATGATTTCCAAAATGACCCCCACTTTCATCTTCTCTGTGGGAACAAGAGGGCTCACAGAGCTGACATCTTCCAGTGTTCCATGCTGATATTTATCCAAAGTTCAAAGGCAATTGCTTTGGGGGAGTAAATACACACCCACAGATGCAAGCTAATTATGCAAATAGGGTCACTGCTGGATGGACAAGAGCTGCAGTCTGGTAAAGACTAAAGCGATGCCAGCCAAGACCCGGAGAGAAAGGCAAAACACATTTGCAAAGGCCACTCTGTGTATCCTTGGTTAATGCTGTTAGAAACCGTGCTAGTGTGACCGACTGACTTGATGAAGGCCATCTGCAATGTCCGAGTTTGACTGCTGTAGGCCACACACGTCCTAGAGGCCACAGCCATCCTAACATCTTTCCCATGAAAACGAGGACTCCTCCCTGGACCATCCAAGTGGATTGTGAGAACTATTTGCAGTCAGGAGACTCTCACAAATTAGCAAAAGCAAGCTTGAAACAAAGCATAAGGAAGCAGCAAAAACACCTGAAGGACCAAAGAGGAATTCAAATAAATATCACCTTCAAAGGATCGTACCTGGATTCCCACCCCATTCTTGCCTGGTTCACTGGGAGATGTTTTTCTTCTCTGTCTAGAAGAGACCCAAAGGACCACAGTCCCTGAGGAAGACATGGCAGTCACCACTCAAGAGTGATGGCAGCAGCTTCCATGACAAAGGACAGAGCGGTCAGACAGACAGAGGGGCTCATACTGTTTGGAAGGGAAGGCTTCTTTTAGATATCAGAACCACATTTCCAAATACTCCATCCTGCACGTTCTATTTATAAATTGAATTCTTTTTTAAGCTTACATTCATTTTAGGTTGGCAAATTTGATAGCTTGGACCTTCTTCATGGAAACCTCCAGTAAAGAACTAAATTTTAAAACCTCAGACAACAGGGATTTGGGGGTAGCTATTCTAGCTGTGTTCCCAATCCACTGGAACTTAACAAGATATGGAGAAACAACAAAACATAATAGCTAGAGTGGTGGGTTTTGGAATCAGATTATCTGGGGTTTGGTCCCAGCTTGTCACTTACTAGTTATGTTTCCTTTGGCAAATGACTAAAGCAACTCGGAAAAGTTACACCACCTCCCTAAACCTTTTTCATCTATAAAATGGGAATCAGAATCTCCGCCTCACAGGATTCTCAGAAGGATTAAACGAGATCCTGCATGTACAGCCCCAGTTGTGGTATGCAGTACATCAAAGTATTCAATAAACGGTAGCTATTACCCATACATACATAGAGAGGCACAATTCAGAAATGGAGTATAAGAAAGAGCTAGTCTCGATCAAACAGACAGATGTGCGAGAGAGGAGTGATAAAGAAGTGGGGTTTTTTGTTTGTTTTTATTTTTTTTAATATGAACCATTTTTTATTTTTATTGCTTCCCTGGTGGCTCAGACAGTAGTCTGCCTGCAATCAGGGAGACCAGGGTTTGATCCCTGGGTTGGAAAGCCCCCCTGAAGAAGGAAATGGCAATCCACTCCAGTATTCTTGCCTGGAAAATCCCATGGACAGAGGAACCTGGCAGGCTACAGTCCATAGGGTTGCAAAGAGTCAGACACAACTGAGCAAAATCACATATTTAATTTACTACAATATTGGTTCTGTTCTGTGTTTTCAGTTTTTTGGCAACAAGGCATATGGGATCTTAGCTCCCCAACCAGGAATCGAACCCATACCCCCTACATTGGAAGGCAAAATCTTAACCACTGGACCAGCAGGGAAGTCCTAGAAGGAGTGTTTTAGTTGTCAGGAGAGCTCCACTGAGCAGGAAGAGATTCTGAAAGGCGGTAGCATGGAGAATGGCTATTACATAGAGAGGAACCACCTGGGTTTTAGAATCACACGTCCCTGGGCTCAGATCCTACCACTTCGTGGCTGTCTAATCTTGAACCAAGTTAACTAACCTCTCCGAGACTTTCTTTACTCATCTGAAGAGTGAAAACAATAATCAGCACTTCACAAAGTAATTGGGAAGATGAAGTGAGACATATAGGACAGGTGCTGGTGTGCAAAAGGGACCCTAGCAGTGAATTTTGTAGTTATGACAAAGGCGTGATGGCAAGATCAGGAGAAATGCTAGAATAAGAATAGATCCTTCTAGCTGCCATTCATTCATTACATATGTACTAAATGCCAGGTATTGGTCTAATCTCTTAGAGCAGGGGTCCCCAACCTCCAGAATCTATCTAATGCCTGATGATCTGAGGTAGAGCTTGTAATAATAGTGGAAATAAAAGTGAAAGTCACTCAGTCATGTCTGACTCTGTGACCCCATGGACTATAGTCCATGGAATTCTCCAGGCCAGAATACTGGAGTGGGTAGCCAGTTCCATTCTCCAGGGGATCTTCCCAACACAGGGATCAAACCCAGGTCTCCCACATCGCAGACGGATTCTTTCCAAGCTGAGCCACCAGGGAACCCAAATAATAGTGGAAATGAAGTGCACAATAGATGTAATGCACTTGAGTCATCCCAAAACGATCCCCCTGCACCTAAATCATGGAAAAATCATCTTCCACGAAACTGGTCCCTGGTATCAATAAAGGTTGGGGGCCACTGCCTCAGAGGCTTGTTACAGGGAGGTCACAAACATTGTGAGTCAGGTGACGTGGATTCAAATCCAGACTCTGCGTTTCTTCCCTGTATTACCACGGGGAAGTCATTTAATCTTCCCAACCTTTAGTCCCCTTGTTTGTAAAATGCAGGTTCTAATTGTGCTTTCTTTGATGGTTAGGTGGGGATTAAATGAGATAAGGGGCGTGAAGTCACTAACACCATGCCCAGCTCATAGAAAACACACTGTGACGTTAGCTGTCATGACTATTTACGTGCATTTTCGCACTTAACCTTCACAACAATCCCGTGAGTTGGGTGTTATTGTCCCCTATTTATAGATCAAACAGATCTGAGGCTCTGAGGATCAATCACTTGTCTGAGGTCACAGAAAGGAAGCAGTGAGGCTGGCTCTGCAAGCCTAGAAAATTTCAGCTTCTTTGTTCTTTTCACTTTTCAGATCAGCTGGTGAATGGTGCCAGGGTTGAGGCAATATGACAGTTATTTTTAAAAGCATCTCATGCCATAACCCTCATCAGTCCTTTGTCTTCTGGTTGTCCCTACACCTTACCTCCCATCTGTTGAAGGCCTGAGGTTTAAGGTTGTCTATGACCCTGAATGCAGCTAGTGAGCACCTTGGTGCGGCCTCTCTGGGGACTTGCAGCCTCACAAGGTTGACAAGGTTTATGAAATGTCCATTCTGATTTGCAAACAGGTCTGACACAGACATGCTTCCAGCTGGCTGGTGATTTTGATAACAACCCCTCCTCCTCAGTGCCAATTAACAGAAATTAAATGTCCCTGGCACACTTTGTAATTCAGGAAATGTATGTGCTGATTAGTTAAACCCCTGCTGGACATGCCATTATGACCAAGGGGCTCCAGGCCAACATCCCAGCTCTCACTCCATCTCCATTTAAAGTCACAGAATGTTTTCTTCCTGGGTAGAAATCAATGTAACCTCATTCACTTATTCATTCATCTTCATTCAACAAATATTGATTGAGCATCCACTGTGTGTGAGGTTTTGTTCCATACACTTCACAACAGTGAACAAAGCAAAGCAAGTAATACTCCTGCCTTCATGAAGGGCAATAAATGGAAAATGATTAAACACACAGGATTATTTCTATATGACAGATGCTATGAAGGAAACAAACTGGTGGGACAGACAATGACTGGAAGGTATGAGTGACATTAGGTAGAGTGGACAACAATGTTTCTCCAAGGAAGCCAGCTTCCTTGATTCCTGAGATTCGAAGACTGAGAAGAACTCAGACATGCACAGTGACGAGATGAACAGGAACAAGCTCAAAGTGTCAAGGAAATTCATTCATTTATCAAACACTTTTGGTCATCAATCAATTATGTGTTGAATGAACAATTGGAGAATAAATGAATCCTCCCTTTTCCTGCCAAGAAGGATCTTCACAGGAAGAATGAACTTAAAGGAGATGCCACAAACTTAGAGGCAATTTGCTTCCCTTTTCTCTGGCCCCATTTCATCCCTCAAACAAGGGGCTTGGATCATGTATTAGCATTCCAGGACTGCAGGATCATAAAAACTCACCTTCTAAAGGGACTGGCCCTCGCAGCTCCTTAAAGCCATGACTCTGCAGCACGCAAAAAGCAATCTCATTTTTCTAAGTGGTCAAATGGTTGTTTGGAATTATGTAGACAAGGCATGAAATGTCATCTGCTTTGTTATCATTAGGATACATTTATTGAATTCCCACGCCCACTTACGCATTCTGAGAATACTTATTATCGGTTGCCAGCCTCTTCCCTCCCTTCCTCCTTCCCCCTCCCCACCCCCAGCTCCTTCACCCTCTTTCGCTCTCCTCTCTCTGGCATAGCAATGAACAGCCCAGGCTATAGAATCAGAACACCCGTTGTACCTCAAATGTGACTCACTATGTCACTCTGGGTAAGTCATTTCACCTCTCTGAGTCTCAGTTTTCTCATCTATATAGTAAGAAGAATAATAGAGGCCATCTCATGACAATCATATAAAGTATAATAAATACTGAGCCACTGTTATCCTCATTTTGTTGATTAGGATATAAGATTTTAATAACTCTATTTAGGTTTTTAAGGCAAAAGAAACTCCAGTAATGAGTGTGATCATGAGCCAGTTTAATGGTCTGTATCCATTTAATGGTCTGTATGGTTTTCCGTTCTTTGAGATGATCAAGAAGCAGGATTTTAATACATAACCTTGAAGAGGTTTCTTAATTTATAGTAATACTTTTGAGCCAATAATGAGAGACAGACCCCCTGCCTTGTGCCAGACACTCTTTTATGTGCTTTACTTATATTGACTGGTATTTTTAAATTTTCCTCTTTTGTTTATTTTTAATAGGAAGATAATTACTTTACAGTGTTGTGTTGGTTGCTGCTGTACAACAATGTGAATCAGCTGCGTGTATACATATGTCCCCTCCCTCTTGAGCCTCCCACCCCCCATCCCACCCCTTTAGGTCATCACAGAGCACAGAGCTGAGCTCCCATTAGCTATCTGTTTTACACACAGATATATGTAGTGTATATGTCAATCCTACTCTCTCATTTCGTCCCACCTTCTTTCCCCACTGTGCCCACAAGGCCATTCTCTACATCTGCATTTCTATTTAAACCTGAAAATAGGTTCATCAGCACCATTTTTCTAGAACAAGACAAGGGTGCCCACTCTTGCCACTCTTACTCAAAATAGTTCTGGAAGTCTTAGCCATGGCAATGAGAGAAGAAAAAGATATATTGACTGATTTTAAAATCTCACCATAACCAGACAAAGTAAACACTATCACTATGTCCATTTTACAGATAAGGAAACTAAGACCTAGAGAGATTAAGTAGTTTCCATGGGGTCACACAGCTGGGACTTGGTGGAGCTTGGGAATAAAGCCAGGCAATTGGACTCTAGTGTTCACTGGAAGCTGCTTGCCACCTCATTTAAGATGAGACACCAAAGTTTTCCTGCAGACACCAGGGTTTTCTACTTCAATAGACCTGTCCCCTGATCACTTAATAAACAAAGAATCATCACCTGCCAATCCTAAAGCCCCTGGCCTGTAGACACAGGACTGATATGAGCTGCTACCCGGTACAGCACAATGCCAGCCACAGGTAAATTCACACCTCCTGCCACTGATGGGATTTTGAGGTGTCTATTAAGATGTCAGTGGATCCTAGAGTTGAAGTTCTTTCTATATCACTTAGCACAACCTGGAAGGTCAGATTCATGTGGCAGTCAGCCCTCCATTGGCAGTTACTTCCTATCACTACCCTGTCCCTGTGCTGACTCTCAGAAATGCTACATCACAATAAAGGTACTTGAAGAGCTAACAAACTGCTACTACTCCCTTGAGATCAAGAAGCAGTCAACTCAAATCACCTTACCTGAAGTTTCAGAGGGATATGCCCCCAGCTGCTGATGTCAGGCCTGATGTGCAGACCAAACCAGTCATTTCTGGGCCCACTGTGATAGCTATGGGTTGACCCATCTCTAAAGGCAGGTGCCCAGCATCAGAGCCGGTACCCACTTAGGCAAAGATAAAAGAAGCAGGATATGACTAACACAGGCACTTTCCCTTTTAAGGACTAAAAGTTGTGAACTTACTTGGTGATCCAGTGGTTAAAACTCTATGCTTCCAATGAAGAGGGCATGAGTTCAATCCCTGGTCAGAGAACTAAGATCCCGCTTGCTGTATGGCATGGCCAAAAAAGATAATAATAAAAAATTTTTAAATAATAAATAAATGTTGTGAACAGCAAGCTGAAACTCCTGCCCACATTTGGGGGTGGACAATGGAGACAGTGTAACTCCAGATCCTATGTAACTTATTATCTTGATGGGAGGCAGACTCTGTATTTATGCCTGCTTCTCCCTCTGAATAGGAAGCAGCCCCATTAAGCCCCTCATGGCTCTTACCTGCTGTTACGGAGAGTGAAGCATGTCAACAAAGGAGTAAGGCCCGCAATTCACTGGCAGGCCCTGAGAGGGTAAAGAAGTTCAGTGGTTAGCCCAGATGTGGCTGCCTGCTTGAAAGCTCAGCCTCCTTCAGTACACTCTGTCTCTGTAACAACAAATCATAGTTTGGCCTTTCAAGAGTTGGGAGTTCGAGTCAGACTCCCCAGATTGCTGTTTCCCATAAATTTTGCTTGCAAGATCCAACTGTCCCATGTCACCCTGAAAAGAGTGAGGCTGTGATCATCACTAAAGTTTCCCCAAAGAGAAAACTGGCCTGTTAAATCAGCAGGAGTCCTTGGATAGAAAAGAAATCAGGCTCCAAAGGAAAGCCATTGGACAGGAAATGGAAAATTCCCTCTCCTACTTATTTCCTGTTTTACTGGGTTTTCGTGGAACTCACTTGTGGACAAACCCTGAGCCTGGGTCTTTTAGAAAACAAGTCTTTCTCAATGTTCTGGGACCACTTTCCCATTACCCTCTTAGTTTTCTCCTGTCCCCCTTCAGCATAGTCAGTTGGGACTTCATTTGCGTCCAGAAGGGCCAAGAGCCAAGCACTGGCAGCAAAGTCGTAGAGAGCAGCCAGCTCCTGTGATGCCCATCCAAACCGCCTGCCCTCACCTGGACAAGGGAAAGCCAGAAGTGTTGGTTGCACTTCCTCCTGAATGTGCTCAGGAAGAGAAGAGGCCCCGAAGAGGCCCCAAGGGACACACAGGGAGGGGAGGACATTGGCCACATGTGTGGGGGTGATAGGGATGCAGGTTGAGTTTGGAAATCAAAATACAATATTTCAGGCTTTGAAGAACTTCTAAGGCCTTGTAAATTTTAAATTATTTGAAATAATTTCAGATATCTAGAAATGTTGCTAAAAATGTACAAGGGATTCCTGTATACCCTTCATTACTAGGTTCCCTAGATATTAACATTTTCCTATGTATGTTTTGACCCTCGCTCTTTTAAATATGTATATACATATATACTAATTAAATGTCAAATTAAAATTTAATATAAATTATATATATAATCTTTCCAAACCATTTGAGAGCAAGCTAAAAATGTTCATTTTCCCCTAAAATATTTCAGTGTGTATTTTCTAAAAACAGGGATGTTTTTATAAACCACAATATAATTCCAAAATCAAGAAATTAATATTGATATGGCACTATTAACTAATCTACAGCTCTTATCCAATTGTCCTATTCCTTTACAGAGAATAAAGGTTTTAATGTCCTGTCTAGGATCCCATCCAGGACCACACATTTGTCTCTTTAGTTTCTTTTCATCTGTAACAGTTCCTTGAGTCATTGTCTGCTATGATCCTGGCATTTCAAAGAACATAGGCCATTTATTTTAGAGAATGTCTCTCACTTAGGGTTTGTCTGGCATTTCTTCATCAATAGATTCAGACTGTTCATTTTTGGCAGTAATGGATAATAATCCTTACAAGTAATCAAATAGGAATCCTTGAGTCTATACTATATACATTGAGTAATGAGAGAGAAGGAAGAGCTCTGCCTGACAGTAGAGTCCCAGCTAAAAATATAGAAGGAATGATGGAATTTTTTTTTAAATCACCATTTGGTAACCACTACAGTAGCAACTGGCTTGGGCAAGAGTCACCCATGGATATTAAAAGTAGTGGGTAAAAGCCTGAAGAGCTCAGAGTATCTCCTCCAAAGATACTTATTAATCTAAAAATGGAAAATAGCAACTTGATAGTGGAGAACGCTGGTAAACAACCACCTTAACCCAAAGATCAAGTTAGCATCCACAGAAATGGGAAAATAGAGAGTATGTGTCTCCTGATATGATGAATGGAGAACACTGTATCTCTCTTGTGAAATTAAAAGACATACTCCTGCCCAAACTACTTAAAATTGTTAAAGAACTGTAGTTGGAACCGGGCTGCATTTACACACAATAGATTCTGAAATCCTTTTCACCTTCACAGATCCTGCCTTGGAAATCTTCCTTGGAGGAGTAGTAATAATGGGATACTGAAGAGAACAAACCGTCTGCTTGGATGGAAACTCCTTGGTGCAGAGTTCTGGGCCATGTGATACTCCCTGGACATCAGGGACGCTACAGGAATACCAATAGGCTGGCCTCCAAGACAGAAGGGGAATAGGAGAAAAAGTAAATCTGTCTTCCCACAATATCAATGGGTGGTGGGCCAGGCTGGAGGAAACACACAAGCCATGTGACATTACAGGTTACACAAGACCCTTGGCCCTCCTGTTTTTCTGTTCTGCTGTCAAAGCCAAATTTCCCCTTGCCAATTTCTCACACCTTGGCACCTAACCGACAAATGAAAAGACCAGACATCAAATGCCTCCCAGAGTTGTGTCTATCCTGTCACTCCAGCTTGGTTTAGAGCAATGCAGTGGGGTGGTATCATATTCTCCTCTCAGGTGTTCAAGCCAGAGAAGCCAGGGTTCCTTCACAATGTCCCCAGCCTTCACCTCCTCCCTTGACCACACACGCTGCATCACTCCACCACATCTGCATTCTTTTCCATTCCAATTCCATTCTGTCTTTTCACCCTGATACTTTCTGATCCAGAGAGTTTTTGTTAGAAGCCCCACAGCATTGGCTTTATCTGCCAAAAGGTAAGTGAGGAGGCAAGAGGCACAATGAGACTACAGAAAGGCTAATGCAGTAATGACAGCTCCTTCTCACACATGGTCTGTGAGGCTGCCACCAGTTGTCAGTCATCTCTTTTCTCTCAACTACCATGACTAAATGTTGGTTCAATTTTCTCTGGTGTGAATTCGGGTTTGGTTGGCTGCTGTTTAGAGTTGGAAGCAATGAATATGGAGATGCTGCCTTCAGATTCTGGAATCTACTTGTTACAACCATGAAGCCCTACAGCTCACCTATAGATAGGTTTCAATGACTTCACTTTTCAGGGCACTCACAGAATGTCAGAGTTGGGAGGAATTTTAATTTTATAGATGATATACCAAAACGTTAGGTATAGGCAAGCTGTCCACACAAAAGCAAGTTGTATAAACTGGGTTGGGGAAAACAATACAACTTTTAATTCCCAAAAAACATTAGTTCACGTTGGCTAATTATAAATATGTCTTCAAGGCTCTCTCATTCAGATTTGCTTCTTCTTAGACTGGCCGTGGAGAAGGCAACGGCACCCCACTCCAGTACTCCTGCCTGGAAAATCCCATGAACGGAGGAGCCTGGTGGGCTGCCGTCTATGGGGTCACACAGGGTTGGACACGACTGAAGCAACTTAGCAGCAGCAGCAGCAGCAGCAGACTGGCCTCTGCCTCTCACATTTAGAACAGCAAGAAAGCACCACTCCCAATATTTACACATGCTGTTTTTTTCATCTCTGGAATCTTTTCACAGCTTACAGTTTCATGGAGGGTTTCATGAAGATTTAGCTTTTTCTTTGAACCTGCTTAGCCAGTAAAACAGATATTTTTTCCCCAAAGCACAAATTAAAGAAACTGATTTGTTCCCACCCAAATTCAGAAGCTTAAGAAAAGCTCCCCCATTCCCTAAAGTTTTCATCTCTGGACTGTCAGCTTCAGAATATAGATTTCAAATGGCCATGAGTCAAAAGTGGTGGAGGTATGCGGAGGCAGATTCAGATGAATTTGAGTGATTAGAATGAGGTCAGGCCAGAAATCCACCTGAGAATAGTTTGCTAATCATTAGTTCTGAGTTTCATCTTCTGGAATTGTTGCTTCTTATATTGGGTCAGGGAGAGGGTATTGTTTAGAGGAAAAAAAGAAAGAGAAAACTTCACCTTTCCATGCAAATATCAGCAGATAATCTATAGACTCTTGTGTCTCTGCTTGTTTTTTCAGTACAGTGTTTTTTAATAGACCAACAGAGAATCTTTATGAGGTAATATGTATGTGAATAATGTTTATAGAAGGGGTATTACATGTTAGTCATTATGAACAATTGTGTAAATAAACCTTAGACATGTAAAATATATTATAAAAATTATGTTATAGGGCCAGGGACACTTTTCATATCTTTGTTCTAAAACAAAGAGAGTTACAGGGCTGGCAGCTTATTTCTTTGTTAGTATATGCCACTAGAAAGCCAAAAGGTGTGGTGGGGTTTCATGTGTTTATTTTCTGG
Organism: Bubalus bubalis; assembly: GCF_019923935.1. NCBI lineage: Eukaryota > Metazoa > Chordata > Mammalia > Artiodactyla > Bovidae > Bubalus > Bubalus bubalis. The sequence goes on along the minus strand of NC_059165.1, from coordinate 53,892,180 downwards.
TTTTGTAATTTATAATGATCTGAATGGATTACTTTGAAATGGCTGTTGCTTATGTATGGGTGTTGTTTGCCCACAAGGAGTTATCAGAGATCCTTTCCACATTTTGTATCTTAGAAAATCAAAAGGAATTTTCTAGTGAGAGGAAAAATACATAGAAGAAGCCTCCACTGTTGGGTAACTCAGATTTGTACCACTGACAGTGTCTAGTAAGTCCAAGGAAATAGACAGCTTAAGATCAAGGTTGTTGTCTTTCACTTAAACACTGGATGTTGGATAACTTTTCTCCTGGGAAGGAAGCACAAATTTTTGTTAATTTCTTTCTTCATGGACTTGACAAGTTCTAGGGGAAATCAGAAGTCATGGCCCTTAAGCCACCTTGCTTCAGGACAACTCTCTACCATCCATTTTCAAAGAACCATCCGTGTATTAATTCTGTTTGATATTCCATGATTCATTGGCAGACTCAACGCTTTTAGAGCCCAGAGTTTTACTTTTTTGGATTTGTGGCTCTAAAGAAGTGCTAAGTTTGCTCTACCGCCCAGGCTGATCAGAAGCAGCAAAGGGAAAGCAGTGGGGGTGGAGGGGGGCTTCCTTGTGGAGAGGTTCACTCACACTTCTAACCACCTCTGACCACAGCTGAGAGAAGCTCTGGGCCCATAGCCAGTGCACGATATGCCATCTACTCTTCACACAGCGAGGGGTCATCATGTGAGAGTGGAGAGGTCACCCCAGTCTCCTTTGCCAAAATTTCATATTGTTCCCAGCTATAAGCTTGTGAAACGCAGTATGTGTTTTCGGTCAAAACAATAAAAGAGGTTTATTTTTCACTTAATAGACTCATCCCTCAGGCCTGGTGTTTTTTTGTTTTTTTGTTTTTTTCAGTAGCTGACTTGGAGAGGGGAGTACTTTATCATGTATTAAATGTCAACACTGAGCCTTTTATTGTTCCCAAAGGGTTTTGGCTGCTGGCAGCTTCCCTGCACACCCAAAAGCAGGGCTGGGAGGAGAGGAGTGACTCTGTCAGACAGGAATTGCCTATTTTCAGTGGGGATGACTGGAGGCAGAGTGAGTGACACTTCCTTTCCACGCTCCCCAGGCTGAGTTCACCTCCTTAGAACAAATCCCGGTTTGTAAAACCACAAGGGGGCCAAGACAGCCTCTTGGCCAGAAACTTTCTCTGCTTGCTTAGTGCACAGCCTCAAGAGTCTGACTGCCTGTCACCTGCTAGCTGTGTGGCCTTGGGCAAGTTACTTAATCTCTCTGTGGTTCTTGTCTGGAAAATGGAACTATAATAGCAGTTTCCTGAGGAATATTAAGGATTAAATGTCCTAAAATATGTAGAGTGATTTGAATAGTGCCTGGCGCATACAAGCACTCAATTCATGTTTTACCACCTTCATAATATTTGCCCTATCCACCAACCATTTATATTATCGTTTACTTAATGTTCCTCTTCTAATTAACTTAATTTTAATCTAAAACTTGATAGAAAACTTTATATCCCAACTGTAAATGGAAAAGTATATCATTTACTATCAATATAAGGTAATAGTAATAGTAGCTAGCTAATATTTACCAAGTCCTTGCTCCTTTCTGAACATTGAGCTAAGTGTCTTGACTAGTTAAAATCCTCACAACCCTGTGAAGTTAGTACTGTCATTTTACAGAGGAAGACACTGAGGTACTGACAGATTTGCAAATTTGCCTGTAGTTACACAATTAGTAAATAAAGGAGGCAGCTCAGCTTCAGACCCCACGGTCCTCAGCACTGCTCTATGCTGCCACGCTAACAAAAACAAGAGTATTCTACTCACGTGGTAGATGGTGAGTGAACTAGTTTCCTACGGCTGCTGTAACAAGGAACCACAAACCTGATGGCTTAGAACAACGTAAATTTATCCTCTCACAGTTCTGGAGGCTGGAAGTCCAAAATCAAGATGTTGGCTGGGCAGTGCTCCCTCTGAAACCTCTAGGAGAAGATATTCCCTTGTCTCTCCCAGCTGATGCTAAAGCTGAAGCTCCAATACTTTGGCCACCTGATGTGAAGAGCTGACTGATCGGAAAAGACCCTGATGTTGGGAAAGATTGAGGACATGAGGAGAAGAGGGCAACAGAGGATGAGATGGTTGGATGGCACCACCAACTCGATGGACATGAGTTTGAGCAAACTCCAGGAGACAGTGAAGGACAGGGAAGCCTGGCGTGCTGCAGTCCATGGGGTGGCAAAGAGTTGGACACAACTTAGCAACTGAACAACAGCTCCTACCTTCAGGTACCCCCAGGCACTCCTTGTTTTGTGGTAGCATCACTCCAGTCTCTGCCTCCATCTTCACACAGCTGTCTTCTCTCTGTGTGTCTCCACCTTTGTGTCTCATCTCCTCTTGTAAGGACAATAGCTATACTGGGTTAGGGCCCACCCTAATGACTCATCTTAATTACATTTGCAAGACTATTTCCAAATAAGGGCACATTCACATATACCAGGAGTTAGGACTTAAACATATCTTTGGTAGGAAGGGGTTGGGGGAGGGGCACAATTCAACAGCTGCCCACCTAAGGCCTTGAGTCTGGGGCTAAAGATTTACACGTGCTGGGGAGTTGTTCAAAGTCAGCAACAAGCTGAGGCTCTCTCCTTTATGCAGTCAGGATTGAAGGAGCCAGGACAAAGGAAGGACAATGCTCCTATATTACAGTGGTGTTCAGGGCCCAGTCCAGGTCCTATGGGATTCACTTTGCTGTACACCTGAAACTAACACAGCATTGTAAATCAACCATACTCCAATAAAAATTTAAAAATAAGAAAATAAAACATTAAAATTTAATTATCCATCTTCTGCCCCATCATCGATACTTTGGGAAAAGAGGCTTAGCATAAGAAAGCCATATAACAATTCTTCCAGCTTCCCAGACATCCCTTGTGAAAGGGGAAGATGGGGGGGTGGGATTCAACCTTCCCAACTCCACGCATGGTGTGGAGGGCACAAAGCTTACCTCTCTAACCTGCCTAACATGGCCGAGCTGGGACAGCAACTTCAGACCAATAAGCGTCTTCATCAGGGGGTATGTGTGAAGAAAGGACAACAGTAAACACAGTAGTGGGAAACCATTTATTTTCATACTACTTCAGGGAAAACTTAAGAACAATCTCTCCACCAAGAGGGATTTAAGAGGAGGGTGTGGGGAAGTGAGGAAGGAAGAGTTTTCTTGCTCTATCAAATAATAGTTTCTTTGGTCGAAGGGGCCGTATAGATTTCGTAGAGTTGGGAGGTTCTCACCTTGAGTTCCCGGGCCACCTGGCAGATGGAGCAAGGCCAGCAACAATATACTGCCAGCCAGTCCTCACACAGGGTACCCTAGGGGAGAAACCGTGTGTGTTCTGGTGCCGTCACACAGGCTCAGTTCCACTACCTGGGGACCTCCACAGTATTACCTCATGGTCCATCCCATCCAATGCTCCCAAGATCCACCACCACCCTGAAGTCATTGCCCATGGACACAATTCCACTGGGATTACTCGGGTGCCAAGCACCTCGACTGCTAATCAATCCTTGCAATTCAGAGACTGGCCCTCAGGGCTTCATACTTGAAAAACACTGTCTCACTGACCGAAAATTCTCTGTCAACATCTCTTTTTTCTCTTAGAACTTAATATTTATAATTAATTATTTAATTTACTTATCTGGAGTAATAAGTGTACGTGATCCAAAATTCCCACAGTAAGAAGGGAGAGGAAGTAAAAAAGTAAATCCCCCTGGCCACCCAGTTACCTGTCAGGACATAACCATTGTGGGCAGTTCTTATATAGACTTCCAGATAAATTCTGAGTCTAGGTATACAGATATATACAGATATGTACACATTAAATTTTACATATATATATATATTCTTTTGCTAAATATACATCTTAGGGATCATTTCACAAGAATAGATAAAAAGATGCCTTTTTATCTGTACACATCTGAGTAGGTATGACTTGTCTCTCCTCAGTCTCTCCTTGTACCTCAGCCTCAACCACACTAGAAATTGTCTGGTTCTTTGAAGTGTCCTCAGGGAATCCCCTAAGTGAATTCTGTGTATGCCAGAGAGCCTACATTTTAAGTGAGATTATCCCAAGTTTATCCTTCAAATCTGGTGCATGTCCACCTGTCATCATTGCAAAGATTGAGCGCAGGAGGAGGAGATGACAGAGGATGAGATGGCTGGATGGTATCACCGATGCAATGGACATGAACTTGGGCAACCTTTGGGAGATGGCGAGGATCAGGGAATCCTGGCGCGCTACAGTCTTTAGGGCCGCAAAGAGTCAGACACAACTGGGTGACTAAATAACAACTGTCTTCTCTTGATGTAACAAGAGAGAAACAGAAGTGGCTCACTGGCCAACAGTCTAATTATAATAGGTCTCCCTTGGAAATACCCTTCAAAATGTGGCATTTTGGTTTAATATACATCCTAGTAACAAGTGAAATGAGAAATTTCTTCCCTTTCCTTTCCCAAAGCCTTCCACTATGTATGGTGTTTTTAATATCCTCACCCACACCTCACTTATAAAAATAATCACAGGTTTGAAAGGCATCCATCCAGGTTCTCATATACACATACATCCAAACACACTTACCTGTATTTTATGTCTCTCTCTGGTGCCAATTCTCAGTGCAAAGGTGGACCCAGGTAACAATGGCCAACAAAAACACTCTCCATAATGCCTGGCGATGTCACACTCAAGACACATGGGACAAAAGAGACCACAGAAACCTGTCAATAATCACATAAAAGCAAGTCAAGGTTCTCAGAGGTGCTTGTAGCCACGTCACACCTCAAAGAGCCTTTACAACCCTATGCCATCAATTTAATGCTGCTTTGTCTCCCTACAATCAGGGATTGAGGATGAAAAACCAATTCTCAAAATTCAGTGTATTAAAATTGCCATAACTGAGCCACATCAAAATTTATTCTTTTGCTAAACACTGGCGAAGCTGAACCTGCTACAATTCTGTTAACATTCACTACAGTAATTGTTTTTACTGTCAAGAGAAAAGCATTAAATTTTTATAGTTGAAACATGTGTTACTTCTATTATGTTCATCTATCTAATTTCAATATTTAAAATAGACACAGTATATAATACTTTTGAATAGCAGGCATCTTTTTTATATATGTGATTTAAAGCTCTTTTATGATACACTGATTCTGCCTGCTATTCTTATCAGGACTTTATTCTATTTCTCAGGCCTAAAGGTTTCTCTAATGTTTGCAGTTTCAAGGAGCCACTGACACCTGCCAGTTTTAATCTGTAAACTAGTAGAAGCTTGGTTCCTCAAACATGTACTGGAAACAGTTGATCATGTATTCATTCATTCATCTTTAACTTACTGATACCATTCCCTACACATCCTGCATGAACCATTAACACAATGGTTCTGTTTTAAAAACATTTTGGGGTCATGGACACTTTTGTGTATACGGTGATAGCTATGAACTTTTAAGGGGAAAGAAAAATACATGCACACAGAAATGCAAAATTGTGCATTCAGTTTCACAGGGTTCAAGGATCCATTGAAAGCTATCATTGGACTCCAGGTTATAAATCTCTGGTAAATGATAAAGATGTTAACATCATTCCAAAAGATGACAACCTTGATGAATACAAGTAATCTGAACTATGAAAGAGAAAAAAAAATTAACCATAACCTTTAAAAATGTATTCAATAAATGTAATTGAGGCATAATTTATATACAAGAAAATCCACAGACCATAAACGTTGAGTTGGATGAGTTGTGACAATCACATTCACCAAAGTACCCAAACATGGAGAACACTGCCCTCACCCCGGAGAGCTCCCTTGTGTCCCTTCCTGGATGATCCCAGTCCTCCCACCCCACTCCAGACATGATCACTATTCTGATTTCTATTCCCATTAAGGGGTTTTACCTTTTTGCGAACTTCATATAAATGAATCATGTTTACTTTCATAACTGTCTTTTGTTCAACCGCATGTTTCTTTAGATTCATCTCTGTTGTTATAGGCATCTGTACTTTGTTCTTTTTATTGTTGAGTAGTAACTCCAATGTATAAATGTTCTATAAATCATTTATCCATTTTCCAACTGATAATTCCATTTTTTGCTATTATGGTTAAGTACTTTGAACATTCATACACAAGTATTTATGTGGATAGACATTTCCATTTCACTTGGGTGGATTCCTGCAGGTGGAATTGCTAGGTCATGGGGTAGATGTAAATTTAACCAGAAATTCACAAAGAGTTCTTCAAGGTATTTGTGCCACTCTACATCCCCACCAGCAACGTATGAGAGTTTGTTGTTCCACAGCTTCACCAACATTTGCTATCATCAGTCTTTTTTTTATCTTATTCATTCTGATGAGTGTGACATGGTAGTGTTCCTAGTGCAACAGACACAAAGGCTCACATAAGCATATTAGAAGAATCAATACAGTGAAAATGAGTATACTACCCAAAGCAATCTATAGATTCAATATAATCCCTATCAAGCTACCCCTATCAAGCTACCAATGGTATTTTTCACAGAACTAGAACAAATAATTTCACAATTTGTATGGAAATACAAAAAACCTCGAATAGCCAAAGCAATCTTGAGAAAGAAGAATGGAACTGGAGGAATCAATCTGCCTGACTTCAGGCTATACTACAAAGCTACAGTCATCAAGACAGTATGGTACTGGCACAAAGACAGAAATACAGATCAATGGAACAAAATAGAAAGTCCAGAGATAAATCCATGCACCTATGGACACCTTCAGAGAAGGCAATGGCACCCCACTCCAGTACTCTTGCCTGGAAAATCCCATGGACGGAGGAGCCTTGGAGGGCTGCAGTCCATGGGGTCGCGAAGAGTCAGACACGACTAAGCAACTTCACTTTCACTTCCTTACATTGGAGAAGGAAATGGAAACCCACTCCAGTGTTCTTGCCTGGAGAATCCCAGGGACAGCAGAGCCTGGTGGGCTGCCGTCTATGGGGTTGCACAGAGTCGGACACAACTGAAGCGACTTAGCAGCAGCAGCTACATGGACACCTTATCTTTGACAAATGAGGCAAGAATATACAATGGAGAAAAGACAATCTCCTTAACAAGTGGTGCTGGGGAAACTGGTCAACCACTTGTAAAAGAATGAAACTAGAACACTTTCTAACACCATACACAAAAATAAACTCAAAATGGATTAAAGATCTCAATTTAAGACCAGAAACTATAAAACTCCTAGAGGAAAACATAGGCAAAACACTCTCTGACATAAATCATAGCAGGATCCTCTATGACCCACCTCCCAGAGTAATGGGAATAAAAGCAAAAATAAACAAATGGGACCTAATTAAACTTAAAAGCTTTTGCACAACGAAGGAAACTATAAACAAGGTGAAAAGAGAGTCTTCCAAATGGGAGAAAATAAAAGCAAATGAAGCAACTGACAAAGAATTAATCTCAAAAATATACAAGCAACTCCTGAAGCTCAATTTCAGAAAAATAAACGACCCAATCAAAAAATGGGCCAAAGAACTAAACAGACATTTCTCCAAAGAAGACATACAGATGGCTAACAAACACATGAAAAGATGCTCAACATCACTCCTTATCAGAGAAATGCAAATCAAATCCACAATGAGGTACCATCTTACGCAGGTCAGAATGGCTGCTATCCAAAAATCTGCAAAGGATAAATGCTGGAGAGGGTGTGGAGAAAAGGGAACCCTCTTACACTGTTGGTGGGAATGCAAACTAGTACAGCCACTATGGAGAACAGTGTGGAGATTCCTTAAAAAACTGAAAATAGAACTGCCATATGCCCAGCAATCCCACTGCTGGGCATACACACCGAGGAAACCAGAATTGAAAGAGACACATGCACCCCAATGTTCATCGCAGCACTGTTTATAATAGCCAGGACATGGAAACAACCTAGATGTCCATCAGCAGACGAATGGTTAAAATTTGTGGTACATATACACAATGGAGTATTACTCAGCCATTAAAAAGAGCACACATTTGAATCAGTTCTTATGAGGTGGATGAAACTGGGAGCCTATTTTACAGAGTGAAATAAACCAGAAAGAAAAACACCAATACAGCATACTAACACATATATATGGAATTTAGAAAGATGGTAATGATAACCCTATATGCGAGACAACAAAAGAGACACAGATGTACAGAACAGTCTTTTGGACTCTATGGGAGAAGGCGAGGGTGGGATGATCTGAGAGAATAGCATTGAAACATGTATATTATCATATGTGAAACAGATTGCCAGTCCAGGTTCGATGCATGAGACAGGGTACTCAGGGCTGGTGCACTGGGATGACCCAGAAGGATGGGATGGGGAGGGTGGTGGGAGGGGAGTTCAGGATGGGGAACACATGTACACCCATGGCTGATTCATGTCAATGTATGGCAAAAACCACTACAATATTATAAAGTAAGTAGCCTCTGATTAAAATAAATTAATTAAAAAAATACCCTGTCAAAGACCAGTCTCTGACTCTTCATCCCTCCCTCCCTCTTCAACAGTCAGGAGTACAGAGTCCCACTCCCAGTTTCAGTGACAAAGAAACAGAAATCTAGGAATGCTGTTTTATTTTATAACTTCCAGGGGATGTGCCTGGATTCTGGACTTCTTCCATTTCATGTAAGGGGTGAGGGAGCACATGCGCACGAAGGGCATGAGGCTGGAGTGGGAGGAGGATGAGGAGCAGCCTACCTTCCAGGAACAGAAGGTCTATTTCCTCTCTTTCATCAGGAATCTTGAGATAATTGCTAGATTATGTATTGCAGTCATCACTTGGCCCAAAGCAAACACTAAATTCAGCCTTGATTAAGTCTAGGATGTTTCAGCCCACATTTAAAAAAATCATTACTCTTAGCAAGATCAGCAGGCCCCACACAGCACTGACTACTGGTACAAACAGGTCAGAGGATAGCAAGTGGCCCAAGAATTTACCGTGAGTTCAGAGTGGTAATATGGTATGCAGCCCTGATTTAGGGAACTTTGAAATCATGGTACATAGAAGTCAACCAAAACTAATTTTATGCATCAATTACAAAATACAGTAGTGTGTATCTCTGCAAATAAAAAATTAATCAAAGTTGCATAATTATAAAGCTGGCAAGCTAAGTGAGTAATAAATTGTGTTTACACAATAGCCTGCGCTGTACCACTTTACCTGACAAAGAAATGCCCACCATCCTTCGTAAGCCTTTTGTAAAGATGTTGTTTTGTGCACTGGAATTCTTGTACCTTATTTTTATGACTCTTATGTATTTTTAAATAACACATGCTGTTAATTTTATTTTTAAGCCTTCCCATTGTATAGTCATGTTATCTTAGTGTTCATTATGAGGCAGTAATAGATACTGAGGAAACACACCCAAAATTCAATTACCTTTGGACAGAAGCCAGATAAAATAAAAACAAAGCACTATAAAAGCCAAAGTTTTATTACATAACAGCTGGTAATTTACAGATTTTACCATGTGCCAAGCCCTGCTAAGAGTACTCTGCATGTATTAACTCACTTAATTCTCACAACAATCCTATAAAATTTACTCTTACTAGGCCCATTTTACAGATGAGTGATCTAAAGCCCAGAGGATTTAAGCTATTTGCCCAAGTTCATACATTTATTAGAAAGGTGCAGAGGCCACGTTTGAACGCAAATAAGTCTGACTCCAAAGTCTCAACTACCACACATAACACATATGCCATATGATCTCATGTTTTATGTATTTATCTAGTAAACAACTGTGGAGTTATGTGTTCCAAGACAGTGCCCTCACTACCACCACTTGGTATTTATTTCTGTGGGACAGGCTGAAATTATGCAGCTTCTTTAGGAAATGAAAGATCCTTGCTCAGGGCAGGATGATGGAATCCTTTGTCTGAAGCAGACTCTCAGAGGAAATTCTGCTACTTTTACCACAGACCAAGGTTTAGTATCCAGAATATACACAGAAATCCTACAAATCAATACATAAAGGATTAAATTAAAGAAGAAAACAAACATAAGACATGAATAGGTAATTCACTCAACAAGAAACACAAATGGCCAATAACAAACATGAAAAGTTGTTCAACATCATTAGTAATCAGGGAATTGCACATTGACAATCAGAAACCATTTATTACCAATAAGAATGCCAAATTTTTCTTAATTTTTTAATATCAAATGTTGTGGGACACCGTAGAGAAATAGGTACTCCCCACACAGATGGGAGTGGAAATTGGCACATTTTCGAAAGCAACTTGGCTGAATCAAGTAAAGTTTTTAAATATTCTTGGATCCAGTAATTCCACATATAAGAGTAATGCTTACACATGCACACAAAGAGGCAGGTACAAGGATATCCATTGCTGCATTTTTTGTGACTTAAAATTTAAAACAAGTGTACATTGATAGACAAAAGCATAAATAAATCATGATGGTATAAATCATACTAGGGAATGATTAAGAATGCAGTGAAAGATAAATTAAGTAACAACAGGGATAAATCTCTAAGATATATTTTGAGTTAAAAAAATCAAACTGCATAATAAAATTATAGCATATCATTTATGCTTTGTTTAAAGAGCTACAAAGCAGTAGTATATATTACTAATAGATGCATATGTAAATGAAAAAGAGTGACATGATTGTTTTCTGTAATGTTTCATTTTTTAATAAAATAAACATATTCATGTGTTATTTGTATATGCATGTATATATATATATACAGACACAGATATATATTCCAATACATACACATAAATATAGATATGTGTGTGTGTGTGTGTATATATATATATATATTTTTTTTTTTTTTTTTTCTTTTTTTAAAGAAACTTAGGGTCAAGAAAGATCCAAGCCATAAATTCAGCCTCTTCCTCTTACACTCAAAGGCCTGGTGGTTATGTCAGCTCCCACCGCCTAAATATTCCTGGTCTGTTCTCTGACATGAACTCCACCCTCAAGCATGGAATGTGGCTCACTATTCATCCCTCTAACTCACAGAGGGGTCAAGATAAAAAGGAGCCACACAGAACCATGTGGAGCCCCAGGGAGCAGAAGCAGGAAAGGTGGGTGGAAACTGCAGTGAGGCACATTTCAGATCAGTTATTACAAAAAGCAGAATCACCTAACAGAAAAAGATGCTTAAAAAAGGAATAGAGCTTGCTCATACATTGAGGCGGGTGGGAGTGTAAATTAGTACAGCTTCTAAATGGAGAGCTGTTTGGCAACATGGGTGGAGACGTAAAATGGGACGTGCTCTCTGACCAGCAGGTTTGCTGCTGCTGCTGCTAAGTCACTTCAGTCATGTCCGACTGTGTGACCCCATAGACGGCAGCCCACCAGGCTCCTCTGTCCCTGGGATTCTCCAGGCAAGAACACTGGAATGGGTTGCCATTTCTTTCTCCAATGCATGAAAGTGAAAAGTGAAAGTGAAGTCGCTCAGTCGTGTCTGACTCTTAGCAACCCCGTGGACTGCAGCCTACCAGGCTCCTCCGTCCATGGGATTTTCCAGGCAAGAGTACTGGAGGCCATCGCCTTCTCTGGACCAGCAGGTTTACTCCTCAGCAATTACCCGACAGATCAACGGACACACGTATGGCGCCTATATGAGTATACTCACAGAGCACTGGTTTGAATAGCAAAACATCTGGAAACCACAAAAAGGTCTGCTAGTAAGAATTGCAGATAAATGAATTATGGTACATTCAAACAATGGACTCTATGCAGCCATTTAAAATATTAGCTCCAGAAGAGCTGATATGGCCTGATCACCTATATTGTTAAATTAAAACAAAATAAAAACACAGAATTGCATGTTTATAATTCCATTATTTGCATCAATTATATATACCACATATACAGAAAAAATCTGGAAGGACAGATACTGAAATATTAACACTTTATCTCTGGTACTGCTTTCTTCTTTTATAGCCTTTTATATTTTTCTTTATTCCCATGATGATATGATACTTTTCTAATAAAAAAATTTATCTATCTTCATTAAAATGGTTTATATCTTTACAGACTACATTGGGGCTCAGGTAAGAGTGATGGGCTCTGGGAAGAACTGGGCGGCACAGGAAAACAGGGATGGACTTCCTGCTCTTCATATACTAAAGGGACAGGTACTTTTGAATTTTGTACCATGTGCCTGGTAATCTATTCAAAACCATTTTTTTAAGCACTGAGCAGGCTCCAAGGGAGAGGAGCCCTCCTCCCCAGAAATGTTCAGAAAGCCAAGGCTCTCAGGTCCTTGCCAGGCCTCCTGTAGGGGAAACTTAGACAAGCTGGTGAGGGCCCAGACCAGCTGACTTCAATATCCCTTCTGATTCTGTTTGTATGATTGTTTCAGTGAAGTGCAGGAAAGAAGGAAGCAAGTGAGAATACAGGTTAAAATTCATTCACTGATGTGCCTGTCGTTCAGGAAATATTCATAAGTGCCTCCTGTTTGTCAGATCTCTGCTGGGCAAGACCAGTGAGCATGACCAGTTGTGACTGCTTGCAGATGGTATACAGTGTACCCAAAATACAGTTCAGGTATGTGACTCCCAGTCTGGGGCCTTTTCATGCCTCTTCCTCTTCCAGAAAACCAAAGAGAAATTCCTGGCCTGCTTCCCCCTCCCCACCTTGGGCATCTGATGATCCCTCGTCCACACAAAGCTCTTTGCTGTCGGACACTTGTGGTACCTCCACAGGGAAGGTGGTTTTAGTGGCTGGCTGTTTACCATCTTTCAGGTATCAGCTTAAGTCAGTTCCCCAGAGATGCCATCCTTTACTTACCCCCTATAATTTCATTTCAAAACACCCTGTTTATTTCCTTCATGGCATTTAGCACCACTACAATTATTTGTCTATTTGCTTATTGCCTATCTCCTCTCAGAAACCATTTCTGTCTTATTCACTATTATGTCTATAACACCTATCACATGACTATACATAGGTAAATACTGGCTGAATTATAAACCCAGGTTGATTACACCTTCCACATCAACCTCCTCTGAGACAACATCACAAACATCCCCAGCTGGAACAGCCAGCCTTTCACCCATGAAGCCATTTCACAGCCACTTACTTCATCTTGGCTTCATCTTCTCATCTGAGCTTTCAGAAGCCACATCTTCAAAGGACATAGAAGCACCTATTTCTAATCCCTGTGCAGTGTGAATTCAGATGAAAGAGCTGAGGTGGGAAGAGGGAGGCAGTTTAAAAAATAGAATCGCAATTAAATGAAGAATCAAAATGTCAAAAATAAATGGAAATCATCACTGCTCATAATGTACCCTTTGCTTAATGGATGACAAATTGTAGCAGTCATTCTCAACATTTAATGTAAAAAACGGTTCCCAGGATGGGAACCTGATGTGAAACAAAGTCATGGAAAGAAGATCTCCCTTTCAAAGTTTGCCACAACTACTGTCACAGCGATTTGCTTGAAATAAAACTTTGTGGTTGAAGTAGACCTTTTAAACAAAGAAGGAAAAAATCCACCACTCATGGCACTAGTGCTCCAGCTGCATCCTGGGAACTGTGGTGCAGATAACCAGTGTATAAAGTCATACTGCCTTTAAATTTTCTGGTGAGGCAATGAGCTTAGAGACACTATGAGCAGTTATGAAGCAGAGGCCCATCCAGGGAAGATAAGTTAGGACACAGAACATTCGCGATCACCTGGTACTATAATATCCATGGCCTCTCCTGTGCAGGTCACGTCCAACTGTAAAGAATACTGTATTCTTCACATGTCCTTCCTTCCTCGCTGGCCCCTAGAATGGGCTCTCAAATGGACAAGCAGGGACCCAGAAGACCCAGTGTGCTGGGTCTTGAAAACAGTTGGGGGTGGGGTGCAGAGCTAAGCAGTGAAACAATGTTTAAGGCGGAGGGGGTGGTGAATGGGCCCTTCTTTGATCAACTTTTTTTAAGTACTCTTGGAATTAGGCAGCAGCTAGTCTAAGTCTCCTGATTCTACTCTTTGCTCTCAACACACTAGAAGATAAAAATTTATAATAACAATATTAATACTGCTCTACTAAGGTCATTACTGTGTATTATTGCAGTGGGGAGGGGGTGTTCATGGTAACACACCCAGTAGTGAATTTAGGAAAATACCCCTTCACTATTGCCAGCCATAGTGGGAGAACTGCCACTCAAACTGCCCTGGGCTGGTCAAACAGCAGGCATGATTAGGCTAGGCAAATTGGGCTCCATTGCTGACAGAGTAATTCTCAGACAGGAAAGCATAAGGATTAAAATGTTTGGAGTTGACCAGTTTGTCAACTATCTCTTGATTATGCATCTTGTCCCTCGTAAGCACAGGTTTTCATTTATTTCCTGATTTTGTGAACTGCCCCATAGCCTCCTAATGAAATTCAATGTTTGCTTCAGTATTAATTTCCTAGGGCTGCCATAACAAAATACGACAGACTGGACGTCTCAAAACAATAGAAAGTATTCTCTCACTGGAGAATTCTGGAGGCTAGAAGTCTGAAGTCAATGCGTTGGCAGAGTTGGTCCTCTGGAAGCTCTGGGAAGTCTTTTCCATGCTTGTCTCCAAACTTTTGGTGGTTGCTGGCACTCCCTGACCATGTCTGGCTTATAGATGCATTATTTAATCTGTGCCTGTCTTCACATGGCAATCTTTGTGTGTGTGTGTCCAAATTGGATTAGAGCCCACCCTAATCTAGCATAACCTCTTTTTAACTTGACAACAATGCAAGACTGTTTCTAAATAAGGCCACATGCAGAGCCTATAGGTGAACAGGAATTTTGAGGGGACAGTGTTCAACCCTATATAGTAGGCTACCAAAAAAGACTCTGATCCAGTTATGTTCCAGACCAGTGTTCTTGAGTAGGTTCTATGCATTATCTGCTTTAATCTTGACAATCTTTAAGGTGGGCACCTTTATTTACCCTCATTTTAGAGGTGGAAAAATGAAAACTCTGAGAATTTGTTCAAGGTCAAATTGCCAGTAAGAGGCAGAGTTAAGATTCAAGGCGAGGACTATACTCAACACAAATGTGTTCTCCTAACCACTACATTATATTTCAAGCTTTGCTCTACTTGGAAATGCCTTGATACCCCAACTCCCAATCACCAGCTACAAGCTATGAAAGGAAAATCGTCCAGTTCCCAAATTGGGGTAAGGTCTCCGTCTCTCCCTATGGTTATTCTGCCTTCTCTGTACTACAATACTGGGTAACAACTGAAGTCAGAGAGTGTGGCCAAGAACCAGGAAGAATCCTGAGAGAATCAGAGAACAGCTGCCATAATTGTCTGGTCAGGAGTTCACATGGGTAGCAGTGGCAGGAAGAAATCTGCTGGGCTCTGGGTCAGATGGTCAAAGGGACAGCAACAGAAGGTATAGTTTAGAGCTGGGAGCTCTCTTGTCTGTGAGGCCCAGGCAAACAGTGAAGGCTCAGGCTTGGATGATCAGAACACCAAAAACGGTTTAGAGCTTTTGACTCAGCAAGACCCAGCTGAATAAGCCTTGGATTGGAATAATGGCTCAGAGCTCTCTGGTTGATATATCCTGTGAGGCTTTAGGACAAATTCAGACCTTGTCAGAGCCTCTACAGGGTGAGAAGCCATGAAGATATTAAAGTCTATTGAACTTAAGAGACTAGCCCTCATCCATCAGAAAGGAAACCACCCCCACCCCACACCCCAGAAAAGAAGATTCTGTGACCAAGTTACTCCTTACGGCGAGAGCATCAGGTCCTGGAAAAGGATACTGACACGTGGTACCAGAGACCAGTCAGAATGTCCCAACGTAAAAATAGAATCCAAGTGCTCTGAACTTTAACCCAGGGGAAAATTATGCCGTAGAGGACAGTGTTGCTGGTGCTTCTTCACAGCTAAACCAGCATCTGAAGATTTCAGTCAACAAAGGGAGCTTCTTTTTATGATTGGTCTTACTGTTATGGGAGTAATACACTTTCCTCACAGAAATACTAGAAATAAGCAAAAAGAAAAAATTGTTCATTAGCATACCATCTGGAGACAACTGCTGTAAGCATTTGTATCCTTCCAGATATTTCTCTAAATATCCTCCCCCCAAATAATGTCTAATGTGTATGATTTTACAATCTGATTCTTTAACTTAAAAATGTATCCCAACATTTTTCCATCTAAGTATCATTCTACAATATGACTTTTCATGGCTGTATAATAATTCATGGTATGGAAGCCCCCATGGAATACTTGGTTTGTTCTAGATTGTTGCTACAATAACCAGTGCTGCCAATTTTAATGATGTTGCTAAAACCTTGCACATGATTTGTTTCCTTAGACTAAATGCCTAAAAATGTAATTACTAGGTCAAAGGCTACATTACACTTGAGGTTGTTTTTACAGGTATTACTAGCCATTCACCAAGGAACCTGTAATAATTTATGCTCCATCAGCTGCAGACAAAGGAGCCCATTTTGTGCATCTTTGTTTACAATGGATTTAATCATTTAAAAAATCTTTTAAGTTACCACTTACTCTTTCAAAACATCCACATCACTGAAAGCAAAATTCTTCCTGCCAAGGAGTATATTTGAGTCACTAGAATATTAGTCCAATTAGTCTGAAACCATTTAATTTCTGTCCTTGGACCTAACATAGTTTTTCTACCTACTGGTGTCTCAGGAAAGAAAATAGTAAAGAACTTAAAGGAAGAGAAAAAACATACAGATTCTCCAATCTCTGCAGACACTGAAGAGGCCAGTGCTCCAGTCCCCACCAGTCTGGACAATGGCTGTGATTGCTGTCCTGCTGCTGGCTCCCCGGACAGGCTGCTTCACCACAGCCTGGGCTGGTGCACAGCTCCTGGAGAGTCAAGGATGGTGATTAACTTGGAAACAAAGATGATTCAGAAAGATACTCATCAAGCCAGGACAGAGTGATAAAGAGACAAGGACCCAATGATGCCCAGTGGCTCTTGTTCCATAGCCCAAGCTGACCTTACCACTTCCCTCCCTCCTCCTCCGTCATACCACCTCTTCCAATCTTTTGCCCTATTTTAATTAATGGCATTACTATTCCAAGTCCCATTACTCAAACTCAATATTCAGTCTACTACCTCAACGCTTCTCTGTGTTTCATAATAGTTAGATTCACAGATTTGGAACCAAGGGGCCTCTGTTCAAACCTCAGTGTGCCCCTTCCTGGAAGCTTGACCTTGGTTAAGCTGCTTAACCTCTCTGCTTTCTGTTTGTTCAAATTTAAGAAGAGCAAAAACTACCAACTACCATATACAGTTATTACATCAACTGAAGGACACATAATTCATTTACTGTGCCCAGAGCATGTGTAACAAGGTGACCATGAGGAAGACTATACTGCAAGGATTTTGAACCTTTATTGAAAAGACAAATAAAGAATTAGACTAAGTGTACATCTAAATCTGGACGAGGCTATTGAAGTTAACAGATGGTATCATTTAAGTGAATAATCTGGACTTTAGAATATATCTCGATCCATACTACTGTATGTAAGACTGTCCTAGTGCAGCCACAAGTACAACTTTGGTTTGCTTTTCCCTGAAGGGCGCAGCTATTCTGCTCAATCATTCTGAAATAAAAAACCAGGCCCCGGGGACAGGCTTCAACAGCGAGGTGAGAAAAAATTTCCATCTCTTTCTTGGACTGAAAGTTAGTTTTGCCTGAACTCTTACCATAGAGATATATCTGGAATGAGTGCTAGAGTGAAGGATAAGCTGTTGTCTGGCCTTGGAAGGGGCAGGTCAAGAGTGGGGTAGAGGGGCTGAAAATGCATCTGAGCCTATACATAACAGGAGTTATTGTTTTGCTCTGCTCTTTTAGCAAGCTTCATTATGAGTTTGCACTTGGTCTCTGATGTGTTATGAAGAAATAAAGAGCCTGCCTCATACTTGAGAGAAAATAAAGAGACAGCAGAATTTTTTCCTGTAATAGCTGTTGTTACAGGGCGTGCATGCTCAGTCGCTAAATCATGGCTGACTCTTTGTGACCCCACAGACTATAGCCTGCCAGGCTCCTCTGTTTGTGGGGGTTCCCAGGCAAGAATACTGGAGTGGGCTGTCATTTCCTATTCTGGAACACAAAGACTAGAGGCCAGGAGAGAATGCTCCTGAACATCCTTAAGGCAACACTCTGGGGGCATTAGGGAAACAGCTAATTTAGGGGAGTCCTTTGAGAACCTCTGATTTGGAACATTAAAGCCAATGGGATTTCATATTATCCTAATATAGGGAACATTGTTCTTGTTATGAAGATCCACATCTCTTTTTTCATTTCACCAATATTGCCCAAGTCCACACCTCAAACCTGACAGCACATTAGCTTGTTAAAAAAAAAAAAAAAATTCCCAAGCCCTGTTATACCCAAGCCCCAAGACCACTGTACAGGACTCCAGAGATGAGGCATAGAAATCGGTATGCAAAGTTTCCAGGCAATTCCCATGTAGTCATCCTGATAACAGCTTAAAACCTGAAACAGGTGGACTTGGGAGACTTATAATCACTGCAACAGCTTCTTAGTCTCCTACCAGGTAGATGGTGATGTCAAGGTAACAGAGATGGCAAGGAAAACAGGCTATGAGGTAGGGTGGAAGGGGCAAGGGTGAGTGGAACACAGCCAGGCTATAGTACCAGTGAGACACATCAGCTGGGAATGCCACACCAGAGTTTGGAAGAGCAAAGAAAGTTAGGAGTGACCTACCTAGCAGTGTGAAGCAGAGCTAAGAGACATCCCCACCCTTTCATCCATTTGACATTACAGACAAGGCACAGGGCCTAGCACGCTTTACAAGAGCCTACAGAAGTGTTTGAGACCTGGAAAAAATATATTGGCTACAAAATATAAAAACTGCAAAGTATAAATTAGTTAATGCTCAACTAAACATAAAAATCTAGTATTGTATCTATCTCATTAAGGTCAAATTTGGAATTTACATTTGAAAACAGTTGATGATTTTCTAATTTTGTAAAAAAAAAAAAAATCAAGAATGACTGACTGCTAGGCAGTAGCAGCCAATCATAAATTACTGAGCCCAATAATTTCAAAAGCAGAATTATAAAAATTCTTTCACTTACTATGCAGCAAAATAATAATCATGGGTATAACATTTGGTATGGGTGCATTTTAATATATTTGTTATGATGTGAGTTAGCGCCTATTGTTATAGACTGAATTATATCCCCCCAAATTCATATGTTGAACACCTAGCTAGCCTCCAATGTGACCACATTTTGAGACAGGGCTTTGAGGAGACAATTAAGGTTAAATGAGGAATAGAGGTGGGATCCTGGTCCATTGGAGAAGGCAATGGCACCCCACTCCAGTACTCTTGCCTGGAAAATCCCATGGACGGAGGAGGCTGGTGGGCTGCAGTCCATGAGGTCACTAATAGTCGGGTACGACTGGGCGACTTCACTTTCACTTTTCACTTTCATGCATTGGAGAAGGAAATGGCAACCCACTCCAGTGTTCTTGCCTGGAGAATCCCAGGGACGGGGGAGCCTGGTGGGCTGCCGTCTATGGGGTCGCACAGAGTCGGACACGACTGCAGCAGTAGCAGCAGCAGCCTGGTCCATTAGGGCTACTGGCTTATAAGAAAGGAAAGGCCATGTAAAAACACAATGAGAAAGCTGCAAATCAGGAAGTCTTCAGAGGACACAACCATGCTGGCAAGCTGATTTTAGACTTCCAGCCTCAAGCACTGTGAAAAGTATCTGTTCTGTGAGCTACCCAGTCTGTGGTATTTTGTTATGAAAGTCTGAGCAGGCTAAGGCCCTATGAAGATTTCAGACTGGTCCTAGAAAAACTACCTCTATATATATCTTATCTCCTCTCCTTCCATGTGAACTCCCTGAGGCCAGGGGGCACCTGTGCTTTCTCCCTGTCTCCCGAGGCTCTAGCACACTCCTTGAAACCTACTGGGTACACAACATTTGTTGAATTGGATAAAACTGAATTCACGTTATCTCTTCTGTTATATATTGTTATTATTGTTCAGTTGCTCAGTTGTGTCCAACTCTTTGCAACCCCAAGGACTACAGCACGCCAGGTTTCCCTGTCCTTCACTATTTCCCAGAGTTTGCTTAAATTTCATGTCCATTGAGTCAGTGATGCTATTTAACCATCTCATCCTGTCATCCCCTTCTCTTGCCTTCAGTCTTTCTCAGCGTCAGGGTCTTTTTCAATGAGTTGGCTTTTCACATCAGGTGGCCAATGTATTGGAGCTTCAGCTTCAGCATCAGTCCTTCCAATGAATATTCAGGGTTGATTTCCTTTAGGCCTGACTGGTTTGATCTCCTTGCAGTCCAAAGGACTCTCAAAGGTCTTCTCCAACATCACAGTTCAAAAACATCAATTCTTCGGCCTTCAACCTGCTTTATGGTCCAACTCTTGCATCTGTACGTGACTACTGGAAAAAACACAGCTTTGACTAGATGGGGGCCTTTGTTGGCAAAGTAATGACTGCTTTTTAATATGCTGTCTAGGTTTGTCCTAACTTTCCTTCCAAAGGAGTAAGCGTCTTTTAACGTCATGGCTGCAGTCACTGTCCACAGTGCTTTTGGAGCTGAAGGAAAGAAAATCTATCACTGCTTCTACTTTTTCCCCTTCTATTTGCCCTAAAGTGATGGGACTGGATGCCATGATCTTAGTTTTTTGAATGTTGAGTTATAAACCAGCCTTTTCACTCTCCTCTTTCACCTTCAACAAGTTATATCTTTTATGAGTCTCCTCCTCAAATATAGCTATAAATTATGTAACCATAACTGTGTTTCATCCTCTAGTAAAGGCCCAACTCTCAGGTATGAACTGATTACATAAAAACATCAAGTTTTTATTGAGAGTAGCCTAAAAGCTTCTTATATGCCTCCACACAACCCAGTGCATTTACCTCTTAACGTAACCCCTACAAGTTGGGACTTCCATTATTACACTAAGAATTTACAATGATTTTAGTAAAGGAATTTCTTAGAGCTGAGCCCTAGATTAGATTTTCCCCAGAAATGTACTTATAGCTTGGAGCCCTAGAAGGGAATTTTCTGCTTCTACCTCAGCATTATATGTGTAACACCTCATTACGGCAAGGAAGTCTCTCCTCTATTCCAAATCAAATAACTGACATAGCTTTTGCTTGGTGGGGGGGAAAAAAAGTTGGTTTTTGTTTGTATGTGTTTGCTTAATTTTGAACTCAAGAACTGTATTATTTTCTTCCCTTGGATAATTCTGAATCTTTGGCCATTTTTATGTTTGAATTGACATGCATTAACTAAAACATTTCAAGATAATAGCTCATGTGTCAAAATTAAAATAAACATAGCTACCCTTAACTGAGCATCTGCTATGTGCCAGTTACTTCGTAGTTCCTTTAAAAATTGAATAGCTATTCAGGGGCTGCTACAGGTATCAAACTAAAGTAGTTATTGTAGCTTCCTGCACAGATTTTGGACACTACTGAAATGAAAAAGTTGACTTAAGACTCAACATTCAGAAAACTAAGATCATGGTATCTAGTCCCATCACTTCAAGGCAAATAGATGGGGAAAACAGTGGAAACAGTGGCTGACTTTATTTTTCTGGGGTCCAAAATCACTGCAGACAGTGATTGCAGCCATGAAATTAAAAGATGCTTGCTCCCTGGAAAAAAAGTTATGACCAACCTAGACAGCATATTAAAAAGCAGACATTACTTTGCCAACAAAGGTCCGTCTAGTCAAGGCTATGGTTTTTCCAGTAGTCATGTATGGATGTGAGAATTGGACTATAAAGAAAGCTTAGCGCCAAAGAATTGATGCTTTTGAAATGTGGTGTTGGAGAAGACTCTTTAGAGTCCCTTGGACTGCAAGGAGATCCAACCAGTCCATCTTAAAGGAAATCAGTCCTGAATATTCATTGGAAGGACTGATGCTGAAGCTGAAACTCCAATACTTTGGCCACCTGATGCAAAGAGTTGACTCATTTGAAAAGACCCTGATGCTGGGAAAAACTAATGACAGGAGGAGAAGGGGACAACAGAGGATGACGTGGTTGGATGGCATCACCGACTCAATGGACATGAGTTTGAGTAAACTGGGAATTGGTGATGAACAGGGAGGCCTAGCATGCTGCAGTCCCTGGGGTCACAAAGAGTCAGACATAACTGAGCAACTGAACTGAACTGAACTGCACAGATTTTGGGCTTCCCCAGTGGCTCAGAGGGGGCTTCCTAGGTGGCACTAGCAGTGAAGAACCCACCTGCCAATGGAAGAGACACAGGAGACAAGGGTTAGATCCCTGGGTAGGGAAGATCCCCTGGAGGAGGACATGGCAACCCATTCCAGTATTCTTGCCTGGAGAGTCCCATGGACAGAGGAGCCTGATGGGCTATGGTCCATAGGGTCTCAAAGAGCTGGACGCGACTGAGCACACACACACACAATGGCTCAGCAGGTAAAGAACCCGCCAGCCAATGCAAAAGACACAGGAGACATGGGTTCAGATCCTGGGTCAGGAAGATCCTCTGAAGGAGGGCATGGCAATCCCCTCCAATATTCTTGCCTGGAGAATCCCATGGACTGAGGAGCCTGGAGGGCCACAGTCCAAAGGTTTGCAAAGAACTGGACATGACTAAGCACACACGCATGCACAGCTTTTAACTCTGTATATTACTCTATATTCTATAGGTAGAATCTTATACTACCATTAAGAGGAATGACTTTGGAAGCAGTGGGTAAAGCTGATGGTCATAGAGTTTCTCAACCTGAGCAGCTAACCGTTTGTATCAAATCCAGCAACTTCTTCAACTAGTGCAAAGGGGACAGAGCTTAGATTTAGACACACTGAAGTCCAATGTGGTTCAGCTGCATCCTAGTTGTTTGACCTTGGAAAACACGAACTGCCCCAGCCCTTAGCTCTGGTCTCCTCTTGCATAAAACTGGATTTAAAATATCCTACTTACATAGTTGCACTGAGGATTAAACACCAGGTACTTGGCATATGGTAGATAGCAGCTACTGTTATTATTTAAATTAAGGATCTTGCATGTATGTACTGTTTTCTGAGAAAGTAGTAACAGAGGAAGCAGACCTGGGGCAGTTTCTCAGTGGTCACATATGCTACCCAAATACCTCAAAATTCAATCAGGGGAACTAATCATTCCAGTTTGCCTTGGCCTAAGGGTTTTCCCAGGATGGACAGTCCCAGGCAGACCAAGAAGGTTGGTCACCGAAAGGGAAGAAGCAGAGAGGGGCTTCAACTGGTGGAAGGCAGGAAGCTGACTCCAGTCATTCTCGTTATCATCTCCTAATAAGTGAGTGCTGAGAGCTGGATGACATACACAGCCTTTCCCCATTTCACCCTCACTCTAACCTTCACCTCTTCGGGCAGCTAAACACACTCCCCATTGCATGTCCCCACACATCTGATGCTTTGACTGGGGGCGGGGGTGGGTGGTGTTCAAGTCACCATCTGCCTTATTGAGACTTGCAGCACTAAGAATTTATTCTGCCTTCCACTGAGGCCTCCTTGATTATTTCAAACTCTTAACTAAAGTCAAGACTCTTGAGTTTTGATTTCAAAAGGGTGGAGATTACTGGCAGCCACCAGAAATAAAGTTTCACTTGATCAGTGTTCATCATTTTAAGAATAGACGGACACCCTTTCATCCAAGTCAGCTCTTCTCTTTTCACCAGCCAAGCAAGGCCAGGAAGAACTAGTCAGTTGCCCCCGTTTCTAGTACACATGAGAAATGATAGCAGCTACTTTCTTCCTGAGCCCAGTTTTCTTTTTCCTGGCTCCTTATAAGAACAGATTGATTTGATATTCCAACCAAAGAGTGAAAGTTGGGGGTAAAATCACCCTACTTCGTACCTCAGGTTGGAGATAAAATGTTGTTCATCTTCAGATGACACGAGTGAAAGTAACAGAGGTGCATGTGTGTTGAGAAAGGAAACATCCTCAGGAAACTTAGAGAAGCAATTTCCAAACCAATCCATAGTTAACAGGTATTTTCTTGTCACTTGGGATATCCTTTTTTCCTTCAACAATAAGCTGACTGATTCTAAACTTAGGTTCAATCCAAAATGAAACACCTAAAGAATGTTGCCTTGATATTCTGGAACCTGAGGTCATAGCAGTGTAACTGACAGACATCTTATTTCTTTAAAGACAGGTTAGGGTTAGGGTTACACACCTAACTGTGGGCAAGGCCATCTTACTAACATGAAAGGAGATACTGCTGAAGATATAGTGTAAGTTAAATAAAAAGAAAACTTCTCTTCAGTGGAAAAATCCCTTTAAGAGATAATTCTAGCAAACATTTATCTAGCTAAGCATCACTTGACCTTTCCTTAAGGGGACTCAGAGGCTACAGATTTCAGCCATGCCTTGTAGCTGAGAAGTGATAGGGAGGGGTCTCTCATCACCCCCAAGGCTGCTGGTCCAATTCAGCAAGAAGACATGAGTCCCAGAACCTGAGAACAGAGACAGAAGGTATTTAAGCCCAGAGATCATGCTTGAAACCACCTAATAAAAGATGGTTTTCTAAAGTTTAAGCTATGTTAAGTTGTCCCAAGCCTCTAAGGATTTTCACAATTTCTAGAAGTCTCCTACTCTTTGATTACAGGACTTCTTGATTACAGATGGACTTCTTTGATTACAGCAGGAGAATGGTACTGCCTCTTCCCTATGTAGCCAAATGGAATCTAGTGAACAAGGCAGGGCTTGGCTGGTGATTGACTCCCTACTGCTCTGCATCTTCAGGGTCTTAGGAGCCTCTGAAGCACACCTTATAGAGACATGGACACCAGAAACAATAGAAAAATGTTCCTAGAGAAGAAAAATTCAAGAAAATTGCACATTGAAGGGAAAGGTCTGCAATCACAATTCAGTGTTACACTAGAAAGACAACAGCAGCCAACTACACTGTACATTCCTCTCATCAGAACCATAAATAATGACTGTTTAGGGTTCTAAACTTCAAAGCATTTACACGAACATGGTTGTTAGCAAAAGCCTATATAATCCCTCCCAATCAAGATCCTTCAGATATAGCTTCATGACTGCCTTCATTCACTAGGTCCGGGCGGCTCTCATTGTCTTGTTAACTCTAAGGATGAATCCTACATGAAGGACAGCCATGTTGCTCACCACTCTATTTCAAGTGCTTAACACAGTGTCTGAAACAATATTAATAAGCACTCCATAATTTGTTGAATAAATGTGCTATCTATGAAAACTCAAGGTTATAACAGAAATTAAGAAGTGAGTACTAGCATTGCAAAAAGATTTAGAATAAGACTCCTTTGAAGAATGAACAACATAAGCTAATTCCATATTTTAAAATTTAATTTGTCCCAGCTTCTCTCATCAAACATCTATTGTACAGTGCTTTCCTGGTGGCTCAGTTGGTAAAGAATCTGCCTACAGTGTGGAAGATCTGGGTTCGGATCGCTGGGTTGGGAAGATTCTCTGGAGAAGGGCATGGCAACCAACTCCAATATTCTTGCCTGGAGAATCCCCATAGACAGAGGAGCCTGATGGGCTGCAGTTCATGGGGTTGCAAAGAGTTGGACACGACTGAGTGACTGAGCACAGCACAGCATTTGTTGAATAAAGTGACCAATCCACATGCCACACAGCTCTTTCACCTAAAAAATAAATGAAAAAGAGAAAGAAGAAAAAAGAATGTTCTTTATAGAAGAATGACAACTATTTATGGAAAAGAAATGATAGCTGAAACCCAGTCCCCTAAAACAGAGTTCCCTTGCTGAGTTCATGACTTACCACACTATAAAAAAGCCTTTTTTTTCTTGTTCAGCCCCTCTTCCCCTCAGGATTAAGGAGTATCAAAGAAGGGAGGAACTGAAATTGAGCAGGATATTGCAGGGGCCTCTCAGGTACAGAAATCCCTCCATGTTCCCTGTTTTTTATTTGCAGTAAATGCCTTTAGGCTCCTAGGCCTTCCCACTAAGTAACTAAGGCAATTACTAATTAGGAAGTGAGGGAATGCAAAAACAAAGGAAAAGCAAACAGTTCAGTGAGAAAACAGAGGCCTAGCTCCTCAAAGGATATACCTGACAATCTGATGCATATCTTTGAGTTTTTCTGCAGAAGCCCCCTCCCCCACCAACCTGGTAGAAGATGGTGATTATCTGCTAATCATAAGCATAAAAACCTGAAACTAGCTGGAATGAGAAAGCTGATGAGTAAGATTCCCCAAACATTAGCCTGTTATTTCACCATCAACAATCAGAAGAAAGTGAAGGAGCTACAACCCTCACCCCAAATGTTGTCTTTAAAAACTCTTACTTAAAAGCCATCAGAGTTCCAGTCTTTTGAGCACAAGCTGCCCGTTCATTATCCCTGCTTGTGTGTTAATCACTTGGTCACATCCAACTCTTTGTGACCCCATGGACTGTAGCCCACCAGGCTCCCCTGTCCATGGGATTCTCTAGGCAAGAATACTGGAGTGGGTTGCCACTCCTTTCGCCAGGGGATCTTCCTGACCCAGGGGTCGAACCTGGGTCTCCTGCACTGCAGGCACATTCTTTAGCATCTGAGCCAGCAGGGAAGCCCATTAACCCTGCTTGGCACCCCACAAATAAATGCTGTACTTCCCTTCACCACAACCCAGTGTCAGTAAATTGGCTTTGCTGCACAGCAGACAAGCAAACCCAAGTTTGGTTTGGTAATATTTTGGCATTAGAAAATCACCATTTTTCACAGTCTCCAACGTAATGTATTCAGGAAAGCATTGGGGTAATAAAACCATGAGACAAAAAATTGAGAACAGGATATTCCCAAGATGCCAAATCATCACTCTACAGATTTGCATTTGTAAAAGAAATAACCGATCTTAACTCTGGAGAAATACTCAAAAAAATAAAATAAAATTTAAAAAAATTAAAAAAAAAATGTGAAAGGAAAACATGATATAATAGAATTCTAAAGCAAACCCTTTTTTGAAGTGAAAAATTATTAAGTAATAGATTTCAAAAATTTAGAAGATTTTTGTCACTGTTTTCTTAGTACCTACTTTTTGATTATGAAATCCATTAAAAGAAGGAAATTTTAATTTTAGATCGTTCATTTGGTAAAGTCATGGCAGGAGAGCAGTTGCTTGCAATGAATCTTATTGTAGAGCACTCTAGTCAAAAATTTTAAAAAAAATGTATCTTTAAAACAAAAATTCTGAAAGTGATTTTAAAAATACATACCTTTATAATGAAAAGTTCTGCAAGTGATCAAAATCAAAATGTATCTTTAAAATGAAGGGTTTAAGAAATTATAAAATTTAGCATCACTAAGAGTGGGACAACAGGAAGTAATGTTTAACCTCAACCTCATTATCTACAGACCATGCTGTCCAATAGAAACAAAATGCAAGTCACATATGCAATTTAAAGTTTCCCAGTAGCCCTTTTTTAAAAAGTAAAACAAAATCAATGACATTAACTTTAATATATTTTATTTAATCCAATTTATTCAAAGTATTACGTCAGCATATAATCAACATAAAAGAAATTATTATTGAGGTATTCTATGTTCTCTTTGTCACACTAAATCTTTGAAATCTGAACTGTATTCTCTGCTTTTACCTCACGGCTCAATTCAGACTACTCACATTTCAAGTCCTCTATAGACACATGATTGGACAGCACAGTTCTAGAAATAACTCCAGTATAAGGAAAACAAGGGATACAACAAACTACCACTTACTTCTCCAAAGTGAAAAGACATTAAGTACTCCTTTGTCACATTCCTCAAGCCCTTACTTAGGAGCAAGGATCATGTCCTATCCTGTTTGTTTTTCAAGTGTGCAAGGTTTTTCCTCCCTACCTTAAAACCAATTAAGTTCTAAGGAGAGCAGTGAGCAATTAGAAAACTTAATTGATGCTACAAATCTTGGGTGGTAACTGAGTACTCTCTAAGACAGACATGAAGTAATGTCCAAAGAAAGTGAGAGAGAACAGCAGAACAAAGTATCAGCTAACACTGAGAACCAGGCACATAGATAACTAGTAAACAGTCATTAGAACGACTAAGTGAGTGAATTTCTCAAGAGAAAAGCAGACACAACTACCACAAACTGTAAAAGACATGAAGGAACATGTCATCTTATTCCCACCTCAAAGATTTGCAATGATTCTTGAGGTAATTAAATCAACTTCAAATATCTGCCTAGAATCCAAGAATCATTATAAGGCCCAATTTACTGCTAACTTTTCTACTTCCAATTTCTCTCTCATTCTGCCAAGATAAACATCTCATTCCTGGCATCATCTCCCAAACAAGCCATGCATTTGCTTTCACCTCCAAGCAGTCATCCACACATCGTTCTAAAAGCTAGAAACACGGCTCTGCTCTCTCCTAGCTGCTGCTACTGCTGCTGCTGCTAAGTCAATTCAGTCGTGTCCGACTGTGTGACCCCATAGACGGCAGCCCACCAGGCTCCCCCGTCCCTGGGATTTTCCAGGCAAGAACACTGGAGTGGGTTGCCAGTTCCTTCTCCAATGCATGAAAGTGAAAAGTGAAAGTGAAGTCGCTTAGTCATGTCCGACTCTTCACCACCCCATGGACTGCAGCCTACCAGGCTCTTCCGCCCATGGGGTTTTCCAGGCAAGAGTACTGGAGTGGGGTGCCATTGCCTTCTTCCTCCTAGCTGCTACTCCAATCCTAATCACCCTTCATGTCCCACCTCATCTGTGAAGTCTTATCTGACTCGAATCCAACAAACTTTTCCCTCTTCTGACCTAACAGCCCTGACATCGCTGGCCTTGGTCAAATGCATTCTTGTCTCTCATGCCTGCATTCCTTGTCTAATACGTGTGCTGCAACGGACTGGAGACATGGAGGCCAGGACTCTAACTCAGCTCTGCCACTGGTGTATGGGATATGGACAGGTCACTTGTTCTCCTGAGGCCTGTTCTTCATGCGGCCTCTTTTCTATTCCCTAGAACACACTGCATGCCCCTGCCTCAGAGCTTTCACACCTGCTGTACCCTCTGCCTAATATGTTTTGCCCAGATTATCTGCTAACAAAACTATATACACATTTACTCTTGAATGTACAAGCTCACTTCTATAAATTTATTAAGATACACTTCCACAAATACAAAACTACATATCCACAAAGTTTGCCACTATATAGTTCTATACAGATTCTATAAAACATCAGAAATTTATAAACAACCTAAATGCCCATCCATAAGAGACTAGTTGAATGAATTATGGTACACCTTTACAATACTACAACACAGAGGAAACAGAAGGAGGGACAGAAGGGGACAAAGGAAGAAAAGGAGGAGGACAAAGAAGGAAAGAGATCTCCATGAACAAAATAGAAAGATATTTACATATATATTAATCAAAAAATAAAGTTGTTAAAAAAGCAAGGTATAAAACAATATCGACTTTTTGATGATAAAAGAGTAAGTAAAGTACATAAAAATAAACATTTGCTTGCTTTTGGATAAAGAAACACAGGAAAGATAATCTAGAAACTAATGAAATGGTTAGCTACAGAATATGGGAAGGTTGTGCAAAAAAGTAAAAATTCTCTGAATGGATGTAATTTTGACTTCTGAACAGTGTTAAGTATTTTAATTACTCAAAAAATAAATAGAAAGGGAAAAAACAAAGCATAAAATTGAATGAAAAGAGAAACAAATGACTGTATTAAAACCACAAATGAAAAGGAATTCATTCAGGTAACATTTGAACTTTGTCTATATGCTTTGTCTATATGTTATAGTGTGAAACATTTTAAGGACATAAAGAACTGCAAAATTTTTCAAAAAAAATCTATATTGAACTCTACTTAGTAAACTTGTTGTTCATAGTAGCCCTGGATTGGTAATTTCAAAATTATTAACAGACCAAATGAGTAAATATACTGAGGTTCTTGGGAACCAGAGTTCTCACTCTGTAAGAAGAAAGATACAAATATTTTCAGGAAGAAGGCAAGGAAGAATTGTGGCATTAGATAAAATTATGATTTTAAAAATATGTATACATATATTTCTTAGCTCTGTCCACTGGAAAGGCCTAAAAAAAAAAAAAAAAGAAACTTAGGAGCAATGAGCACACAAAACACCCAGATCTTGATTTCTTAATACCATTCTCCATTAAAATAAAGCAGGGCTCCCAGGAGAAAAAAACTGATTCTTGCTATGGGACAGGACAATACAAGGTGAGCTGGAAACTTCTTGTACCAGTAAGCAAAGAAATGTTCCAAGACTGATGAGCAGACAGCAAAAGGACACAGGAACCAGCTTGAAGGGGCTCCCATTGGGTAATAACTCAGCAAAATTTGGGCAGAAAAAGCGTAACGATAGTAATAGGTTATGGCATATATGAAAAAAAAATCCATCAGTCCATAGTGGTTTGTAAAGAATGAAGAAAGACAAAAATTGGAAACAAAGGGGAAATCTCTTCTTTACAGAAGAACGATACCTAATAAATGGAGGAAAAAAATCGTAAAATTAAGAACTCGCATACCAGTGTAGTTACTGGCAGAAAAATGATCCATGAGTGCTACCATTTCCTGAAAGTTTGCCAGCAAACAGGATATTCACATAAGTTTTAAAATATCACCTTATAGGCTATTTATTAATTATAAACGGGAAAGATCACTTTTTCAGTTGAGAAATCTAAAGATGCTACTTTAATCAATGATCAAACTTAGCATCATCAGTAATAGGAATATGCCAACAATATATGAATCCAGCAATCATGAATACATTATGCAATGGGAAATATCACTCATGTAGTACTCTTGCCAAGACTTGAATCTGAATTCAACCAGGAGAAAACAGACAAATCTAGATTGTGAGGCAAACTTAATAACAACTGGCATAGAGTCCCATCAAAAATTTTACTGTGAGGAAAGACTAAAAAAGAAAAGCTGAGAAACTGCTGTAGTGTGCAGGAGACCAAGAGACATGAACACAAAATGTAATGCTTAATCTCTGAATAGATTCTGAAAAAAATTTATTGATGAGATATTTTGGAAATTTTATTACTTCATGTATTAGGAATGCTTATTACCTAATATTGCTAAATTATACTGTGCATATAAAATACATGTCCAATGTTACATTTCTTGGGCAAGATATGTGTATATTGTGTTTTATACAGGAGAATGTCCTAGTTCTTAGGGGTTCCATGCTAAAGTATTGAAAAATGAATTGTCATGGTTTCTGCAACTTACTGTCAAATGGCTCAAAATTTTTAAAAAGTATATTCTAAGTGCAAGGTGGTATCATGGATAGGATCCTATATTAGCAAAAAGACATTAGTGGAAAAACTGGTAAAGTCCTAATGAAGCCTTTAGTTAATAGCGGCGTACCAATATTACTTACTTTCGACACCTGAATCAAGGTTACATAAAATGTTAACATTAGGGGAAACTAATAAAGGGTGTACTAGAACTTTCCATACATTGCTGCGGCTGCTGCTGCTAAGTCGTTTCAGTCGTGTCCGACTCTGCACAACCACAGATGGCAGCCCACTAGGCTCCTGTGTCCCTGGGATTCTCCAGGCAAGAATAGTGGAGTGGGTTGCCATTTCCTTCTCCAATGCATGAAAATGAAAAGTGAAAGTCAAGTTGCTCAGTTGTGCCCGACTCTTAGCGACCCCATGGACTGCAGCCTACCAGTCTCCTCCGTCCATGGGATTTTCCAGGCAAGAATAATGGAGTGGGGTGCCATCGCCTTCTCCATTCCATACATTAGATGCAACTTTTCTATAAAGCTAAAACTATTCCAAAATAAAATTTTTAAAATGCATGTTTAAAGAGAGAGCACAAATGAAACAAAATGTTAATAACTGATAAATCTCAGTGATGGGTATGTGGGTGTTTACTGGCTGAAGTACTTTAACTTTTAGATAGGTTTAAAATTTGGCAAAATAAAATGTAAAAAGAAAATAAAGCTATGGAAGGTTAAAAGTAAATGGATAGAAAAAGATATTCTATATGAACACTAACCAAAAGAAGACTGATGTTATTCAGTCTTCTGAATAACATCAGAAGCATCATAATATATATAAAACAAAAACTGTTTTATATAGATCAAAATATTATATATAGCATCAAACACAGCATAAAATATTATATATAAAACAAAAGTTGTCTGAACTAGAAGAGAAATGTATTAATCCAGGGTCATGAGATTTAGTACGTCTCCAAAATGGAGAGTACACTAAGAAAACAGAAGAGTAGGATACAGATTTGGACAATTCAATCTGCATCTATGACCTAATGCACGTATGTAGAACTCCACAACTGCAGAATGAACATTCTTTAAAATCTCACATGTAACATGTATAAAGACTGTTCACACACTGGGCCATAAGTTTGTCTTTATGGGTGGAGGCTTCTGAGGTGCTGACATTGTGCTATTCCTTGATTGTGAGGTGATTACATAGGTTTTTCCTTTGTTGATGAATTGTTTCATTGTTCATTTAGGAAGGTAACTACCTCCTATGATATTAATACAATAAGCCCAAAGCAACTTGTTTTTCCCTCAGTATTTCAATTAATTGCTGTTTTCAGTTGCACATCAAATAAAATAATAGGCTTACATTTAGAGGCTTCCTTATACAAAACTTACATATCTTTAAACACAAAAAACATATTCAGTCTAGCAAGACATCTATTCTAAGAGAGAGATATTAGAATTGAGACTGAGGGAACAGAGAATCCATGAATCCCAACTCACCTGTAATCCAAGGAAGTACAGGTTCATAGGCTCATTTATTAAAACAGGCACAATCACTCACAATACTAAAATTATTTTCCTTTCTTTTTCTTTTTTTGACCAAGCACATTTCATTTAATTTGCCAAGTTACACCTAAGTAGCCTTTGTTTAGGCCTTAGGAAGGATAACTTACTTTGATTTAGGGAGTAACTACAGCTATGCAGATTGAGGGAGCAACAAAAGAATCTAATGGAAGGCAAACGAATTAGTTGCCCCAAAAGAACCAAACAAATATGACATGATTATCAGCCATAGTAATCCTATTAGTCCTAAGTCGATTATTACTACTACTACTATACCCTGATATAGTAGTATAGTAGTATTCAGTACCAATCATTGAAGGTCAGCAGCAGCAGCAGCATTTCAGGAGGTTTACCACTTGCCAGGCACTATGCTATTAATATATATGTAAGATTTTCCTAGATTGTTTCCTCTGAGTATCTCACAATAAGCCTACAAAGTAGGTACATTATTAGTTTCATTTTATAAATGAAGAAATGGGTTGAGTAACTGGCCAAAAGCACACAAGTAGCAAGTGGAAGAAATGGAAATCTAACTTAGCTAGTCTGACCTCAGAGCATGTAATCTTATCTACTCTGCTATGCTGCCTGCTCCTAGCAGATAAACAATGATATGTACTTGATGATCTCTAAAGGATCATTCAGTTCTAACATTCTATGATTTGTCTTAATGAATCTGTAATACAGCATTCAACTAGGCCCTGTAATCTCAAATTGTATGAAGCAAACTAAGGAAGCGCAATAAAATCTCTTCATATGATCTGAAAGTTAGAATTCAGGTTTCCAAGGATTATCAGAATTGGTCCTTCTCCACATGAAATCCTTCAAGAAATGCAATTGTTTTCTTGCTATCAGTCAATATCTAATATTTTTTCCTCATATGAAAAGAGATGACACAGACAATATCTAAAGACATTCCAGAAAGAATAAAAAAAATAAATATGCGATACTGTTGGCTTGATCTTTAAACACAACTGGACTAAAGGCAAATCTGATAAATGCAGATTTCTGAGGGCGGAAAAAATTCTCTTCTTTAAAACACCTAAATTTAGTATAATCAAATAACTATTTATAAATTATCAATACTAGCCTTGAAAAAATATTATTGGTGGCTAACTGAATATATCAAAGCTAAAAGAAATTATTTTAAGACCTATTTGTTCTTTATGCAAAATACTGATCACAATCAAATCAAAATATTCTCATTTGTTCTTTTAAAATCATCATGAGAGTTCTTTTTAAAAAGCAAAACTGATTATCTAATTACTCTTCTTTTTAAAAAAGAGAAACAGCTAACTCCATAATGGATGTAATAAAAAAGTTGCTAGCTACTCCTTACCCCTCATAAATAACATGAAGTACACCTCATACAAGAAGCATACTGACACTTTTGCATTAGCCTGAAGTACTCACAGCTTCTGGGAAACAGCAAACATCTGTTAAAAAACAAAAACAAAAAACAAAGTATGGTACAAACTATTTCTATTTGAGGCCTCAATAAGGAAAAAAAATTTATTAGGTCCAGGAATTGAAGAAAACTTGGTATAGTTACGAGTACATGCAGAATTTGATGGTCAGAAATTAAATCTATTTAGGTCCAGCCTAAGGTTCTCAGAGCCTACCTATAGGCACAATCATAGCAGTAATATCCTCAAAAACCAGGATAAATCTCCTGTGCCTTTGTTTAATGAACTAAATAGATCATTGTATCACCAATATCTGCCCGTAGCCCATTTTCAGTAAGATGAATTTTCTTGTTCATGAGATCCACGTGGAAAACAGCATGCTCAGAAATGGGGGTCTTTTCAGCGTGCTCTTTTCCCAGGACAGGAACTCGCCGAGGCCCCAACACTGGATCGTCAAATCTCATCAGTTTCACTTTGGAAAGGTCTACAGCAAAATAAAGTAGCAATATGAACATTTAATTACAGTCACTGGCTCAAACCCATGCCTGACTCTCATAATTCATGTTTTAAACACACTCATTACATCTTAAAAAATATTTTCATCAGGTTATTAAACAGGACCCAAACTCAGAAAGCAAAGATAATCTAATAAATCTTCATCCTCTGTTGGCTTTTACCCAGATCAAAAACTGGCAGAACTTCTGTATAACACATCTTCTGGAATTATAAACCAAGGGGAAGGATTGAGTATATTTTTTAGCATTATCCTACATGCTCTCTCAAATCACTTTTAATACACTTCAATTAACCATTTTTCAGAACATTAAAAAACCTAAAAGTTTTTTTTTTTCTTTTCTTATCTTGCTTCTTAGAATATTTAAAAGGGCAAGAATTGTAGCTTTATTTTGGAAGATAATTTTGGAAAAAGAATTACTACTCTAAGAAACAGCATTACCAGATTCTTGTTTTGCTTAAATGATGAAAAGTGTATTAACAAGCTGATGAGAGACAACGAAAGGAGAAGAACAGGGGGAAAGGGCACAGACTTTAGCATTTTGAGCTTCTGGATGAGCTCCAACCCTCCCCTGCTTGAGATTTTCCTGATCTGCTCTTGTGCAAGCTGATAAGACGGCTCCTGGCAAAGAAAGCACTTGTCCCTTGAACAAATTTATGATGCAACAATCCTGCCAACAACTGAGCCCAAAAGAAATGTATTTATTTCAGCAATTCTGAGACTTTTCAACATCAAATGGCTTTATTTTACAAGGTGGAAAAATACCATAAATGACTACAAATGCTGATTCTGGGCTTATTGCTCATTCTAAGCGTAGCATGGCTAGTTTATGCTTAACTTGATCTACAGAAACTGAAGATACCTTCTGACTTATCTCCCACCCTTTTCTAGAGTAGATTGCTGGGTGGTCCGTGAGCTACACTCCCTCATGCTGCCTTGAGACTATGACTCTTCGCATGAGAGGGATAAGATTTTAAAAAAAGATAAAAGGAGACATTAATGCAGCTGGCAGCTATTTGAGGAGTACAAGTTATCCAGGCATTCTATTATCCTTGGGAAACAAAGACTAAAGGATGACAAGCTTAGAGTAGGGATCTGAGGGTTTACAGAGCAATTACCTGCAACTACCATGAAGGCAATCCTGCCTAAGAGTCTTTACAGAGGTTCTGCAGAGGCCATATAATCTATCCCTAGATACAGCACAAGCCCTGAAAATTAAAATGAGAAAGGAGCAGGCCCAATCTTCATGACAGCCATGGTCTTATTTGAGCGGAAGAATACAATTCACTTTAATAGCTATTGTAATTCAACATGCACATCAGTGGTATCAAATTATTTTCTTACAGAAGCAATGACAAGTCCTGCCAGCAGATTTTATGCACAAGGCCTTTTACTGCAGATATGCCTCTGTCCCTCTGTCTCAATCTCTCTGAAACAGACCTCCCTCATCATTCCAAGCAATTCTGAATCAAACTATTTCAAAGAAGCCTTAATACCCAATCAGGCTCCTAAGTGACAAAACACATCTGCTTTGATGTTTCCCCATGTACTTCATTACTACAAATAAAATTCTTGGGACTTTCTTAGTGGCTTTACTATCTTTTCTTATCCCAGACCTGTCTTATCATCGAAAATGTTGAAATTTAAATCTGCAACTACACAAGATTTAAGGCACTTAGAGAAAAGATGAGAATGATTCAAAGTCCTTAGGGATTGATAATGCAAAATGGAGCTTTTCACCTCCAAATTATTAGTTCATATGTGGCATGGGTTTTGAGTGATTTAAAGTCATTATCATCAAATAGTTACTCCACAGCCTTTGTGGAGAGAAATGATAATTTTAGCTCCTAGTTCCTCCTGGGCCTAGATCATAATCACCCTCAATACAATTGGCACTAATTGGACAACTTGCTGGCTATCATAGCAGACAGAGAAGTATGTTATTGAATTTCACTCCTTTCTCATTTCACATACTCAGTTCTCTTAGATATCAAAGTATCCTGAGGGCTTTTGGAAAAGTCTTAAGTTTAGAGCTCTTCTGTAGATACTTGGAGGAATATCAATTGCAAACTCCCCCTAATGTTTCTCTATTTTCCAAAATTCACAGCAGCTAGTAATATCAAACTTAAAGCACTTTATGATAACATTATTCACAGCTAGAATAACAAAGGAAGTAAGAATTATGCCAGAAGCTCAGTGAGAAAAGACAAGCTGAAGAAAACATACCAGTACAGTTCCAAAGAACCTAGTCAGTGCTGTATCTGAGAGTATTTAAAGGGAAATCAGATTTAACATTATATTATATAATCCAATTTCCAACACACGAATAAAGCCTCTTATGCACTACAACCTCATAATTATCCTATCCAGTGGGTGCACACAAATACCTATTTTCTTTAGAACCTATTTTATTGTTCTTCAGAGTTAAGAGTTCTTCCCGTTACAAAATTTTCTCATGACTAATATATGCAATATAAAACAGCAAAAAGGAAGGCCACAAAATGGCTTCCTGTATGTTCACACTTCAAAATTTTCAAGTTCTGCTTTTTGTGGCCTATAAGTTGCAAGGATGGCACTACCATTCTACAGTACCTGGTTTATTGAGGGAACATGCTAAATGGCTACATAGATAAACCTTGAAAACATTTTGCTAAGTGAAATCAGACAGACACGAAAGGACAACATTGCATGATTCCACTTATACAGGTACCTAGGAGAATCAAATACACAGAATAAAAGAGCTCTTGCTAGAAGGGGACTAGGAGGAGGAAGAATGGGAAGTTATTGTTTAATGGATAGAGTTTCAGTTTGGGATGATGAAAAAGTTCTAGAAATGGATAGTGTGATTGATTCACATCAATGTATAGTGTGATTCACATCAATATGAATGTTTAATGCTAACGAACTACACACTTAAAAAAATGATTAACGTGGTCAATTTTATGGTCTGTATATTTTAACACAATTTTTTTAAATGTCTACAAAAAACAAAAAATCCCCAGTCCTAACATATTGCTGGTGCACAGTGAAACATGTTATCAGTGTTTCCCTCGTGCAAGTACACACATTCCCTTCACCCTCACAGGGCCCATCCAAACGATGCTTTCTCCATAAAATCACGCCTGATCACCAGAGTTGGAAATAAATAAGCTCACCTTTCTCTCTGCTATAAATGGTATTTGTACCTCTCTTACTGTACTCAGCAGTTTCTCCTTAGAGATTATGGACTTCAATAGTTAAGTCCCCTACTCCTTCAGGAAATGCAGTCTCCTAGTGAACAGTACTTTGTGGACTCCCCAAAACCCTTAGTACTACACAGGAGTTTTTACATACACACTTATCTCTACACACACACCAAACACAATAGTCTCTCAAAAATTTTGAGAGAACAAAAAATGCATGGCAGAATGAATTCCACAGGGCTATTTTAAGTCTTCTATGTAAACGGAATATTGTTATCCTGAATACAAGGTCAAAAATTAGGTCACTGTATGGGATCTGTAAATCTTTTCAGGAAATTTTTACACTGATGGTATGTGGCCCCAATCAACTCTTGATTGCCATCAAGAAGAGAAGGGAGGGATCATGCAAAACAGGGAATCTCAACATTAATTTGTCTTCATAATTTGGAAGAAAAATAATTTAGAAACACACTAACTCCCTTCACACTCTTCTCAGTATAAGATCAGCTGAGTGATTTAAAAAAGGAACTACAAATTATTATATCAAATCTAATCATAAAAGATATAGACTTAATCTTGCTAATAAATTAAGATTATTTACATATTTTACTCAGAGGCATATTGTCTAAAAGAAAGAATATGAGCTTTGCAGACAAAGAGACCTGTGTTTGAACTGTTCGAATTCCAGCTCCAAGATTTACTAGCTGTATGAACTTTGTAAATTATTTAGCCATTCAAACCTCTATTTCATCATCTGCAAAAGGGGAATAATACCCTCAATGTTAGAGAGTTGTAAAAGGATTAAATGACTAACACATGGCAGACACACACAAAATTTTATTTTCTTTTCTTCCTTCCCTAGGAACAGATTCAGTTAAGCAGGTAATTTGGAATATTAAGGGAATATGTTGCTTAATTTTGAATATCTCTGAGAGATGGAAATTGCTTGTTACAATTTTAAAGCTACGTGGAATCCTGGTACTTCCCTGCTGGTCCAGTGGCTAAGACTATGCTCCCAATGCAGGGGGCCCAGGTCCAATCCCTGGTCAGGGAATTAAGATCCCACATGGTATAACTAAGACCTGGAGCAGCCAAATCAATCAATCAATATTTTTCAAAATAAAGCTAGATGGAATCCTGGAAAAACACGTAATCCAGTGCTCTCATTTTATGAAAAGAGAAATCAATTTAGAGCTTAAGTAACATGGCCACGTCACCAAGCTACCTAGTCACAAGGTCGCAAAAGAGAAGATAGGTGTCCTGATTCTGTGTCCAATATTCTTTCCACATTACATGACTGTCCCTAAGCAAGCCAGTTACTCTTCTTTCTTCCCACTGCTCACAAATCCATGAGCTAGTGCCAAACATGCACTTCAGGAAAGCCATTTACCTTTGATTCCTCGGTCCATTTTCATTAAACGCCTGAGTATAGAATCACGGTTATCTCCTTGCCTGATTTCAATTTTGGTTGAGAAGTGGCCACTGAATGGTTGAGGATTTAGAAGGGAAACTAATACACCAGGCTAAGAAAATAAAGAGAAAATGACTATTATTAGAAGTCAAATCTGAATACTGCTGAGAGAAGAGTGTGTCTGCTAGACTTTTAATGTCCAAGGAAATACAGACTTAATTCTGATATTTTAAAATCAAGATCAATGGATACTCAAGTATGAAAGAAAAGATGTACAAAAGCTCATGCTTATAACCAAATGCCTACATAAGAGTGACTATGAGTACACATATCTATACTGATGATGGATAGTAACAACGATTCTATCTTCTCTTCCACAACTACCACTGTTTACTGAATTCCTACTGGGTACCAGATGATGGTACTTTATAGACATCATTCCTATATCCTGAAAAACAGTTCCTTAAGACCTCTTTTCACAGATGAAAAGCTGAAAACCAGGAAGATTAATAAAGCAGCCCAAGGTCACATAGCTAGAAAGAGACAGAGCCTAACATTTACTGAGCATAAACTCAGTTCTATACCATATGCTTTCCACATTGTATAAGCTATATAGTTAAAGACAATGCTCATTATTTTAAGTGAAAGAAGTTAACTGAGAGTTATGAAACGTAAATACATTGTAGCTTAAGGGAATGCTTGAAAGTAGCTTGAAATAAACACATTTGTATAGGGAACACTATTTCATGTACCTATCTCCATGGCTCAAATGACTGTACTTTTAAAGCCACCATATCTTAATGTAATGAGACTATTTATAATCTGATGATAAACTCAAGAGGTCTGCGTGATCATCATTGCCTCATTCTTTCAAAAGAGACCTTTTCTGTTTGCTGGGTTTTTGATGAAATGTGGTAAGAGTAGCAGGATCTATGTAAGTCTTCTGCTTATTAAGAAAAGTAGGGCATTTCATGGACTCTCACAAAGGCACTCCACCAGACTTTACCAAATGCTGCCATTCTGAATGGACTCTTTAAGAGTTAATAAATACAATCTCCTCAAACCCCAAAACCTATTTATCTTCACCAATAATGGCCCCCAAATAAGAAATTTAAAAAGCATTACGAGCAAAATATGAAATGATTCATCAATCTGGTTTATGCCAGAAGCCAAAAGTCTTAAATAACATTATCAAACCAAAACTTATCCAAAATATGAAAGCTCCCTCTCTCTGTTTAAAAGTCTCACATTTCAATGTCCACTATCTTTTTTAAGTCACGTTTTGAAAATCATATTCTTGATTTTAAAATCACAAGCAACATCTGATGCTAACT
Source organism: Bubalus bubalis (assembly GCF_019923935.1). NCBI lineage: Eukaryota > Metazoa > Chordata > Mammalia > Artiodactyla > Bovidae > Bubalus > Bubalus bubalis. The sequence continues at coordinate 53,851,572 of NC_059165.1, read as the reverse complement.
GTTAACAGTAGAGTAAAGAAAAGTGAGGACTGGACTAACTAGGGAATTAGAGGACCTGAAATCCAGTCCCACTACTGACCAACTATGTGGCCTAAGTCAAACTAATTATTTAACTTCTCTGGACCTCACTTTGCTTCCATCTTCAAAATGATGGGTTTAGATGTAAAGCTCTCTAAGGTCTCTTCCAGCCTTAAAATGCAATGATTCAGTGAGATTCTTTCAACTTACTTCTGTTCTAAAAACATTAAGTGGTTTCCCAGGACAGCAATCTTCCCTGACTTTATCTTCTGCTTCAGAGGCAAATTTGACTTCTATATGTTCTAGCTAAATAGAGAGGGAAAAAATGCAAGTCATTAGTATCACTTAATATGATTGAAATTAATCATCACCTCATTTCACCAAATAGCAAAACTAGATTCTCCACTTGACATGAAATGATCTGTGCCATTTTATTATTTTCCATATAAAGATTAAATGAAATCTATAATCAATTATTTAACACTCATCTTGGATGTCTCATAGTATGTTATTTATATAATCATGTTTACCATCTTCTATATGGAAATCTGACATTTACCTGCTGCCTACAAGAAAACAATAAAGAGGATAAAAAGCTTTCACTCAAATAAATGGAAAAGCTCAAAGTGAAAGTAGCTCAGTTGTGTCTGACTCTTTGCGACCCCATGGACTATAGAGCCCATGGAATTCTCCAGGCCAGAATACTGGAGTGGGTAGCCGTTCCCTTCTCCAGGGGATCTTCCCAACCTAGGGATCGAACCCAGGTCTCCCGCATTGCAGGCACATTCTTTACCAGCTGAGCCAACAGGGAAGCCCAAGAATATGAGAGTGAGTGGCCGATCCCTTCTCCACCGGATCTTCCCAACCCAGGAATCAAACTGGGGTCTCCCGCATTGCAGGCAGATTCTTTACCAGCTGAGCTACCAGGGATGCCTGGAAAAGCTCAAGATATGTAGCAAATTGCATATATATGAATATAAGATAACCCTAAATAAAAATTGTTCCCACTGTCCCAATGAAAATATCCAAGCAGTGTTTTGACTTCCATGAATACATATGAACATTTAGAAATACATAAAATAGATGTCTACTAATAATTATGCATTTATAATTATTGTTCCTGTTGTTTAGTGATTAAATCATGTCTGACTCTTTGCAACTTCATGGACTGTAGCCTGCCAGGCTCCTATGTCCATGGGATTTCTCAGGCAAGAATACTGGAGTAGGTTGCCATTTCCTTTTCCAGGGGATCTTCCTGACCCAGGGATCGAAATTGTGACTCCTGTTTAGCAGACAGATTCTTTGGGAAACCCACATACTTATAATTACATGACATAAAATATTTACTTAGAAATGATTGTTTCTTTCATTCCCATATTTCATAAAACAATTTTATTAAAATCCAAACCTGTTCTGTTTTCGTGCTTAGTCGCTCAGTTGTGTCGGACTCTTTTGAGACCCCATGGACTTAGCCTGCCAGGCTCCTTTGTTCATGGGGATTCTCCAGGCAAGGATACTGGAGTAGGTTGCCATGCCCTCCTCCAGGGGATCTTCCCAACCCAGAGAACGAACCCAGGTCTCCCGCATTGCAGGTGGATTCTTTATCATCTGAGCCACCAGGTTTTCATTATTATTAGAACCACTTTTTGAGTCCTCTAATACAATTTTCTATAGAAAATTATCTTTCCTTCTTCCTAAGTTGAATGAGAGACAGCATTTTTAGAATCTATATATTAAACTGTCACTGGTGCAGGAAGATGGGATGGGGAGAAACTCAAATATGTGAAAGCTACTGGTAATGTTCTGTTTCCTGAGTTGGGCAGTAGATTCATGGATGTTCATGTATTACTAACTAGGAAAAAAAAGGGCCAAACATGGACCACTGACAGTATATCATGAATCAAGGATTTTAATTAATCCAAATCTGTCAATCTGAGGTCTTAAAGGGAAGTGGGAAAAAGAAGCAATTCAGAGCATCCCATAATATAAGAGATTTTGAAAGTATATGACTATAAGGTCTCTTCCTCATTTTGAAGAGAAAACTTGGGCATATACAGTTAGTATTTTAGATACAGAGTAACTGATAAGTGAAATAAGGTAACAGATGATTTCTTCTTCCCGTAACTTCTGTACTACCCATTCTCTTTCCCCCTCCAGTATATTTGGCAAGGGTACTAAACACAGAAGATGAAGTTTTTAAAAAGGCTTATTATAAAACAAAAGAACTGGATTGTTTACTATAGTCTGTTAGTTATTATAACCCCGGCCCCTCTTACCTCAAGAGAGTTGGTCAGGTAGACTATGTTCTCCATGAGCACTGCCTGTTCATCAAATTCTAATTGCAAATCCAGAACATGAGGTCCCATCTTCTCCAGATTTTCCTAACAGCCAAAATGGTTTTGAAAAACAAAATCACATTAAGAATATGTTGAAAAGAACATATTTCCGCCAAAGCAATCAGTCTCTCAAGTGATAAAATCTTCAAATTTGAACAGTTAAAGGAAAGGCCTTGGACTCATGGTTTCCCTTATCTATGTTTGCTCGCTAATGAAATTAACTAGCTGAGAGTAATTATCATTTAAAGTATGATAAGATTAAGACAGCACAGAAAAGACTAGAGGACAGGTTTTCAGATTTATAAAAGAAATATGATTTCATCATTGTTTATTTAGCCTGACTTAACGAGCAGATCCAAAGAACTTGCTTTGACAAGGAATCAAACAAGTGTGTTAAAATATTCCTTAGTTAACTAAAAAAAAAAAAATTAATTAAATTTAAAGTTTCTAAGGTACATTAATAAGACTATTTCAAGAAATAGTAAATTAATAATAACCAGACACAGAGTAGCATGGATGCATATACAAACATATGTAAATAGAAAGCCAATGGGAATTTGCTTTATGACTCAGGAAACTCAAACTGGGGCTCTGTGATAACCTAGAGGGGTGGGAATGGGTGGGAGGCGGGAGAGAGACTTAAGAGGGAGGTATATATGTGCACCTATGGTTGATTCATGTTGATATATGACAGAAATCAAACCAATATTATAAACCAATCATTGATCAATTAAAAATAAATATTAAAAAAAAATTAGAGCACCAAAATGAAATAAATAAATAAATAACCAAGCAAAAAACCCTATAAATTTTAAAATATCTTAAAAACTTGATTTAAATGGGTACTCAGATAATCCTAAAACATAAAAAACCATTTCTTTAAAAAAAAAAATTCCTTATTCTTAATTTTCTTTAACATTAAATAAAATATTTGCTGCTCAAGATGAAACCTTCAAGACCTAAGCTCAAATGCACAAATATAGCTAACCTGCCTAGAACATGTTTCATTTATTTATATGAAAGTGACCTGACATGATTCTTGACGCTCACTACCTTCATTTATCATCCAAGTTGTTTCTTTTCCCATAAAGTACTAGAAAACCATTCTTATTCCCAGATTTATTAAATACTTTTCAAAGTTACAAACCACTAATTTGCCTGGCAAATCACCAATATCACTGAAAAAATATTTTACTACTTGAAAATTCTAACACTGGTTTTTTCAAAAAGCCAACCCTTGAATCTATTATTTAAAATCGGTTTTACTGGATTCTGTAAAGCATGTCACCAAAATTTATTGCCTGTGCAATGAACAATGGGATATTTTGTTGATTCCCATATTGACAATGGATCTGACATTGGACCAATGCCACTAGTTGAGAACTAATGAATTATGAGTATACCCACAAACATAACTTGATTAGTATAGGTCAAGCCAAGATTCTCAATTATTTCTGAAACTTCAAATACCATAAGGCTCAGACAGTTGACTATGTGTCCTTAGGAAAGCCTTTTAATTCTCCTAGAAGCAATTTACTCTAATACAGGACAAGCTATGAGTTTTGCTTTCTTATCAGGAAGGCATCTATAGCCTCCAAGATTCAAGAATTAATCTAAAGTATAATAATCATTACATGCTTAATAGGGCAGATGACCACTGATTAACTTTTTTTTTTTAATTTACTGAGCTTACTTTTTGACAGGTAGTATTAAAATGTGTTATATGTATTAACTCATTTACTCCTCACAGCACTCCTAAAAGGTAGATTCTATTAATTTCCTATTTTATAGATGAAAAACCTTGTGGCCCAGAGAATTCAAGTGATTTATCTAAGGCCTCCAAACTAAGAAGTAACAGAAAACAGGATTGGGGCCAAGATCTGTCTGCCCCCAGAGTCTGGGATCTTAAGCAACATTCAGTTTTGTTTCAGTTTCTCTGTCAAGAAATCTAACAGATCAGCTATATGAAGAAAACTAAGAGTTTAACCCAAAGGTTCTCAATGTGTGTGTGCTTAGTCGCTCAGTCGTGTCCGACTCTTGCAATCTCGTATTATAGCCTGCCAAGTTCCTGTCTATGGGATTCTTTAGGCAAGAATACTGGAGTGGGTTGCCATTTCCTTCTCCAGGGAATCTTCCTGACCCAGGAACCAAACCCAGGTCTCTTGCACGGCAGGCAGATTCTTTACCAAATGAGCTACAAGGGAAGCCCTCAATGGGGAAGCTGGAATTAGGGAGCGGACAACCAGGAGATAAATGTCTCCAATGTCTGGAAACATTTAAGTGTCATAACTTGAGTTGGGGGGGAGAAATTCTACTGGCATCCAGTGGGTAGAAGTCAAGACACTGTTAAATATCCTACAGTGCACAGGAGAACAGCCTTCCAAGAACTGTCCAACCTAAAATACAAATAGAGCCATTACTGAGAAACCCCGGTCTAACCGCTATAAACAACATTTATCCTGTTAATAAGTTAAACCTATACAAATGTAGAATCCTGTTTCCAGTAATAGGATCTAGTAAAAAGACCCTAATGGAAGCCAAAGAATATGCTTCCTCCTCAAACTGAAAAGAAGGGCAGGTAGAACATGAAGAGAATCATTTAGTGCAGTAATTCTAAACCAATTTTTCTTCCACAATACATATTTTAACACACTCAGCAATTTCACAGGTAAAACCCAAATATGATCATTCATTTCTACAACCACTGCTTGAAAAGTGTTATTTTAGCAGATTTCCTAAGAGAGATCTTGCCCAAAGTTTTCCTCTTCCTTCTACTATCCTAGCTAACCAGTACCCATGTGATCACAGCTGCACAAGATCCACAGCTTACCTTAATCATGGCGACAAATGGCATCACTTTCTTCATATATTTCTTCAATTCTGGCAAACTGCCTAGTTCACCAGCAATGACTTTGTTATCAGGCAACTTTCCACCGTTGCTCTAAAAAAAAGAGTGGGAGAGGAATATGAGGAAAAATATTTTTAAAATAATGTAAGATAGTAGATATGCCTATAAGAAACTGGCCAGAAATGAAACAGTGGCCACCAGCCTGATAGAGAAGAACAGAAGAGGGGGCACACTCCAGCATCATGGGGAAGTGAAAGGTAAATGGAGTCTCCTGTTTCCTCTAAATTCAAAGGACACATGTGTTTTAGGACAGAGGAGAAAAGCAAGTGCATCATGCAGAGTACTTAATTTTTCCTTATGTTAATGACACTTTTAGGATCATATCATTAGTCTTACCTGGTGATAAAATGGTCTATAAAGATCTCATTTGTCTTTAAACTTCTAAAAGCAATTCATTAGTCAGAGCAAAATGAATATTATACAACTATCATACAAGATGTATATAATTTCTGTTTTTGAGCACTCTTTCTTATAAACTGTTACCACAAATGTGAAAAAAGAATATAATTTATTTAAAATAATAAAAATAATAATATAATTAAAATAATAATAATTTCTACCTAAAAGTATTATAAGCACTAATATGCACACAGTCCCAAATGTGCTGCCTAAATTTAAATTCACTCCTACAAACATCAACAGAGGAGTAATAAAGCAAGTGGCCTTTTCAGAGTTTTGGATGACCTATTTTCTCCTTATTATAAAAGCATTGCACTGAAGCCAAGGGTTGGGAATAAATCTAAAAGAAAAGTAACATATAGTAAGATTTCCAATAATCTATTGACATTCAATTCTAACCTTTACTAAAGTACACAGGAAAAAATATTTTCTCCACTGGCAAAAATGTTGCTTTGAAATACATAAGGAAGAGAAAAGGAGAGGGTGAGATACATTCCTTTTCTCTATGTCACTGAAAAAGTGTCAAACTAAACATAAGAACATTCTTCTGGATTATAAACTGACATTCTTTTAGTTCTTTAGGATAAAAACAAATGATAATTTTAAAGGAAGCTGGTCATTCCAAATAATGTCAAAAGATGATGTTGATTTCAAAGTATATAATTTAGTCAATGAATATAAGTAAAAGTATAACTTCTAAAAGAACAGTGGTGATGGGTCTTTTTTAATACCTGGGATATTCCATACCATATTGAATTCTGCTGCTTCCTTGAAAATGCTGATAACGAACATATAAACCACTGAGGCACAATTTCATTTTTCTGACTACCAAAGTAGCTTTTACTCTTTTATTTACCATAAGTCAAAAATCTATAAGCAGACTCTAAAAGCTACTTTCTCTGTCTATTACACACAAAGGAAGAAATACTTCCCCATAAAATCAGGTTCACACAGATTATGAAATCACTTGGCTCTTCTCTTTCCACCAAGTCTTACAAATCTAAAAATTCTCATAAGTATTTCTTGAGTAACTATGAAAAGTAGTGAGACAAAATTGCAATAAAGGTCTAGAAAAATTAAAGCTATGGACTTCTCCTTTATATTATCACTTTATGCTTTGGCCATAATCCCTATTTTGTCTCTTTCTCAAGTGCACCTTAATGGCTTCTGTCCACCAATAACTATTCTTTATAACCTAGGCAAAAATTCCACAACATATACTTTGTTTCCATATTTTGAACATGAAAGGAAAAAGGTAGGTAAATCTTTTTTTCAGGAAAACCTAGAATTAAGTTTAAATATTAAGTTTCCTTCAAATATAACTATCATATTTAATAGCGATTTATCTGACAGTCTAAAAAAAGAAAAAGAAACACCAAACTCTCCATTTCTACTGGTAGTTATCAAACTGGACACTTTCTTTTAAATTACTCAAGCATCAAGCTTCAAATTTTTCAAACATCATAATGTTAAGATTTCATGAATCCCAGTGTTCAAGGCACAATGAAACCAAAAGGCAAACTTAGTTCTTTTGTTTCATAATTTTAACCAACATATGAAAAAGTTCCATATCTCTTAATACATACTACTAGATCCAGTATTTTTGTATGAAAGTTTCAGAAATGAAACAGCTTTTCGCTCAGCATCCATTTAAGAGCCACAAAGGACACTCCACATCTAAAAGTAATTAAACGAAGATGCCGTTCTTCCTTCCCCAGACATTGCCAACATCCTAAAAACAAAAACAGCATAAGCAGTACACAACACTGCTCGGAGGGGAATGTCTACTGAGAGAATTACCTCAAAGTGATTACGTAGAACTGACAGGGTGATGTGTTGCCAAGACGGATAGTTCTTTGCCACATAGATGGTGCAATGTGAAGGCTTCTCAGGGGGCTGCTTGTCAGTCTTCTACAGGGCAGAAGAAAGGAAAAAAACAACTACTTATTTTTATATACACCAAAAATGAAATAAACTTCTAGTGTATACTACTACTCCCTTTAACATAAAAAAAATCATATTATAGAGCTGCATTTATAATGAAAATAGCCCTATACATTTTAATTAAAGTTATCTTTATCTTCATTACTATTAGATGTTATTTGACCAATAACTTTTAAGTAATGACTCTTTAAAAAAAATGACTTCACCTTCCCTTTAGCAGGCATCATATAGTTCTTGAGTCGCAATCTAAGGTCATGTGCTACTTCCATGAGGTACTGTGAGGAACGTATCAAGCTTTCATCCACAGGACCTGCCAGAGGCCATGAAGCAGTCATAATTGAGTCGGGCTTGAAAAAAAAAAAAAAAAAAAGGTTCACTGAGATTAGACAACACAACTATTTTATGATTCTTGGTTACAGTTTCATACCAAGGCTACCATCTGTAAATGTGTGCTCAAAGTTCAAACCTGACTACACAGAACACACTTTCAGCCCCTGATCTAATGTTCCCTAGAATTCAAGCTGTGAAGTCTGACTCTACATTCTTAATTAGCATCCATTTGTACAAGCATATTAATACCCACACACATATGCTCACTTTCAAAGAAAATTATGTAATGCTAATTTGCCTAAATTTAATCATTATTATATAAATTACACACACTCTCAGTTTTTACCCTATTAATACATCTAGTACTGAAAGTATGGCTATTTGGAATATATTTCATGAACACATTTTTGCATTGTTCACACACTGAAAAATACAAAACAGCTTGGCTAATAAGGCTGGAAAGGAGTTATTAAACCAACCAATCTGTTTATCTGCAAGCCTGGGAGAAATAATTAAATTTACCTTCACAGTAAGAATGCTAATATAATATCCCTGAATATGCGGCCCTATATATGCCAGAAATTTTATATAAAACAAGAATATTTATGCAAATATACACTTCTACCTATGTTTATAAGCAGTTCATAACAGTTATATATATCTTTCAATATTTTCACCTTTTAAAACAAACAGCTAGAAAAACAATATTAGTTATACATATACTAAAATATATATTTGAATGTATTCAAATGTATTGTAACATTTCCTAATAGGAAGGTGATAAACAACACACACAAAGTCACGTTTTTAAAATATACGTAGTGTGTATATAAAGACTCATACATGATGTTTCTATCTAAAAAGGAGACAGCTTCAATTTAAGCTGCTGTAACAATTATGAGATGATGAACCCAACACTATATTTAACAGTATTCATTTTCAGTCTTTTTCTTGTAAGTAACATTATTACCACATTTATTTAATGAGACCAAAATCAAAACCACACAGAACGTCTTAAATGCATAATGCTACCTTTCCCAGGAGTGTCCAGATGTGCTCACACAAATGTGGACAGAATGGAGCCAAGAGAAGTGTCTGAACTTCAATAAACCGGAACACGAGGTCTCGGTGCATCCCTTCTATGGCCAGTTCACGGTACTTATCTTTCGCGGCCTACAAAATTTGGAATTATTTATCATTTCTCTCCCCCTACTTCTTTGAAATAAAATTAGAGGAAAAAAATTCAGTATCTCTATTTTAATGCATTTTTAAGTACTTAGTCTTTAAAAATTTCATAATTTCTGAAAAGGTTTTGCTTTATTTTTAAGATTCTGAAAATAAATGTGTATCAATCCTTAGGTCTGTAACAATAAATTGTTTAAATTTGTACAACTTTGATGACCTTTGCTATTAACCATTTCTTTTTAAGCACTTCTTAGCTATTTAGGATTCTTTAGGGGGATTGTTCGTTCACATCCTTTGGTTATTTTTCTTTGGATATCTGTATTTTTTTTTTTTTTTTTGATGTGTCAAAAATCCTAAAATACAGACTGTAAATAATTTTCCAAATGACTGTATTTTTAAGATGATTTCAGTTGTGATTTTCTTATCTGTGTTGCCAAATTCATCAGTCTTTTTTTGATTGTTCTTCTGTTTTTATGATTAGGAAATCTCTTAATTACAAGATCAAATAAATGTTTGATTAACCCTGTTTTTCAGTAAAAAAAAAAAAAAAATTATCAATCCTAACAAAAGAATACTGCACTTTTATATTACTAATTCTCAAAAAAAAAAAAAAAAAACCCAAAAAAGACATTTTGTAATGGACATAAAAATTGAACAATTTAAACTGGGTACTAAAGGTGAATGCTCTAAGTAACATATATTAAGTACTAAAAAGCCTGTAAATATGATACAGTGATATGCTCAGCACTTATCCTTATTTATCCACATTTCTGAAAACCAAATTACATAAATCCCAATGTGATATTCTACAAAACTGAGAAAAGCTACGTTTTTACTTTAAGTACTTGGACTGTCAAACTTGAAGATATACTGACACCTTGTGGAAAAATCTCAGAAAACATTTGCTTTCAAACTAACAGCAATTAGTTTACAATTAGGCCCCTTTTTTTAATCAATTTTAAAATGCTTTTCTGGAAAACATGACTAATTTTCAGATTTAACCTCAATTAACTCACAGCTCAACTAGAAACAGAATTATTTATATTAAGGAATTATTTATGTAAAGGAACATAATAGAAAAAGTACCCAAGAAAACTACTTAAAATCATAATTTATTGAAGACTTTACAAGTTTTCACTCTCCACTTAAAAGATGAGTCATTATGCTATAGCAGGAGGAAAAAAAAGAAATGTATAATATTCGCACTGACTATTTTATAGCTATGAAAAGAATTAACAGCTTACCTGAAATTCAAAAAAACCTGTTTTCAAAGCTTCTTTAAACATCATCTTTTCATAGTTTTGATCTGTCTTTATAATTCCTGCATTCATTTCACTACGGAGTATGGAAAAAAGGTAACTGAGTTTAAAGGCAAGTATATATAGGTATAAAAAAAAACTTCTAAATACATTAGCAATAGGTGAACCGTGAACTTCCAGATGTTCAAGCTGGTTTTAGAAAAGGCAGAGGAACCAGAAATCAAATTGCCAACATCCGCTGGATCATCGAAAAAGGAAGAGTTCCAGAAAAACATCTATTTCTGCTTTATTGACTATGCCAAAGCCTTTAACTGTGTGGATTACAATAAACTGTGGAAAACTCTGAAAGAGATGGGAATACCAGACCACCTGACCTGCCTCTTGAGAAACCTATATGCAGGTCAGGAATTAACAGTTGGAACTGGACATGGAACAATGGACTGGTTCCAAACAGGAAAAGGAGTACGTCAAGGCTATATATTGTCACTCTACTTATTTAACTTATGTACAGATTACATCATGAAAAACGCTGGGCTGGAAGAACCACAGGCTGGAATCAAGATTGCCGGGAGAAATATCAATCACCTCAGATATGCAGATGACACCACCCTTATCGCAGAAAGTGAAGAGGAACTAAAAAGCCTCTTGATGAAAGTGAAAGAGGAGAGTGAGAGAGTTGGCTTAAAGCTCAACATTCAGAAAACTAAGATCATGGCATCTGGTCCCATCACTTCATGGGAAATAGATGGGGAAACAGTGGAAACAGTGTCAGACTTTATTTTTGGGGGTTCCAAAATCACTACAGATGGTGATTGCAGCCATGAAATTAAAAGATGCTTACTCCTTAGAGGCAAAGTTATGACCAACCTAGATAGCATATTAAAAAGCAGAGACATTGCTTTGCCAACAAAGGTTCATTTAGTCAAGGCTATGGTTTTTCCAGTAGTCATGTATGGATGTGAGAGTTGGACTGTGAAGAAAGCTGAGTGCCAAAGAATTGATGCTTTTGAACTGTGGTGTTGGAGAAGACTCTTGAGAGTCCCTTGGACTGCAAGGAGATCCAACCAGTGCATCCTAAAGGAGATCAGTCCTGAGTGTTCATTGGAAGTTCTGATGTTGAAGCTGAAATTCCAGTACTTTGGTCACCTCATGCGAAGAGCTGACTCACTGGAAAAGACCCTGATGCTGGGAGGGATCAGGGGCAGGAGAAGGGGACAACAGAGGATGAGATGGTTGGACGGAATCCCCGACTCAATGGACATGAGTCTGAGGATGCTCCGGGAGTTGGTGATGGACAGTAAAGCCTGGCATGCTGCAGTCCATGGGGTCGCAAAGATTCAGAGACAACTGAGCAACTGAACTGAGGACTTCCCTGGTGGTCTAGTGGCTAAGACTCTACACTCCCAATGCAGGGGGCTCGGGTTCGGTCCCTAGTCAGGGAACAAGATCCCACATGCTGCAACTAAGAGTTCACATGCTGCAACTGTTAATAAAGCATCCTGCATGCTGCAATTAAAGATACCACATGCTGCAACTAAGACCCAACACTGCCAAATAAAGAAAGAAAGAAAGCTAATAATATTTTTATCATGTAAAATTGCTATAAGGCTAAAATCAGACAATGGATCCAAAGTACTTAGCATAGTTCCCAGCACAAGTAAGCTTTCAATGAAGAGTGGCTATTATTAACATCTAAATTTAAGAGTTAAAAAAAAAAGAAAATTTAAGAATACACCAGGACTAAGCAACTCTTTAAAGTAAAAGTGGTTAGGGACTATAGATTACCTGGCAAAAACTTTATCATTGAAGGTATTGGCAGGACCACTTCTTAGGCTATCCCAGTTGGCAACCATTTCTTTCACCCATTCCACCCAGGTGTACAGGCGGAGAATACCTGCATCTGCCATGGCTTCTACAAAATTAGCATCTTCAACAGTGTCACCAGCATCAGCTAGAGCCAAGCGCATTCCTTGAAGAAGAAGAAAAAAAATTAATTGATGATTTAAAAATGTAGTTACTGAATATGAACTATGTGTGCAGGTGGGTACACTCCCAAGCCCACATATAGATTAAGAAACAGCAAGTGCTTTAACCCACTGCATGGATCAACAGCAAAAATAAAGATCACCAAAAGCAGAATCCATAATGATGTTGTTAAAATATTTGAATTTTCTATATTGATTTGCATACACTCAGCATCAATATGCGTTTCTTCTCAGGCATGTTGCGCTAATGAGATAAAGTGATCTTTAATGAGGCAGAGGAAAAAATGATAAACTTGGGAAAGATATCCCTATCAACATCTCAGCCTCATTTAAAGGCAGCAAAATATTACAATTATTTTAATGCATAAGAAAATAGAGTGCTACCTTTCGTGCACAAATACATATTTTCTTACTTCTAAAAGCAGATTCTTCTAGGTTTCTTACTAACAAAATACAATTTTTAAAACAAAATCTTCCATCCTAAAATATTTAAAAAAAAAAACAAAAAAAAACAACCCACCCATCTGTAAGAGTCTAATCAATTAAATTACAGGACATCCTTGCAATGGAAGACTATACTGCTATAAAAGAGTGAGGAAACTTTAATGTATCCACATGAAGTGACCTCAAATATGAATTCATAAGTGAAAAAGGCAAATTTCAGAGCAGTATGGATGGTATGCTACCATCTCCACCTTAAAGGAAGAGATGAGAATATGTGATATCAAATTACGTATGCATTAAATATCCTTTATAATACACAAGAAGCTGAACACATTTTTAACTTTTTATATTGTAATAATTTTACACTTACAGCAAGGATGCAAAAGACAAGGATAAATGTTTCACCATTTACCAGACTTTCTTAATGTTAACAACTTACATAACCACAGTTTCAAAAAGGCAGGAAGTTAACATCAGTATGACACTACTAACTAAACTACAGACTTAATTCAAAATGTCACCAGCCTTTTCTCTAATATCCTTTTTCTGCTCTAGGATTCAATCCAGAATCCCACCTTGCATTTGATTGTTTATCTCCTTAGTCTCTTCAAATCGTGACAGTTTCTCAGTCTGTCCTGGACCTTGACTACTGATGGGTAGTCAGGAATTTAACAAAATTTCTCCCAACTTGGGTTTGTCTGATGTTTTTGCATGATTAGATGGAGGTTATGAACCTCTGGCAAGAATATCACAAGAGTGATGCTGTATGTCTTCTTAGTGCATCATTATCAGGGAGGTATATGATATTGATATGACTTACTATTGCTATTGCAAACCCTCCTCATGTGGTCAGATAGTGTCTGCCAAGTCTCTCCACTGTAAAGTTACTATTTTTCCCTTTGTGATAAAGAAGTATCTTGGAATAGATACTCTGAGAATATGCAAATAACCTGGTTTTTTTTTTTTTTTTTCTAAACTTTCATCCATTGATTTTGGCAACCACTGATGGATCTTGTTGTAACCTCAGATATGCAGATGATACCACCCTTATGGCAGAAAGCGAAGAAGAACTAAAGAGCCTCTTGATGAAAGTGAAAGAGGAGAGTGAAAAAGTTGGCTTAAAACTCAACATTCAGAAAACTAAGATCATGGCATCAGGTCCCATCACTTCATGGCAAATAGATGGGAAAACAATGGAAACAGTGACAGACTATTTCTGTGGGCTCCAAAATCACTGCAGATGGTGACTGCAGCCATGAAATTAAAGGATGCTCCTTGGAAGAAAAGTTATGACCAACCTAGACAGCATACTGGAGAAGGCATTGGCAACCCACTCCAGTACTCTTGCCTGGAAAATCCCACGGACGGAGGAGCCTGGTAGGCTGCAATCCATGGGGTCGTGAAGAGTCGGACACAACTGAACAACTTCACTTTCACTTTTCATTTTCATGCATTGGAGAAGGAAATGGCAACCCACTCCAGTGTTCTTGCCTGGAGAATCCCAGGGAAAGAGGAGCGTGGTGGGCTGCTGTCTATGGGGTTGCAGAGTCGGACACAACTGAAGTGACTTAGCAGCAGCAGCAGCAGCAGACAGCATATTAAAAAGCAGAGACATTACTTTGCCAACAAAGATCTGTCTAGTCAAAGCTATGGTTTTTCTAGTAGTCATGTATGGATGTGAGAGTTGGACTGTAAAGAAAGCTGAGAGACGAAGAACTGATGCTTTTGAACTGTGGTGTTGGAGAAGACTCTTGAGAGTCCCTTGGACAGGAAGGAGATCAAACCAGTCCATCCTAAAGGAAATCAGTCCTGAATATTCACTGGAAGGACTGACACTGAAGCTGAAACTCTACTTTGACCACCTGATGCGAAGAACTGACTCATTTGAAAAGACCCTGATACTGGGAAAGATTGATGACAGGAGGAGAAGGCGATGACAGGGGATGAGATGGTTGGATGGCTTCACCAACTAGATGGACATGAATCTGAATAGGCTCCGGGAGTTGGTGATGGACAAGGAAGCCTGGCGTGCTGCAGTCCATGAGGTCGCAAAGAGTCAGACGCGACTGAACTGAACTGAACTGATGGATCTTGTCTGTGACAATATTACTATGATGTTTCTCTAATGATGATTTTATATTTCACTCAATTCTTCCACATTTATTACTTGGAATTCTTCTGAAAAGAAGAACAGTCCCCACTCCCCCACTTACTTATTCAATTATTACTATATATCCCTATGAGTTCATGAATATTTAATTTATGCAAGGGGTTATAATTCAATACTACATTATTTACTTTGTCTCTCAAAAAGTTCTTGCTTGGGCAATTGGGAGCCCCTTCAAGCTGGCTCCTGTGCCCTTTCAAACTGTCCCCATCCTTTCTGAAACATTTTCTCATTTTCTGGCATCATGAAATATTCCATGCCCATTTTGTATTTTCCCTACTCCAGACCTCAAATCAATCCCTGCTCCTAGGAACGCTAGTTCCTTTTACTAGAGAATGGTATTTAGAAACCAAGATCTGAATGACAGGTGTTTCACCGTTAACTAGTGTTTCAGTATCCACTCAGGCTCTCTCAGCAAACCTAGGAAATAAATGCATGACTAACCCACACATAAATCTATATTTATTTTTATTTATTTTTAAAATATTTATGTTATTTGGCTGCACTGGGTCTTAGTTTCAGCATGCGGGAACTTCAATTTCCACTGCGGCATGTAAGATTCAATTCCCTGACCAGGGATTGAACTGGAGTCCCCTCCATTGGGAGCAGAAAGTCTTAGCCACTGGACTACCAGGGAAGTCCCTATGTTTATTTTTATGTCTGTCTGTATAAAAAATAAAACCCATGAGTTTATGCTGATACTGCCAATTCCAATCCAACACCAGGGAGTTCATTTGAGCATTTCCTCTTAACTTATTTATAGCTTCTGATACTGAGCTCTCACCCACAATATTTGTTCAATTCCAGTAAACATATAAAAGTTTCAGAACTGTTAATATACACTTCTTAAAAAAAAAAAACTACAATATTGTGTACAGTTCTTTTCGTCTTGCTATGCTGTCATAATACTGTTTTTCTAAGTAATTTAGGTTAGTTTTTCCCCATCCCTTTCAGTACAGTCTCAAACTGTGGTAGCCTTGATCAACAAAAAGAAGTGCCGTGATGACCAAAGGCTAGGTTGCATAAGGAAGGACTGGCTCCTTCAGGTTAGATAGTGCATTCTTTCTCTTGACAAAGTAATGATTAAATGAAATAGTAATGAAGTCAGGGGAAACGTATTTTTCCAAAAAATGAAGGCTTCTAGGTTCAACTCATCTGTATCAAATATGGAGGAAATACTTTGAAAAAGCTTCCTATGTGCTTAACGTCTCTACAAACTAACTATTTAATTTTAGAAATAGCATGAAATAGGGTTTCCAGGTGGCACTACTGGTAAAGAGCCCACCTGCCAATGCAGGAGACATAAAAGATGTGAGCTCAATCCCTGAGTTGGGAAGATTCCCTCGCGGAGGGCATGGCAATCCACTCCAGTATTCTTGCCTAGAGAACTCCACTGACAGAGGAGCCTGGTGGTTACAATCCATAGGGTCGCCAAGAGTTGGACATGACTGAAGCAACTTACCCCAGCATGAAATTAGGAACAAATCAGATAGCACTAACAGTGAGTTTCCTTTGAAAGAAGACTCTAATAATCTTAGCTTAAATTTGTTTCTAAACAGATCATATTAACAATTCTTATATTTTAAAAATTATGTTGCTTGTGCACAAAGAAAACATGAATATTTTAAAGTATTGGTAAAAGCTAAAGAGAAAAGCAATGAAACTGAAACAAGAATGCTAATTGCCTTCTGCAGTCTGAGGAGAACTGGGGACACTAAGCAACAGCAATAAAAAAAACATATACTCACCATCAGCTGAATATTTATCAACAGCTTGGGACAAAGTGAGGAAGTTGCCTGTGGATTTTGACATCTGAAAAAGAAAGTCAATGATAAGGCTTTAGTAAGAGTATATATCAATAAAGTAAACCAGATCAGCCACATCAAATTAAATGAGCAGGCTACAACTAGATTAAGATAAAAAGGATTAGAAACATGCAAAGGAAAAAACACTTTACACTTACTTTACAGAGGAGAAAACTGAAATCCAGTCAACACAATGACTTGCCTGAGTAACTAATCTGCTGCTGCTGCTGCTAAGTCGCTTCAGTCGTGTCCGACTCTGTGCGACCCCATGACGGCAGCCCATCAAGCTCCCCCATCCCTGGGATTCTCCAGGCAAGAACACTGGAGTGGGTTGCCATTTCCTCCTCCAACGCATGAAAGTGAAAAGTGCAAGTGAAGTTGCTCTGTCGTGTCTGACTCTTAGTGACCCCATGGACTGCAGCCTACCAGGCTCCTCCGTCCATGGGATTTTCCAGGCAAGAGTACTGGAGTGGGGTGCCATTGCCTTCTCCGATTAACTAATCTAGTCAGTGACAAAGCTAGGACAGCATCTCCTGTGTGACACTCAGTCCATGGCTCTTTCCATTAACTGATACTGTTGCTTGGGAATTAGTTTAGACGTGGAATGATTACACTATAACTATGGAACACTTCAGCTGGTTATAAGAGCTTTATAACAATTAGAGTCATTCAGAAAAGAATGGACAAGCTCATTAGGTCAAAATTAGGGCTTTAGGAAACTTCTTGTCATTAGGGTCACAATAGTTGCTTACTCAAGTTGCGCTCTGCCTGAGGGCAGCACAAGTAAGTAGGCACTGTGCACAGCCCAGCAATCTTTACTGTTTAAAAAACTTCTATGCTTGGTAACTTTGCTAACACCAAAGAGAAGCAGCCATTCTATCAAGTTTCTACTACAGAGCAATAAAATCTTGTAATAAAATGAGTATGAAACTTAAGTGAAAGTGTAAGTCGCTCAGTCATGTCCGACTCTTTGCAACCCTATGGCTCCTCTGTCCATGGAATTCTCCAGGCAAGAATACTGGAGTGGGTAGCCATTCCCTTCTCCAGGAGATCTTCCTGATCCAGGGATTGAATCTGGGAAGTCCTGAATTGCAAACAGATTCTTTACTGTCCGAGCCACCAGAAAGCCCTCTACCAGGGACATACAGTGTATACATAACACAACAATGTGGAGACCAAAGGAAATATCATGTTATATTAATAGCAGGATTTATACCTGTACTCTCATATACACACATGCACACACATATATATGTAGATATATATACAGTTTCACCTTGACCTATGAAGAAAAAATGAGTTCAACAATCAAAAGTCCTTGCTGATTTAACAAAATCTATAAAGTAGCTATTTTTCAGCCTAATGTACAAGTTATCTTAAATGAACTTTTTTATTCCCTGTTAGGGCACTGGTTAAAAAAAAAAATCTCATTTTGCAATTCATATCATCTGCTATTTGTTTAAATCTATAACTATTTTCATTATGATATAGCAATGAATATTCTTTGATCATTAATATTCCATCAGATATAGCAAGATTCAATGGTTGGAACAAGTCCAACTTGTTAGAATTGTTATTAATGAGAAATAAGTAACATTGCAATTTAATTTTTTTGTTTGTTTGTTTAGTTGAGGAAGCGTGCCCCTTTCTCCGGAGAAGGCAATGGCACCCCACTCCAGTACTCTTGCCTGGAAAATCTCATGGACGGAGGAGCCTGGAGGGCTGCAGTCCATGGGGTCGCTGAGGGTCTGACACAACTGAGCGACTTCCCTTTCACTTTTCACTTTCATGCATTGGAGAAGGAAATGGCAACCCACTCCAGTGTTCTTGCCTAGAGAATCCCAGGGACGGGGGAGCCTGGTGGGCTGCCGTCTATGGGGTTGCACAGAGTCGGACACGACTGATGCGACTTAGCGGTAGCAGGACCTTTCTCATGTGCACAAAGGCATTATAGGGGCAAAAAAGGGCTTGTCAAAAGGTTGGCATAACTCCTGTTGAGGATACTGAATACTCAGATACTTACGAAGCATTAAAAAATCATATATATTAATATATGTACTATGATTATACTACTGTGATACTACTAGTATAATTGAGTATCATTAGCAGCAATAGGGGAAGTTGCAGTAGTATAGGGAGAGAGATACTGTCTAGAAAGAAGCATTAAATAACACTTAAGAATCCTACAGGCTCCAAAATTCTATTATTCTAATTTACTGGCTAGTCACAATAAAAACCAAAAACCACCAAATTATTTTCTCAACTTAATGAGAAAGATGCAGGGTCACAAAGCTAGAATCTTTATATTTCCCGTCCATTTCTCTGTCTCTCTTCTCTGGTAACAATTTGTCACTCTTTGCCACTCTAACTCTAAGACAATTATTATATAGGAAAGTTTTCCCCATCCCTCCTCTCAATTAATACTATCTACTCCACTCACTCAATTTTAAATATAAATCTTTAATTTACATTGGTAATACTAAAAATTTTAAATGCAAGATTTTTAACTCTCTGATTTTCATATTCTTTGTTTAAGAAAGTACAACGTCCTAAATCTGAAAAACATTTCTGCAGAATTCTAACGTTTCAAGAGGTAATGAGCGTTACCTTCTCAGAGTTGAGGAGGAGATGTCCATTGGCTCTCACAGCTACAGGCCATTTATCACTTGACAGGTAAATGTGTAAAGATAGAAAATAAAATTTAAAGATTATGGTTTAGCCTTAAAAACTTGAGGTAAATGCTAAGAGTCATAACGTTGCTTAAGGCAAATGTGCAGGGATATTTATTGAGTCCTATTTATAACAGGAAACAAATGAAAACAAGTATCCATTAGTAAAAGGACTGGTTTATAAATTATGGTGCAGGTATACAATGAAATACTATGAACTATCTTAAAAATACAGGCCAGGCTATATATATAGATATAAAAAGATCTTTGTTGTTTAGTCACTAAGCTGAGTTTGACTCTTTTGCAACCCCATGGACTACAGCCCATCAGGGTCCTCTGTCCATGGGATTTCCCAGGCAGGAATACTGAAGTGGGTTGCTATTTTCTTCTCCAGGGGATCTTCCCGACCCAGGGACTGAACCCACATCTCCTGCATTGCAGGTAGATTCTTTCCCACTGTGCCACCAGGGACAGATCATCTTCCACGAAAAGTTGCAGTGAAAATTACATGAGTTACTAAAAGTGATTTTACCAGTGGTAGCATAAGCACCTGAAGCTACCACTTATCTATAATTTTAACACCCTCATATATGTCCAAAACTTGATGCAATGGGATAAATATTCAACCATGTTACTAACAAGTACTTCTAAGACACCTGATTTCTCCAAAAACACATTTAAACCAACAGAGAAAACTAATTGAATGACAACAACCACATCAGATTTATTTTATTCCTCTTCTTCAAAATCTTTTATTCTTGAGAAAGAAAATGTAATCTCATTCTAAATGCAATCTCACCCTAAATACAAGAAGTTCCATGAGATTGCTTTGGTTCTGCAAAATAAAATTTGAACAGTGGGACGGGTTTGTTTCTCCAGCTACTTGAAGACAGGACAGAAAGACACAGGGGCATGTCTGGGTCAAAAGGGAAGATGACAGAAAGAATACTCTTGAGCACATGGTATTAAAAATGCATCTCTGATCCAGATTCTAGTCAGAACATCATGACTTAATACTGGAAACTTGGGGCTCTCAGCTCTAAAGGGATGTTTCCTTCCCATTCTAATGACCTAGGCTTTGTTTGAAATTGCCTGTTATTTCAGCATCTTAACAGGTCAAATGAGTCATGTAATAGGTCAAGCATATTACTGATTGACCATCAAAGTATCTGAAATGTGAAATGCTTTGGCAGCCCAAAGCAGGTACGAGAATTTCTGGATATAATAGGAGAAGGTGTGCTTTCTCCTTCAGTACATTTAATGTAAGAAAAAGAATGTATTGGCAAATCTAACCTTACCCTCTACAATAACATCAGTATATTTAAAGCCACAAGGAACCCTTGTCAATAATCAATACGTGTAGTTCACAGCTTTTTTAGCACTCACCATTCTTCTGGCCACATAGCCACATGATTATAAAGGAAATATGAAAGATGATTTGGAATAAGATCCTTGCCAGAGGCTCGAAGATCCACAGGATACCAGAACTCAAATTCCTGCTTTAACTGATCTAATTTTTCCTTTGGGATCTGAGTCTTAGGAAATGGAGCTTCCTTGAAGAAAATATAATCCCAAACTTCCTTGGTCATTTGCTGTGGTCTGTATTAAAAGTAACGGATAAACAACAACAGAACATATATATATAGTTTTGTTTGAAAAAACCAGCATTCTAATCCAACCATGAAGTAGAAATCGATTTTTTTTAAGTATTTATTCTATTTATTCGTTTGGCTGTGTTGAGTCTTAGCCGTGCATAGGGGATTGTCACTGCACCACGCCAGGTCTTTCATTTCAGCACAGACTCTTCAGTTGTGGCACAGGCTCAGTAGTTGCACAACTCAGCCTTAGTTGCTCCTCAGCATGTGGGATCTTAGTTCCCTGACTAGGGATTGAACCCACATCCCGTGCATTACAAGGTGGATTCTTAACTACTGGACCACCAGTGAAGTCCCAGAAATTGCTTTCTTAAATGTTTTACAGTAACAAATGAGAACAAGAGACTCCCATAAGAATAAAGAGTGAATAACAGAGGGGTTATTTATTACTTTTTCTCAATTCAAAAGCAAAACCATCATGACAAAATTCCACTAAATGAATTCTTATAAAAACGAATTATTAGAAAGTATTTTCAGGGACTTCTCTGGTGGTCCAGGGGTTAAGAATCTGCCTTCCAATGCAGGGGACATGGATTCAATCCCTGGTTGGGGAACTAAGATCCCACTTGTCAAGGGGCAAATAAGCCCACATTCTGCAACTGTAGAACCCACGTGCTCTGAAGCCTGCACACCACAATTAGAGAGAAACCTGGAGCACTGAGGAGTCCTTGCACTGCATGTAAAGATCTGGAACGCCACAACAAAGATACTGCCTCAGCTAAGATCGAATGCATCCAATAATAAATTAATTTTTTTTAAAAAAAAAGCATTTTCAATACATAAATCAAAAGATTATATCTCATGCTAACAAAGCACCTTTCTTCCCCTATCCATTTACCAACCTGATGCCCAACGGAGACTCTGCTTGTCCATGCAAGTTACCTCCCTGCAGCAGGTGTGCAACTGTGTAAAATGCCATGTAAATAGTGGAGTCAGAGAGCGATTCAATCAGCCACTGCTCATCCCATGGCAAACGAGTACCTGTAAGTAAAAGGAAGAAAATCCGTGCAAGATGAATCTAAGAGACACTTCATCCCCAGAATTCACATTTTCAAAAGCAGGTCTCTAGCACTGACAAAGCTACTTTTGTAGGTTCCTAAATTTACTTGAATAATATAAACTGATAAATTTTTTTAAAAAAGGTGAAGCACTAGAAATTTTCTATTTAAAATAACTACACCATAAAACTATATGGGTTAGATACTTCTGCCATCAGGTGAATAGGAGTGGGGACCAGATCCTAGTTTCTCTCACCCTCTAACCAAAATCCTCTCACTTCCAGCCCAGAAAAACAATGGAAGAGAAGGGAAAATGGTGAAGGGTTAACCTGCTGTGTAACTGGCAAAGTCATTCACACAGAAACCTGAAGTTTGCTTACCTAAGCCATAAGTTCTCGAGCAAGCGTGCTCCTGCAGCCAATCTAAGGTTGCTTCGAAATTCCTCCTAGTCTCCTCACAGTACCTGGACAGAGCAGAATATAAAGTGTCTCTCCTCTTCGGCTTCATTGTCTTCGCCGTTTCTCACCTCCTTCCCCTTCCCCTTGGAGCGGGAATGGCACCCCACTCTAGTTATTCCTGCCTGGAGAATCCCATGGACGGAGGAGCCTAGGGGGCTACAGTCCACAGGCTCACAGAGCTGGACACAACTGAGCCACTAACACTCCCCTTCCCCAGCACCTTCTCCCAGCTTACGTCTCCAGGCTCTTCAAGCATTGGGATGTCTGTTTTTTCCAGTTCTCTTCTCCATAATCCAAGTACCTGGGAGTGGACAAATTGATTAAAAAAAAAAAGTCAAGCATAAGCAAAGTGACGGGAGAAAATTTCTGCTTGCCATCTATAAAAGAAACTAACCACTGGTCACACAGGGCCACAACACATTCATCTGAAGACCTGGACATAACTTGCTTCTCTGGTTCCATGTAAATATATGCATCTCCCTAGATGAAAGTAAATAAAAATATGTCAGATACTATGGCAAAGCCATCTCTATTCCTCAAGGATAAGAAAAGAAGTAACTTAAAAAAAAAAAGCTCTACCACCAATAACTAAATTGCAAGTTTTCACTATATCTTCCCTCTTCCCAGAGTAGAAGTTACTTGCCTTTCTTTCTGTATATCACTTGTTTCTGAAAAGGCCTGCATCTTTATCAATCAAGTGGATCACCTTCCCTAGGTACAGCTTATTCCTTTGCAGAGTAAAAGATGTTTAACAGCTTCTACTGCTATGGTTTGAAGGCTATGGCAGCCTTCTATTTTTGTTATAAGAAAAACATAAAAATTGGCAACTAAATGCATGGAACAACTGCCTTTAAAAAAACACATGCATGAAAACTAGATATGGAAAATAACATTACTAAAGATTTACAGTATCGTGAAAAATTCCCACTGGAAAACTGACCATAAATTTTATTTTTTTTTAATATGAACACAACTATCTCTTAAGGTGTTACAATCCCAAGCTTATTAGGATAATTTTTTAAAATAATTCAGCATTGTTATTCATAAAATGATTCACTGCTCTGTGTACTTAACGCAAGTTCTTCATACTGAAACAGGTAGGGCTTTGGTTTAACAATGGTAAATTAAAAACAGACATTCAATTAACTCTGCTCCTTCTCAAAATTCGAACAAAATGACAACAAAGAGGTTTTCTTTTTACTGGTATGAAGTTACAAAGACAAGAATGGGAGAAGAAATAACATCAAACAAATTTTGGAAACTAAAAAGCAGAATGACTGACAATTGTATTAGTGGACCAAAGGAAGCTAGCTGAATCCTAAGCCCACAGACGAGAGAGCTGAATTCTTGTAGCTCAGTTGGTAAAGAATCTGCCTACAATGCAGGAGACCTGGGTTCAATCCCTGGGTGGGGAAGAACCCCCGGAGAAGGGAAAGGCTACCCACTCCTGTATTCTGGCCTGGAGAGTTCCACGGACTGTATAGTCCCTAGGGTTGTAAAGAGTCGGACACGACTGAGCAACTTTCACTTCACTTCACTTGCATTACAGAACCTCCAAAAGACTCGAGATTTGTGGCACAAGACAGCTCTGGAAAAGGAGGTAACATGATGCTGGAAAGAGGAAGACTAACTGAAGTCTTTTAAAGAAGTTAGAAGCAGATACCCTAATCCCACACTATGCAGACAGGCAGCTGCCTCTCCCTGTGCCTGCAGAGCAATGAGGGTTTATACTCCGGACAGGACAACACAGAGTCTCCCAACCAGAGGACAAAGTTGAGGGAATGGGTTTCATAGTGAAAAGAGGGGGATTAAGAGAAAGTCAGCACATGGGTGCTGATACCCACTCTAGCAATCTTCCTTCATGTTAGCTCCCAGAATGCTCACTTAGCTTAGACCCTTTAAGCCAGAAACTGAAGACTCTTCTGAGGGGAATCTAACAAACCACAAAGCCCTAATTAACCACAAGGCTAACATCAGGGCTTCCCTCTGACCCAAATGGAACTTCCAGATCTCTCCCAGTGACAAGTCCTACCTATATCCAAAAAGGTTCCAATCATCTTTTTGTATGCACTCTTAAATTATCAATAGTTTTCCTCAGACTAATAAGAAATTAAAATTTCATATTCATGAAATAAGAATTGCAGCATCCTATCACAAAAGATCAGATAACAAGAATAAGTTCTTAAACTGGCTATGAGTTGGTAAATGCTTAAGCTGAGTAAGAGGTATACAGGAATTCATTACACTACTCCACTTTTTTATGTTTGAAATTTTCTACACAAAGAAAAACATTTAGTGATTTTTTTAGGAATATTTATACACACATGCACAAGCACACGTGGAGCTGATATAAAAAAACACACAGTAAACAAATGCACAAAAACTCATAGCAAGAAAAAGTTGAGGGACTCCCCCAGAGAGAAAAGCAAAAGAACTTCCAGAGTCTAGTAGAGCCAATATCTGAATAGTAAGAATTCTGAAAACAAAAATAAAGAATAAGAAGGGATAAAACAATTAAACAAAAAGTAAATCTTCCCAGAATTGAAGAACGTAAGTTTCCAGACTGAAGGAGCCGATCCTACACCCAGAAGAATGAATGAAAACTAATCTACACCAAATAAATCATCATGAAATTTCAAAAGAGAGGATTCTATAAGCTTGGGTGGGGAGGGGAGACATAGATCACACCATACCAGAACGGTTTTGGACTTCTTAACAGCATCACTGAACCAGAACACTATGGGTAATGGCCTTCAAATTTTTAAGGGAAAATTATTTCTAACCCAGAATCCTACATCCAAGCATTCAAGTATGAGGACAGAATGAAGACATTTCAGATATAAAAGGTCACAAAATTTACCTTCCAGGTACCCTTTTCCAGGAACATTTCTAGAGGCAGAGCTTCAACAAAACAAGAAAGTAAATAAGAAAGAAGCAGCCATGGGATCAAGGAGATCCAACTCAAGAAAAACTAAGGAAATCCTAAGTAACATGGAGGAACATCCCAGATGACATTTGTGCATGTCTACAGTAAGCAACCAGTCTGGATGACTGCAACAGGCTGGAAGGCTCTGGGAGAACTTTCTCTAAGATGTAAACAATAGCACACTGATATGTTTCCAAGTATAGAAAAGAAAAATAAAGAGTTGGACAGAGTTTGGGGATAAAGTGTCTATAATTATATTTAGAAGTAAAAAACGTAGAGAAAGAAAAAAAAGACAGTTATTAACTCCAAGGAAAACCAAAAGCTAAGGAAGAGAAGTTCTCACTGTATACTATTAATGGATCAGCCATGTCTCAACACACTGACTACCTCTCTAACCTAAGTTATAATATACCTATACTAGGAAGATGTGGGGTGAAGAAGTATATACAAATGTGAGGTTAGAGGGGAAGACACAGGTTGGAGAAGAGTTAAATCTTGATCTTTCATAGCAGGAAATCAATGGCTAATGCCTAAAACTGAAAAAATTTTAAATTACACTACAAGAGTTTAGATTAGAGATCTGTAAGCGAGGTGGAGATACTAAAATAAATAACAAAACAGATGAAAGTAAGCCTGTCCAAGGAAGAGAAATTTAAGAGGATGTGGATGAATGGAGAGGAAACTGCTGCCTTTTTTTAACAAGTCTTACAGACCACAGTCTCTCTGTATTACAGGTATACGTAACTATCAAAAACAAAAATTCAGTTTCAAAAGTTCAGCAGCTAAGTAACTCAACAACAAAAAAAAATTACAACAAAAATGAAGAGGGGGGGGGAAAGGATGAAAGCAAAAAGTAAAGCAATACAGAAAGAATTGTTAACTACCTCTACTGCAAACGGTCACTGCCAGAAAGCATCATTAAAGTTCACTGTATGTAATCTACACATGCCAACTTTAGAACATTATCTTCATCAACATTACAGGTGGGATGTTCAGGTTAAATGAATTGCTATTATTAAACAGGTCTTCAATTTTATATGTAAATAAAATTATATCTTTAATACAGCTCCAGGTTCTACTACAGAAAATTGCTAATTAACATTGTAAAGTCTATGAACCAAAAGCACTTCTAAAACAGCCTTCAGGGGATAGTCTATTACATACAGTGTCAATCATCTTGTTTCTAATAGTCTTCTTTACGTCTTGGACCTTCTGTCCTTTAAATCCATCCACCAACATTACCTTAAAGGATAAGAAGTGTAAAAACACATACAATTAAAATTTGCTTTGGGTCCCCCCTTAAACTTTCTCCTACCTAAATTTACCTCCACAAACAACCAGGATATTTTTAGTGTGAAATTTATCACATTTATAACCATACATCTTTATTTTGGCACAGCTTGGACAACTAATACTTATAACACACTTGTTTTTCTTTTAGTGTAACTAGAATATGTATTATGAACATGATTAGAAAGAAAAGTTCACTTCCTTCCCACTTCTTAGGTTTCCATGTGGAGAGAATTCCTCTGCCCTAACTCACATCATTCCCAAAGGCTTTGGGGGAAGGAACTGAGCCAATGCAGCTCAGCCCCAGTAAGGCTTCTCTTTTCAACTCTATCTGTTGCCAGCAAGCATTCTCCTTTGCCTGGCCATGTGATAAACTTGGCTCTGAGAGGAAGGCCTACAGTTTCTCAACTCTGCCTTTTATGTAATGGGGAGATTTAATTCTCGGGCAAAGTATTGCCTTGCCCATTGCTGTCACAGAGCTAAGACACCATCCCCTTCTGGCTGATACTGACCTCTATCTATTTAATTCCTGTTGACTCTTTCAACAGGAATTTAAAAGGTTTTATCTTTTTGAGGTTTTGGGGTTTTTTTTTTTTTGGCCATACCTCACCGCTTGTAGGATTTTAGTTCGCAATCCAGGGATCAAACTTGGGCCTTCAGCAATGAGAATGCAGAGTACTAAACACAGGATCACCAGGGAATTCCCAATACTTTCTACCTTAAGTGGAAAGACATGTTTTCTATTTTCACCTTCAATCCTCTAACATGCCAAAATGCTCCGCATCTATTTATAATTTCATCATTATGAAATTATAGATTATTGATCATCATGGCACAGGGGTTAACAGCACAAATCTTAGAGCCAAGTTGCCTAGTTTGAGTTCCAGCTCTGCTTTGACCTAGCTATCTGGCTGATACTGGGTAAATTACTTAGTGTCTTAGTACCTCAATTTCCTTATCTATTAAATGGGAATAAGTGCCTACTTTGCAAGGTCATTTTGAGATGTAAATAAGTGAATATGTGAGTGCTGTATTAGTGTTGGCTCTTAGTGTCATCCAAAACATGGATGAGTTGAGTTTTAAAGAAGACATATAAACAATATTTGGTCATACAGAGAAATAGAAAGCAAAAGTAAAAAACATTCTCATTTACAGCCTTAAAAATCTTCATTTCAACCTCAAGTCACTAACAACTTGACTGGGTTTTTACTTTCACTAGCTTCACCTTCTTTTCATGGAAATGTAAGCCACATTAACATATGTACAATTAAGGAGAAAAGAGAGGTTCAAAAATTGTGCTAAGATGGCATGTAGTAGTTGTATTAACAAGTAAATTAATGAAGTGAATGAAACTGCTTATTTAAAATTTCATCTCAATAAGAGAGCAAAGGGACCGGGTATTGTCCATGCAATAAACCTTTGGCGTGTATTGCATAGTAAGACGAACTAACCTTAAACATCTTCTTGAGAAATTCACTCAGAGATTAGGGGCACAAAAATGGAACTTCTGTAATACTACTGGACAAAAACAGATTAAAAAAAAAAGAAATTTGGAAAGAGAAGAACATAATCTTATAATCTTCAGTTCAGTTCAGTAGCTCAGCCATGTCTGACTCTTTGAGACCCCATGGATTGCAGCACTCCAGGCTTTCCTGTCCATCACCAGCTCCCAGAGTTTACTCAAACTCACGTCCATCAAGTCGGTGATGCCATCAAACCATCTCATCCTCTGTCATCCCCTTCTCCTCCTACCTTCAATCTTTCCCAACATCAGGGTCTTTTCACATGAGTCAGTTCTTTGCATCAGGTGGCCAAAGTACTGGAGTTCACCTTCAGCATCAGTCCTTCCAATGAATATTCAGGACTGATTTCCTTTAGGATGGACTGGTTGGATCTCCTTGCAGTCCAAGAGACTCTCAAGATATTCTCCAACACCACACTTTAAAAGCATCAATTCTTCGGCGCTCAGCTTTCTTTATGGTCCAACTCTCACATCCATACGTGACAACTGGAAAAACAATAGCTTTGACTAGACCGACCTTTGTTGGCAAAGTAATGTCTCTGCTTTTTAATATGCTATCTAGGTCAGTCATAACTTTTCTTCCAAGAAGCAAGCGTCTTTTAATTTCATGGCTGCAGTCACCATCTGCAGTGATTTTGGAGCCCAAGAAAATAAAATCTGTCACTGTTTCCATTGTTTCCCAATCTATTTGCCATGAAATGATGGGATCTGATGCCATGATCTCAGTTTTCTGAATGCTGAGTTTTAAGCCAACTTTTTCACTCTCCTCTTTCACTTTCATCAAGAGGCTCTTTAGTACCTCTTCACTTTTTGCTATAAGAGTGGTGTCATCTGCATATCTGAGGTGATTGATATTTCTCCCAGCAATCTTGATTCCA
Source organism: Bubalus bubalis (assembly GCF_019923935.1). Taxonomy (NCBI): domain Eukaryota; kingdom Metazoa; phylum Chordata; class Mammalia; order Artiodactyla; family Bovidae; genus Bubalus; species Bubalus bubalis. The sequence goes on along the minus strand of NC_059165.1, from coordinate 53,822,396 downwards.
GCTTGTGTTTCTTCCAGTCCAGCATTTCTCATGATGTACTCTGCATATAAGTTAAATAAGCAGGGTGACAATATACAGCCTTGACGTACTCCTTTCCCAATCTGGAACCAGTCCATTGTTCCATGTCTATTTCTAACTGTTGCTTTTTGACCTGCATATAGATTTCTCAAGAGGTAGGTCAGATGGCCTGGTATTCCCATCTCTTTAAGAATTTTCCACAGTTTGTGGTGATCCACAGTCAAAGGCTTTGGCATAGTCAATAAAGCAGAAATAGATGTTTTTCTGGAACTTTCTTGCTTTTTCAATGATCCAACGAATGTTGGCAATTTGATCTCTGGTTCCTCTGCCTTTTCTAAATCCAGCTTGAATGTGTGGAAATTCTCGGTTCACACACTGTTGAGGCCTCACTTGGAGAATTTTAAGCATTACTTTGCTAGCATGTGAGATGAGTACAATTGTGCAGTAGTTTGAACATTCTTTGACACTGCCTTTCTTTGGGATTGGAATGAAAACTGACCTTTTCCAGTCCTGTGGCCACTGCTGAGTTTTCCAAATTTGCTGGCATATTGAGTGCAGCACTTTCACAGGATCATCTTTTAGGTTTTGAAATAGCTCAACTGGAATTCCATCACCTCCACTAGCTTTGTTCATATCTTATAGTAATCCCTCTCAAATCAGGACACAGCTGAAATTGTATTAAATTTTTCTATATTTTTTTCTAAATCACTAAGAAGAAAATCAAAGATCATGGAGTACGTAAATCAAACAAAAATGATAACAAAAATATTACTTACACCATCATAAAAACCTCTTAGGTACAATTTCTCCTTTGCTTCTGCAAGTTTTTCTCGGTCATTCTGGCTCTGAATTTTCAACTCATCACATATAGTTACAGCAGAAAGCTTTCCAAAATCTGGGATTTCAATGACTGGCACCTGCAAAAAAGAGAAAAGTGAAACTATTCACACTGAATGAACATAAAAACAGCCTTATGGGCATAGTCCTTTGCCTCCACTGTCCAATGAAGTCATACTCATATGACTTTATATATCATAGCTATATAGAATATATCTATATATATATCTATATAGATATATATATGATATATATCTATATAGATATAGATATATATCATAGCATATATAGCATATATATATCATATATATCATACATCATATATATCATATATATCATGACATATATATATCATATATATCATTTATATATATCATATATATACTCATATGATTTTATATATCATTAGGTCAGCTCCACACATTAGGGAAAACATCCAGATGTGAATCTATCTTCCTACTGTCCATAGGAACCACCCAAATTTTCTGCACCAACCCCCACACTCTCCTTTCCTCACTACACATATAGCTTCCACAGCTCTCAAGCCCTCATTGGCATATAATTTACTGAATAATGTTCAAAACTGGCAAAATGGTGCATGCATGTGTGCTAAATCATTTTAGTCATGTCCAACTCTCTACAACCCTACAGACTGTAGCCTGCCAGGCTTCTCTCTCCATGGGATTCTCCAGGCAAGAATACTGGAGGGGATTGTCATTTTCTACTCCAGGGGATCTTCCAGACCCAAGGATTGAACCCTAGTCTCTTATGTATCCTGCATTGGCAGGCAGATTCTTTACCACTAGCGCCACCTGGGAAGCCAGCAAAATGATGTAAACAACTAAATGTATGGATGGTCTTATTTCTGATTTATATTAAGTCTTCTGGAGTCTCCATGAAAATTGTTCACTAGTAATTTACATTTCTAAACACACTAACATGAAAGCATAAACATTCAAGAGTAACGTGGCAAAATTTTATCTTTAGAAGCCTGGAAATCTGCCACACTAGAAAATAAGTTACTACAGAATTGGTGATACTAAAAGGCAAACTATTTGTTCTCGAACTGCAGGTGCCAGGTGCTAAGAAAATGCCTACTGTTAAAGTCTTTTGTTTGCTCTTATCCATCACAGCAGATATCAAATTAAAGCAAATAAACTCTTAAACTCTCTCTTATTTTCATTCTCTATGAGTTGGGGATGGACAGGGAGGCCTGGCGTGCTGCTGTCCATGGAGTCACAAAGAGTCAGACACGACTAACCAACTGAACTGAACTGAACCAATTATTTAATTCTGTTACAAGTGTTAGCTCTCTTCTTCCTCTAATGAAAAGATGGACATTAATATTCTGAATCATCTATGTACTCACAGGTTCAAATGGCAAGACCATGTCATCTCTAATTCCGTACTTCACTCGTAAAGCCTACAAAAACAAAAAGGAAGTTAACACTAATGATCAATATTTTTCTGGTATTATCATTAAGAGAAATACCCTCTAAACTTTTTTTAAAGTATTTTTCTTCTTCTTTCCATAAAGAACAATTTTTTAATTTTATAGAAAAAAATCTCAAGAAGGGATATATGACTTTTAAAAACTAAACAGTTTAAGTTAGACTGAATAGCTTAAATGATGAAACTATACAGTCAAAAGCAAAAGTTCACACAGACACACACATATCACTTAAAATGAAGTTCACATTCCAGTTGCAATGAAAATGCGAGTATCAGAAAACTTGTTTTTACAAAACTTTCTCTCGTTAGCAATCAGGTTGCTCTTCAGCAGATGAATAAATAAACATACATCCAGACAACAGAATATTATTCAGTGCTAAAAAGAAACAAGCTATGATGCTATGAAATGACATGAGAAACCAAAATGCTTATTACTAACTGAAAGAAAATCTAAGAAAGCTATATATCGTATGAATCCAACTATTACATGACTTTCGGAAAAGGTAAAATTATGGTGACAATTAAAAAGATCAGTGGTTGCCAGGAGTGGGAGGGAAGACAGATGAACAAGAAGAGCACAGAGGATTTTTAAGGCAGCGAAAGTACTCTGTATATCATAATGATGGATACATGTCATTAAATGTTTGCATAAACCCACAGAATGTACAACACCAAGAGTGAACCCTAAGGTAAACTATGGACTCTGGGCAATTATGACGTCAATGTAGGTTCATCTTTGATAAAAACGTACCACTCCGGTGAGTGACACTAATAATGGGGGAGGCAATGCAGGTGTTGAAGAAGGGGTATTACATGGGAATCTCTGTGCCTTCCTCTCTATTTTCATTATGAACCTAAAACTGCCCTAAGAAAATAAGTCTTAAAAAAGATTCTATGGGGACTTCCCTGGCAGTCCAGTGGTTAAGACATCATGCCTCCACAGCAGAGGGCGCAGGTTCAATCCCTAGTTGGGGAACTAAGATCCTGCATGCCTCACGAGACAGCCAAAAAAAAAGGTTCTATGAAATACTATATTTAAAATTCAAATCACAGGAAAACATATAAATATCAAGAAACAGGTTAAAGATAGCATTAAAAAGATATCTGCATAGTTTTTCAGCCTAATCCAATAGTTCAGTGGTACCTAACCAATGAGATGATAAAGAGGAAATGTGAACATGAAACACAGAAACTCACTTGCTTTTTCTTCAAGTCTCTGAGGGCAGCAAAATCATCAGGAGAGTCAGAAGGAACACTTGTGACCACACCAGTGCCTTATAAAAGAAAGTGTGGGATTAACTAATAACAACCAGAATGTGTACAACAAAGAATTTCTACAAAGAAATGAACTCTTTACCTTTATCCTCCTTGATGGTGAGCATTGGGAGAACATAGATCACCTTGTATGATGTTAAAGGTGCAGAAAGTGATGCACCAAGAATATCCTATATAAGAAAAAGATCAGTATAAAGAAGAAGTAACCTAATCATTAAATTTTAAAACTATGTTTATATTTTAAGCCACGAGAAGCTAGTAATCAACAATACTCATTCTTTTTTACCTACGAGACTGGAAATAACTGAAAATAATTATAAAGCCCAAATCTTGTAATGTTGTGAGGAAATTAGTACACTAACATATTGCTTTTAACTTTGCACTCCTTGAGGAAAACAATATAGGAATCCACAGCAAGAGTCACAAAAATGTTCACACAGCTTGGACCCAGCAATCCAATTCTAGGAATTTACCTCAAAAGATTCTTTGAGAATCTTCCCAATGCTGTATTAACTATATTAGCAAAACCTGGAAACAACTAAGACTTTAAATGATTTTTTTAAAAAATCACTTAATAAAATATGAGACATCAACAAGATAGAATATTATGTCTCTGTGTTTCTATTTTAAACAATAATTAGAAAGACAGTTAAGAAGACATATCTAGTTTCTCTTTAAAATGAAAAAAAAAAAAAAAAAAGAAGCCCCAACAATATAGGACCCATATTCTTATATATGAATAAGCAGCTTGCAGCTGTTTGTTTAGCTACAGAAATGCACTTTTCAATTCCATATAGTTTCCTTTACCCATATATACATAAGTTGCTTATAGAATTTGGAGCCATACTGATAAAGGCTAAATATCAGTTAACAGTTTAAAGCTATTATACCACCCATTTCCCTCATACCAGAATATGCTCAAATTAACAAGGAAAGAAGTTGCATGTAAGAGCAAGAAAAAAAAAATTGTGTCATTAATACCATTCCCCAAAACCTCTCAGACAGAACTCTAACATCAGGAACTAATGAGGTATGGCAGGACTGCTTATAACAGACAAAGCAATTCAAATATCCATTATACAGAGTCATTAAATAATTTATGGCATAGCCAAACAATGGAATACTGTTTAACAGTAAAAAATAAGAACAAAGGGAATTCCTTGGCAGTCCTGTGGTTAGGACTCTACTTTCACTGCCAAGGGCCCAGGTTCAACCCCTGGTGAGGGAACTAAGATCCTAAAAGCCACATGGCACAGCCAAAAAAAAGAAAGAACGAGAACAAGGAGATGTTTATCGACTGACAAAATAATTACCAAGAAATAGCTAAGTAAAAAAGAAAGTAAAACATAGAACAATGTGATGAAATACACTGCCGTTTGTGTGTAAAAAAAAAGGGCTAAAGAATATATATGTATGTATTTGCTTGCATATACATGAAATACTCTTCTGGAAGGATTCACAAGACACTGGTTTCACTGACTGCTTATGGAAGAGACAACTGAGTGACTGGGAGTATTTTGTGTACCTTTTGTTTTTTATTTTGGCTGCACAGCCTGCAGAATCTAAGTTCCCCAACCAGGGATGGAACAGGTGCCCTTGGCAGTGAAATCAGAGTCCTAACCACTGGGCCACCAGGGAATCCCTTCTGTCTTTCAAATTTTGAGTCTTATGAATATTTAGTAATCTAGTCAAAAAATAAATTTACAAAATAAGAAATAAAAGTCCAATTCAAAAAGAGAATTGAGATGGTATTCTACTCATCTTTTTCTTTTAAAAGATTATTTATTAAGATACCAAAGATCAGCACTTAACCAAAGGGAATAAAACACCCTGGTTAAATAAGTAAAAGTAAAATAAACCTAAGTAAAATAAACTCTAAGGATACTACACGTGCTCATGCACAGTCATGTCTGACTCTGTGCAACCCCACAGACTGTGGCCCACCAGGCTCCTCTGTGCATGGGATTCTCCAGGCAAGAATACTGGAGTGAGCTGCCATCTCTTCCTCCAGAGAATCTTCCCAACCCAAGGATCCAGCCCAAGTCTCCTGTCTCCTGCCTTGTAGGCAGATTCTTTACCAGCTGAGCCATCGGGGATTTAGTTAAGATCAAGACTTCCTTTCCAGAAAAAAAAAAGCAGCTGCTACTGCACACCAGGAATGCGGGTAATCCTATTAAAAAAGTAGTATCGGGACTTTCCTGGTCATCCAGTGTTAAGAATTTACCTGCCAATACAGCAGACGATTCAATCCCTTATCAGGGAAGATCCCACATGCCATGGAGCAACTAAGTCCATGTGCCGCATCTACTGAAGCCCATGTGTCTAGAGCCTATGCTCTGCAACAAGAGAAGCCACCGCAGTGAGCAGTCCGAGCACCGCAACTAAAGAGCAGCCCCTGCTCACTGCAACGAGACAATGCCCGTGCATAGCAAAAACGACCCATTTTTTAGAAGGAGTAATATAATGTCAACTGCAGCTATACTAAATCTCTTAAGGAGAACTGTATTTTTCAATCAGATAATTACTGAGCAGAAATGTAAGATTCAAAAATGCTATTTTAGGGAATTCTCTGATAATGCAATGGTTAGGACTCCATGCTTCCACCGCCAGGGGCCTGTGGCTTAATCGCTGGTGGGGGAACTAAGATCCCACAAGCCACACAGTATGGTCAAAAAAATTTTTTTCTAATAAATACATAAATAAAAATGCTGTTTTACTGATATGGTCACACAATGAATATACCACAGCAATTAAAAAGCAAACAAAAAGAACAAACTACTACTACATATACAACATGGGTGAATCTCACAGGCATCATATTGAGCCAAAGAAGCTAGACATAAAAGAGTACAGACTACACAGTTTCACTATATAAAGTTCATGAAGAGCGACTCATCTTTAGTGACTTAAGTCACGGTAGTGGTTACCTCTACAGAAGCAGGGATGTGAAATGGACACGAGAGTGCCTTCTGGAGTGCTCCAACTGTACATCCCTTGATTTGAGTGATAACATTTGAGTGATAACATTGAGTGATAACATTTGAGTGATAACATTGAGCATAACATTTGAAGATATACCAAAATACACACTTAGGACTTACACACCTGACTGTACGTATACCTCAACTAAAATGTTTTTTTAAACATTCTTTTCTCAAATTTCATTTCTGACATTTTCCTCTAAGTGTATGCCCTAAAATAAATTCCACTACCCAACTTACCTCTCCCATTAACTCTTTAACAACAGGTACCACTCCATTGTCCTTGGTAAAGCCCTGGTATGACATATTTCTTGCAGCTCTTTGGGTGCAGATGAATATATCACCGTTCATTGTCTCAAATCCAATGTACTTCATATCGGGGCGAACCCAACAGTTTGTTTGTCCAAACATAGTCTCAGGTCTGAGAGTAGCAGCTACCAAGAAGATATTTTTCCCTTTCAAGCCACTAAGAAGAAAAAAGCACACATTTATGGAAAATATGTTATGGATTTTATCACAACTATCTGATGTTTCAAAAAGATGAAGCCACAATTCTTTGACAAACCTACCTTAATTTGGATGGGTATGGCTCAAGCACTTTCAACTTGATTAAAGTATATTCCTGAGGTCCAACACCCTAAACAAAATAAAAATTTGAAAGAGAAAAGAGTTGGATTAAACCTACTAATCTATGCAAGAGATCTGATTCAAATTTCTAAGACGGGTTCTTGCATCGCTAGAATAATTCTTCCTTCCAGTGAAAAGACTGTCAGTGGTGTATTGACCACATGGAAGCCTAATGTGTAAGAAATGACTTGAGAGACCACCATCCTACCCCACACTAGACAGAACTGGTCAAGGAGGTCCAGAGTGAGTAAGGTTTGCTAAGAGCTCTCTTGAGAGGGAAAAACAAGGGGAAGAATGACTTGGATTAATCAGCCAAAACAGTGTTTGCCAAAATGGGAGTTAGAAGATAAAATCAACGTCAATCCTACAGAATAGTCATCACAGACATATGATGGACCAGGGATCAAATGATGTGTATTCAAAACCTAGCTTCAGCCCTCACTTGTGGCTTGCCACAAGGAGTCACAATCACTCTGAACCTTTCATTTCTTCATAAAAAATAAAATTAATTAATTAATTAAACATTTTAAAAATAAAAAACTGTGCTGTGCCTCACACAGAACTGTCCTGAGGAACACGTAAGATAATGACACATAATGATAATGACAAAATGCTTTGAAAAACTATGATGTACTATTGAAACTTAAGATGTTGCTATCATTGACTATATTAAAGCTTAACATAGTAAACTGGCCTTCTGAAGGCTCTCAAATCTTTCAAAATTTTGATCAACTCTCACTTCTGTCATGTAAGTTACATCATAATTGAAGGCTGATTTTGAAAGGTAGTCACTAGCCTATGAATGCATTCAAAGGTGGTAACAGAGAATGACACACTCATAGGGACTACAAAGTTCATTGTTGTTGATTTACTGTGCCACGGCTTTAGACGAATGATTTTCCCTTGCTTCATTCAAGTATTACAGGGAACAATGTCACTAATGTGTCCTCCAGGAATGCAGAATGAACTGATGTCATGCATGACTTGAAGTACTTTGAAAATAAATAGGCATGTGACCAAAGCAAGTATAAATGGAATCTGTGTACATGAGTGAACCACATATCTCATTACCTTTCCTCATGGTCTCTTTTTAGAACAGTGCACTCTCCAAGTGGTGCTTCTCAAACATAAGCAGGTATATGAATCACACAGAGAACACATTAAAAGACAGATTTCTGGGCTCCACCCTCAGAGCTTCTGATTTAGCAATTTGGGGGTGAGGTTCAAGAATCTACTTCTCTAGGAATTCTCTGGCAGTGTAGTGGTTAGGACAACACATTTTCACTGCCAAGGGCCCAGGTTCAATCCCTGATCTGGGAATCCTGCAAGCCAAGTTAAGTGACAAAAAAAAAAAATTCAAGAATGTGCTTTTCCAGCACAAGCTGATGCAGCTAAACCTACCACCAAGGTTCTAGACAAGGTTCTAGAGAAGATACAGGTACCTATGATGACTACCTGCCTCCCTCTTAACAGCCACCAGAGTATCATGACTTATACCTCAATACTGGAATAAAGCTATTTTTAGGTTTCTGATTTATTTCTTAAACTCTATGACTATATTAAGAATTATTACAACTATTCTATGTCACAAATAATTACCTCCCCAGTTTGTCTGTCATGATCCATACAAGGCTGTCCATCTTTTGGAGAATAAATAGTATATCTAAAACAAGAAATAAATGACAAACATTACAATGTACAAGTTTTATCCTTACGGATTTGTCAGTGTTGCTCCTAACATCTCACAATATTTCTTCTAACTAAAACTTCTGAGTAAATGTCTACATCATTTTTTATGCTTTTATGGGGAATTTTGTTGCCAACACAGTTACTCAATGAAAGCTTTTTGCCTTCATCAAAGGTAATACCACTGAAAAATATTCACTGATCTTGGCTTTGTGGTATGAAACAGAAGACTGTAGAATATAAATAAGCTTTTGAAACGCAAATACCTTTTAATGAGTCCATATGATCAAGGGAGAACTTTACAGAACAATTTATAGAGCAAAAGGATAAACTAAAACACAAATAAAATTATTTTTCTACTTGGCTAGAATACTTAAGAGAATCTTTCCTGAGATCATAAAAAGAGAATCTTTAGTGAGAGTCCCTATTCTCCCTGGTTCTATTTGTCACAAACACTAAGCAGCTCAAAGAAATTAAGACACTGGCCAGACAAAAAGGAAACCAACAGAACAAAAAGAGGAATTATAAAAAGAGAAAAGATAATGGAAAAAAGTAGGCTCTGGGGCACACTGAATTACAATACAGGAATTATATGAGTTTTGCTTTATTAAACTGAAGGACAACAAACTCACCGCTTCCCAAACTTAATTCTGCTTCTTTCTCTTAATGTTAGAAACTGCCACCTGACAAATGAATCATAGTAAGGATTAACATCAGTGGTGATGAAGGACCGGCGCCAATCTACCTATAGGAGGAGAAAGGAAATGGTAATTTTTTAGAAATTTATATAGTCTCTATAAATAGGAATTCCCATGAATCAATTATTTACTCGCCTACTTCTAACTTTTCAATGTAGAATTATATCAAATATCAAAAGCAAACCAAAAAACTTCAAGTTCCACCTATTAAATATATATCACAATTATCACATTAATTTATGCTTAATATGTAAGCTTTTAAACATATATATTTACATATTAAACATATAGGAATTACAATAAATTAAGAAGGAACACTTAAACATCTTTTTGTGTCCCTAAATATTCAAGCTTACACTTGGGTTTCTTCGAAATCTTTTTTTAATTTTATTGACATACAGTTAATTTACAATGTTGTGGGTTTCTTCACTTGAACAGTACTCCTTTTTACTAATTGCTAGTATATCTATATATATTCCCAAACAACAAACATTAAAGTACTTCATTGCTTACCTCAAGGCCCATGTGGTTCTAATCAGAAAATAACAGTACCAAGCCATTCGTGAAATACTGATGGACTATATTATTCTAAATTAAGAGGTGGTCCAAATCTCGTACAGTCACACGAATATAACTAGGTTCTTCACATTGCCTTAAACTACAGACGTGGCCAGCATACCTTCAAACCCATTCTCTTCAGATCCTGGACAGCCAGTGGTGGGAAATATTCAAGCCAATGTTCTGCTTCAGAAAATTTGACTATCTCATCATCAGAAAGGCCCAGGGATTTCATAATGTCCCACTGGTATTTAGAAGATCCAGCTTTAGCAGCAGCTTTACTCTGAAAATAACCAGCAAAACCAAACTCCATCAAAGAACAACTCACAACCAGTTAACAAACTCCAGAACCACAAGAATTTTAAATGAATGATCCTATATGGTAGTTTTTTTAAACTCTAAAACAATATTACTGACATATAGGAATACTGCCGAATCTGGATGTACTGTTTTATATGCCAAACCATACAGTCTGATACCTGTATTCTGACACCAAAGGTAAGTAAATGGTTGGAACCATAAAATAATTATCATCACAAAGATAAGTTCTTAGCACCAAACCTTCTCTATTTCCTTTTTTCAAATACCACATGCATCTTTTTTAGTTATGAATAAACTACTAACAAGTGTTTCCTTCTTTTCCAATATTTATCAATATCAAAAAAGTAACCACATGCCAGGGACTGGAGGTGGGCCAAGGTGCTGGACCATAAACTATAGAAAGGTAGGAGAAGGAATCTGGGGACTAAGGAAACCGATCTCTGTGTACCGTGGTGGCAGAAACAAGACTCTATGCATTTGTCAAACCAAGGCAATGATATACTCCAAAGAGTGAATTTTACTGCATGTAAATTAAAAAAAAAAAAAAAAAATTGACCAGGATGTTGGAGGAACTCAAGATAGAAAGCAGACTGTGACAAAGTTATCTAACTTTATTACAAATGCATGACATAACCACACTAAAGGGGTAGGAAAGAAAGAACTTTAGAAGTAACTGGAAAATAGTGTGTTGGCTAGTTTCTAAAGACAAAATGAACTATACACAACCAATGTAATTTAGTTGGTAAAACTGTTCTGTAACTACCGGTAGACAACTGAACAAATAACAGATATACTGTAAATAATGAGAGCTAGGTTTCCTACTGTTGGAGAAAGAAGTCACAAATAAGCAAAGAAGAATGCTAGAATGAGCCCTGTGGTGCTAAAATAGAGCCAGAGGGATTAGTATGCACTTAGAAAAAATAGAGACAGAAAGAGAACGACAAATGCCATATGATATCACTTATACGTGGATAATCTAAAATATGACACAAATGAACTTATCTTTGAAACAGAAATAGACTCAGAGATATAGGGAATAGATCTGTGATTGCCACAGACAAGGGGAGTGCGAGAGGGGTTGTTTAGGAGTTTGGGATTAGCAGATTTAAATTATTATACACAGATGGATAAACAACAAGGTCCTACTATATAGCACAAGGAACTATATTCAATATGCTGTAAAAAAAAAAAAAAAAAAACCATAACGGAAAAGGAAAAAATATTTTAAATAAAGAAAAAATACAGGAATTCCTGGTCAATCCAGTAGTTAAGATTTGGCTCTTTCATTGCTGTGGGTGTGGGTTTGATCCTTGGTCAGGGAACTAAGATTCCTGGTTGGTGTGGCCAAAAATAAAGTGTTTACATTAAGAAAAAAAGAAAAAATCTCATTTAAAAAAATGCAAAGAAGTAAATACAGACACATACATGCACAGGGGCTAGTAGACATACACATATTTCCTTGCTCTTTCTACTGAGAAGACCTAGAAACAATGAGCATACCTAGCACTCAGAATTTAGTTTCTAAATACCATTTTTCAATAAAAGGAAAAAGGACTCCTTGGAAAAGTGGCTGACTCCAGGGCTAAAATAGGGAGAATAGAAAATGAGCTTGCAGCATCTTATGGCACCTGAAAGTACAAAAGTGCTCAGAAAAAAAAAAAAAAAAAAAGGAATAAAAGAAAAGATGGCGGCATGTCAAGTGGACATAGGAGCCAACCTAAAGAGTCCCGTAATGGCAATGCTAGAACAATCTGAGCAATAACAATAACCCAGCAACAACAACAACAACAAAAACCAATAGTATGAGATTATAACTCAAAGAATAAATAAATACGCGTGAATCCACACTGATACAAAAAAGAAATAAGTAAATGAAGAAGAAACAGAAGAACTCTACATAATAAGTGTAGAAGGATGAGGGAAACAGAAAATCAACATTAGAACAAAACAGCAATAACCACTGCAGGCAAGATCCACTGAAGAATGCTAAAATTAGTGAGGAAATATATATTTTTTAAAAAAACAAGATGTTATTCCCATAGTCTCAAAGTATCTCTCCCAAAACATACATGAATCACAAAGGGAAAAATGAAATCTTCACAGTAGGAAACCTGATAGATACCACCTAAACCAAATGATCAAGGTTAACATCACCAGTAATAAGACATCAATATCTTATACTCCTTGATTGGATTCACTGAAGACACATCACCTCTCAATCTACTCATGAGAAAGCATTACACAAGCCTAAAACAAGAGATACTTTGTAAGTTATCTGACCAGTCCTTTTCAGAAGTGCTAAGATCAGGAAGACAAGACAGAAGAGACATGACAAGCAAATGCAAGATGGGATTTTGGATAGGATCTTAGAACAGATTAAGAATGTTAAGGAAAAACTGGTGAAACCAAATGAAGTTGGTAGTTTCTCAAACATATCGTTCAAATGTTGGTTTCTTAGATTTGAGGACTGTACTATGGTTATATAAGATGTAAAGGAACCCTATGCAATCTTGCAATTCTTCTGTAAGTCTAAAATTATTTCAAAATAAAGTAAAAAGGGGGAAAAAGGCAATCAAAAGGTGAGAAAGATATTTTTGCCTCATTACTTTTTAAACATTATGAGTACATTTTATGTGTCAGATACTACTATATTGTTACTCTGGGAATGTACATATAAATCTGAAAAATATAAATAAAACTTCAACCAAAATAAATATCAAGTCACCAAACCTTTTTTCCTTTAGCTTTATCCTTAATTATTATATCTTCTGTTTTATCACTGATTTCTTCCTCTTCCTCTTCCTCATCTGGAAAATCAGGGGGGCAACCATAAAGCTCTACTTCTCTTTTCAATTTATCAGCACATGCCTACAAAAAAACACAACATTAGAGGCAGTAAAGTTAAAAATTTCAAGGTAGAAACACTTTGAGTCTTTTTGTTGTTTCTATGGCCAACTAATACTGACTCTGAACTTTTTAGCAATACATCTATAGATATGTAGATCACTACAGAAAACTCATATGATACAAATCATGTACCTAAAAATTCACTAATTTACTTCATTTACCTGGCAATGGCTTATTCAATACCCAGACTACTCAATGCAGTATACTTTATGTTAGGTGTCAGAAGTACAAAGGTAAAGATATAGTATTATCATATTGAAAACAACTCTAAAAACTACATTTCTCAATTTAAAGATTACTGTCACATCATCACAAGGCTACTAGGTAGGTAGGACAAGAGATAATATGCTAGAAAACAGACACTGAAAGATGAAGTGATTTATCCAAGGTTATAAAGCTAGTGAGCTACAGAATTATAACATGAACCTGCATTTTCAACTTCATCTTTTTTCAAGTGTACCCCATAATGGGTCCACTGTCACAAACAAAGATGACACCACGTATACAGTGTTAATGGAGAAGGCAATGGCACCCGACTCCAGTACTCTTGCCTGGAAAATCCCATGGATGGAGGAGCCTGGTAGGCGGCAGTCCATGGGGTCAATAAGAGGTGGACACGACTGAGTGACTTCACTTTCACTTTTCACTTTCATGCATTGGAGAAGGAAATGGCAACCCACTCCAGTGTTCCTGCCTGGAGAATCCCAGGGATGGGGGAGCCTGGTGGGCTGCCGTCTATGGGGTCGCACAGAGTCGGACACGACTGAGGCGACTTAGCAGCAGCAGCAGCAGCAGCATGCAGTGTTAAAGTTTAAAAAAAAATACAAATATAGAATTGTGAATTTTCAAAAAGGGAAAGGATGCTTCTAAAAAGAAGAATTTCAGTTAATAAACAGGGAAAAAAACAAGACAACTAGAAAGTCATCATTTTACAACCACAAATTCAACTACTTGACGAGGATCATGAAAGGATGCTAAAACCACTGAGTTATTGGGTAACCAGATATTCAAAGGGTCTTAATGTATCATTCCATAAATTACTTTTCAATGAGAAAAAGGAAAAGTTAACTTTAGAATGAGGAAACATGGACACTATTAATATCACTAAAATGATACAAGTTGACTTATATGGCTTTTGATGTCAGACAGTGGGAAGAGTAAAAAGTAAAAACCTGCCAGAAAAGACATTTTGGGACAGCTAGGGAGATTTGACTATAGATTAGATAATGATAATATTACATCAATGATTAATTTCTTGGAGAGGATAATGGGATAGTGACAATGTAGAAGAATGGCTTTGTTCTCAACAGATAAAAGCTGGAGTGTTTAGGGGTGACATGCCATGATGTCTGCCAACTTACTTTCAATGAGTTCATAGACAAAGAAAGAAAAAGCGTGCATGTATTGTATGTTGAGAGACAGAACTAGAGCAACTGTGCAAATGCTAATATTTGGTAACTATAAGCAAAGGGTATCTAGCTGTTCACTGCACCATCCTTTTACCTTCCCTATAGGTAGGACATTTTTCAAAATAAAAGACTGGCGCATGAAAAGAAGTAAGCTAAATTTCCCAACTCCCAAGGATTTAGGGAATCCTTTCAAATGTAGTTTTCTTGCCCATTTTATATTAAAAATTATTTTTAATATAAATTTATGACAAATTGAAGACACTTACAAAAATGGACCGAAATAGATAGAACTGTTCATTATTTTAGGCCAACAGCCTATATATGCCATGCATGCACAAAACAGTGTCCACTGTACTTGTTAGTAGTCATTATCTAATTCTAAACAGAAATGTGAATATATAAGGTAACCAAAAGATATCAAAATTAGTTAGAAATCACTTGGACCTTAATGTTTGCCCTTTAAGCACTTCTTCAAATGTTTTCTAAAAATTAACTTTTACTATAATAAATTCAATTCATTTCAAAAAAATACTTTAACATAGTACAGAAGTATGTATTTGAAAACCCTATTTCAAATTCTTGAATTGGATATTACTATTTGCTCTAAGCTAAAATGAGTACAAAACAATCCCCAAGCAATCTTACCTTAATAGGCATTCCAGTACAATGTAAACCAAAAGGAAACAGACAAGTCTTCCCTTTCAGTCTCTGGTACCCTACTGCAAACTACAGAGAGAAAATTAATTTTAAACTACAAATTTAAATGCTAGATGAATACAAAATTTTGACTTTTCACAATTAGTTTTGTTTTCCTCTTCCCGTCTTCCTTTAGAGCACCAGTTAGATGTTATAGTCATTTCAGAGTTATACGTTTTTCTATGTCTTCACCAACCTAAGAATTACTTTTGAACATATACACATACCTAGAACCCTGTGCACACACACATACAGCATGTGAAAACAGAAAACTTAAATTATTTAAAAATAAAAACCATGCTTAAAATTAAGGAACTCTAAGTTCCCTTAACAGGAAATAAATTCTATAGATGTCATTTTCTTCAAAATAGTATTCATTAAAGACCCTCCATTCCATTATATTAAACAAAAAGGAAGCTTTACCTCACATTTAGATAAAGAAAACGTGTGTCCCAAGTGAAGGCGCCCATTCATATATGGATATGGGAAGGTTACAAAGTACTTGTCCTTGCTGCAAAAGAATCATGTAAGAAAGTACAAAAAAAAAAAGTTAAATTCCTTTAACAATTAAGGGTGGGGCCAAGGGAACACTTTACTGTAAGTAACTTGCTTAAATTTTAGTTATTTAAAATATACCGAAAATTAAATTTATAAATCCAGAAATTAAAAGGTCTCTAAAATTGAAACATATTTTTGATTTAGGAAAAAATAAGATATTTATAGGTGGCTATTAAAGAAATAAATATCCTTGTAGCAAATAGGATTTAACAGAGTTTAACTTAAGCTAAAACACTGAGTAAAAAAGATATACAAAAAAAAATTAATAGAAAACCTTAATGTTTTACTGATTAAATGAGATATGCTTTCACTAAATATACATAAAGCAATTTGAAGTCCCTCAAGTAAAATAAAACATCCTCAAAATGCATATGTGGCAAATTCACTTAAAAAAGCACCTTTTAAAAGCTGCTTAATTATGTTTTATTCTTTTTTTTAATGAATCAAGTATATCAAACAGACATATGTAAGTTATAAAACACAATGAACACCTGTAAGCACACTATCCAACTTACAAATTCACTGAAGCTACCTGTGTGCTCCTCCCCATCCTCCCACCAGAAATAACCATTATCTTGAAATTTACTTTTGACATTCCTTTGTTTTTTAATAAGTTGCACATATGTCTATGCCCTTAAACATCATTTAGTTTCACTCACTTGTGAGCTTTATTTTAAATATGGTCTACTTCACAAAGATTCCTCAATTCACTTTTTTCACTCAATTTTATATTTCTAAATTTCTTCAGTGCATTTTCTTTCACTGAGCAAAAAAGTTTTCAAATTCATGTTAGATTATTTTAAATTACTTTAGAGTTGATCAAAATTCTAGAACCAAATAGAAGCTTCAAATTCTAGTTTAAATTATAACACCAGAGAAACTCTATGCTCCCTATGCAAGGGACCCAGGTTCCATTTCCAGTCAGGGAACCAGATCCCACAAGCCTCAATTAAGAGTTCATATGCAGCAACAAAGATCGAAGATCCCAAGTGCTGCAATAAGACCCAACACAGCCAAATAAATAAATAATTTTTTTTTAATTGGAAAAAATAAAGTATAACATCAGAAACTTTGTCTTAGAGCAAATCCTCCTCTCTTAGAAAAAGAATTCCATTAGAGTACAGCTTAACAGCAAAGACAGACTTTGGAATTAGAAAGTCCTGCTAAGAAGTCCAAGCCCTGTCAATTCCTAGCTATGCAACCTTAAGCCAGTTACTTAACCTCTCTGTCTTAGTATACTCATCAATAAAACAAGAATTAAAATATTGGTAAACTTAAAGCATTATTAAGCAGATTAAACAAGAATACACAGTTTAAAAAAAGTATATTTCCTACTGCCTTGGCATATTGAACAACAACTGTTCAATAATAACTACTATTATTTCTATTTGGAGAAGGCAATGGCACCCCACTCCAGTACTCTTGCCTGGAAAATCCCATGGATGGAGGAGCCTGGAAGGCTGAAGTCCATGGGGTCGCTAGGAGTCAGACACGACTGAGCGACTTCCCTTTCCTTTTTCACTTTCATGCATTGGAGAAGGAAATGGCAACCCACTCCAGTGTTCTTGCCTGGAGAATCCCAGGGACAGGGGAGCCTGGTGGGCTGCCGTCTATGGGGTCACAGAGTCGGACACGACTGAAGCGACTTAGCAGCATTATTTCTATTGTCCATGTAAATCCTCAATTCTAAGAAGCACATTTTGCTACATTCCAACATATCTGAAATTGCAACTCAACTTATAATTGATGTACATATTTACCATGGTACTGTGCAGCAGCAGTTACTTTTGGTTTTTTCCTCAATATCATTTAATTATGTTACTATCAATTCTTAACATCAAGGCAATATACATTTATAAAATAAGATTACAGAAACCCTTCAAAATTTATATTCTGTGCCTTTGGAGATAATTATCACTATAATATGAATCTCTGTAACAGAACGACATCCTTTTATCAGTCAACAAAGACAAAACTTAAAAACACTCTCCTTTGTCTAACTATGAGAAATAATAGTTTTTTAAAAAACCTTTACATAGGAAAAAATCCTTTAAGAATTCCACAGGAAAGAGGATGCTAATTTGAAATAGGGAAAGTGGAAGTCACCTCCTTCAGCCTGTTTCAGACATTATAAATACAATCTGCTTTATTCCTGCCACACAGCCGTTTCTGAGCCAATGGTTATGGAAGTATAACATGGAGAACCTCACAAATGATTGCTCACCTGGTCTGTTTCTCTAAATTACATGCATTGACCTCAAACACCTTCTTGGCATCCCATTTTTGTTGGACTTCTTTCTCAATCTTCTTCAAGAAGTCCACTTTGGCTGTTCCTTTTCTTTCCTGTTAGACACAACAGATACAGAATAATCCACTCTATATTTCAGTAGACTTGTTTAAAAAAAAGCTAAAAAAGATCTGGGTTCACACAGAAGTGAGCCATTTACTGATAATCTTTCCATGGTTATCTTGAAATTTAAATGAGTTAAGATTAAAAATTAGGGTTATCATGACCTGATAGGGTTATCCACTTCAAATTCAAAGGGATGATTAAAGACTTACTTAAATACATTAAAAAGCTTTGAAATTCTTTTTAATTAGATACTACAATAAATAAAACACTGATTTCAAATATTCCTATTTAGTTAAAATAGGTGAATACCTGAAAAAAGCATAGGATAGAACAGTGCCTACTTGCTCAGCTACAATTATTGCCACCAAAGGAGGACGGTGAGGCCCAATGGATACAGGCTGCAGGAGGATTAGTCATCTACATGTTTTGTTTTGTTTTTTCCAAGAAAGTTGATGAAGAACTTCTCCCCAAAATGGTGAGCAGACTATTAATATGAAATTTAAATGAAACAAAAATTATACAATATTATTAATTAAAAGAAAATATGCTAGGCAAGTACTAAAAACTGGTTAATTAATTAATACTAATTAACTGAATGAGAAATGCTGGGCTGGAAGAAACACAAGGTGGAATCAAGATTGCCGGGAGAAATACCAATCACCTCAGATATGCAGATAACACCACCCTTATGGCAGAAAGTGAAGAGGAACTAAAAAGCTCTTGATGAAAGTGAATGAGGAGAGTGAAAAAGTTGGCTTAAAGCTCAACATTCAGAAGACGAAGATCATGGTATCTGGTCCCATCACTTCATGGGAAATAGATGGGGAAACAGTGGAAACAGTGTCAGACTTTATTTTTGGGGGCTCCAAAATCACTACAGATGGTGACTGCAGCCATGAAATTAAAAGACGCTTACTCCTTGGAAGGAAAGTTATGACCAACCTAGATAGCATATTCAAAAGCAGAGACATTACTTTGCCAACAAAGGTTCGTCTAGTCAAGGCTATGGTTTTTCCTGTGGTCATGTATGGATGTGAGAGTTGGACTGTGAATAAAGTTGAGCGCTGAAGAATTGATGCTTTTGAACTGTGGTGTTGGAGAAGACTCCTGAGAGTCCCTTGGACTGCAAGGAGATCCAACCAGTCCATTCTAAAGGAGATCAGTCCTGGGTGTTCTTTGGAAGAAATGATGCTAAAGCTGAAACTCCAGTACTTTAGCCACCTCATGAGAAGAGCTGACTCATTGGAAAAGACTGTGATGCTGGTAGGGATTGGGGGCAGGAGGAGAAGGGGACGACAGAGGATGAGATGGCTGGATGGCATCAATGACTCGATGATCTTGAGTCTGAGTGAACTCTGGGAGTTGGTAATGGACAGGGAGGCCTGACATGCAGCGATTCATGGGGTCGCAAAGAGTCGGACATGACTGATCAACTGAACTGAACTGAATTAACTGAAAGCTGATGTAACTATATTGATATTAGGAAATATAGCCTTCAAACCAAAAATGATTACTAGACAGAGGATAAAAAGTGTGGCATATTAAGAAATACATTTGGTCTTTGTCCTGTGTTCCTGGCCAGAGCTCCTAAACCCTCGGAATTTCCTGAGTGATGGGCGTATCTTTTGCTATTCCTAACGAGTCGCTTTTGAACAACCTGAGTTTGTGCTAATGGGGTGACTGAGACCCTAAGATAGCCTTAGGATGGGGCTGATCATCAAAAAGATCAAGTAGTTAGAGGGTTAGAAATTCAGGCTACTGATCTTTAAGAAGGGGAAGCGGAAGATGGTGCTGAAGATTAAGATCTATAAAAACTCTTCAATGGGGAGACTCATCTCCCTGGATGGTGAACGTGTGGAGGAATTGGGAGAGTGGCCGCCTGAAGAGGACATTGAAGCTCTTTGAATTCTCTGTCCCCACCCACACCTTGCCCTCCAACTCTCTTCCATTTGGTTGTTTCTGAGTCATATCCATTATAATAAATCAGTAAATATTAAAAAAAAAAAAGAGAAACAAAATGGCAAGCATGCCTTCAGCATATTGGATCTTACCTGGCAACATTCCCATCATTCCTTATGCCACCCTTGGATGAAAATAAACAGAAAAAATACACATGATCACTCCAACTCTGAAAAAGAAGGGCTATCACTTCCCTCTCAGTTTGTGACTCGGTGAAAAAGAATTAGCTGCTAAAAGCAGGTGTGCTGAAGAACACAGCACTCATGCAACTGCCAAGTGTGAAAGCTGGATACCATACTTTTCGTTTTGAAAACTTAACATTAGTGTCTAGAATTTTATTTTCTTATACAAAATTACCTGAACCAAAATTAGATTTTAATCCCCTTCTTATATGCTAATGTTTCCAGATTCTGCATCATTTTTAAATGCGAAAATACCTGGGCTCTACATCTACAACCTACTAGGCAGGTAACCTTGCCAAGTCATGTCACGTCTCCCTCTGTACTTCCACCCAACAACTCAAAACATGCTTTCTACTCGAATCACAGATATGCTGCTATTTTTAGACAGCTATTTTTTTAAATAGTTACATAAATTTGAAGTAATGATGCAAACAGTACTTCTGTGCAACTTAAAAAAAAGTATTACTATTTCTTCAATAACTATCTTAAATATACCTTCTGCACTGTATGATAAAAATAAAAGTATTAAAATTAGGTAAGATTCAGTATAAATCTACCATAAATTTGTCAACTCTGTTTTACTATTTTCAACTTTATATTTTTTTTTTTCTTTTTTTTCATTTGGCTGTGCTTCACTGCCTATAGGATCTCAGTTCCCTGACCGGGGATGAAACCCCAGCCCTCAGCACTGAAAGCACAGAGTCCTAACCACTGGACCATCAGGGAATTTCCTCAGTTTTCTATATTTTAAATCAAAGGATGGTTTATTATTCCTTTTTATTTTTAAAGTAAGTTTAAGACAGGAGAGGACAAGCAACAGAAAAGATGAAATGTCAAATTACTAGGAGGAGGCACAGTGATGGATTAAAAGGACCTTGCCACAAAGGCAAAACGGAAGTAAGAAACAATTCCACACTTGAAACATCATGATGTAAGTTTCTCTAATAACCAAAGGAAAATAAAAATAAGTAAATTTTTTATTTCTATAAATCCTGACCAGATCATAACTGCCATGCATGGAAATTATATCAAAATACAAATATGATCAATGCAATTCCTTTTCAGAGGTTCTCTACTGCTCTGTGGAGAAAGTCCACGCTCTTAACCCTGGCACTTAAGGCCCTTCTTATCTCATCCTTGCCAGGCCCCTTCTTCTTCCCTCTCATCATCACTCCATGCCTATCAAGCCACCTGCACTTTTCCAAATGTGTCACGCTTCCTCCGTCCCCTCTGGGCCTTTGTTCAAGCTATTCTCTCCACCCTCATATCCCACCAATCTTTTTTGCCTAGCTAGCTCATCCTTCAGTTCTCAGCTAATCACCTACTTTGATTCCCCAAGAGTGGATCAAGTACTATTCTTAATATGTCCCTACCTATCAGTATTACCTCTATGATAGCACTCATCACACAGTATCAGTATCTATCATCCTCAGGACTGTAAGTTTATTCACAGTGGGGACTGTGTCTCATTTCTCATTATATCCTCAACATCTAAGCTTATATTTTGTTTGTTCAATCACCCATCAGGTCTGACTCTTTACAACCCTATGGACTACAGCACACCAGGTCTCCCTGTCCCTTACCATCTCCCGAAGTTTGCCCAAGTTCATGCCCATCCAGCCATCTCATCCTCTGATGCCCTCTTCTTCTGCCCTCAATCTTTCACAGCATCAGGGACTTTTCCAATGAGTCACCGTTTGTATCAGATGACCAAAATACTGAAGTTTCAGCTTCAGCATCAGTGCTTCCAATGAATATTCAGGACTGATTTCCTTTAGGATTGACTGGTTTGATCTCCCTGCTGTCCAAGGGGCTCTTAGGAGTCTTCTCCAGCACCATGGATCGAAGGCATCAATTCTTTGGTGTTCCAGCTTCTTCACAGTCCAGCTCTCACAACTGTGGGGGTTCCCATGTGGCTCAGATGGTAAAGAATCTGCCTGTAGGGCAGGACTCTGGGGTTCAATCCCTGGGTTGGAAAGATCCCCTGGAGAAGGGAATGGCAATCCACTCCAGTATTTTTGCCTGGAGAATTCCATGGACAGAAGAGTCTGGTGGGCTACAGTCCATGGGGTTGCAAAGAGTCGGACACGACTGAGTGACTAACACTTCACTTCACTTCTACAACTGTACATGACCACTGGGAAAACCACAGCCTTGACTGTATGGACCTTTGTCAGCAGAGTATGTCCCTGCTTTTCAACACACCGTCTAGGTATGGAGAAGGCAATGGCACCCACTTCAGTACTCTTGCCTGGACAACCCCATGGACGGAGGAGCCTGGTAGGCTGCAGTCCATGGGGTCGCTGAGGGTCGGACAGGACTGAGTGACTGACTTCCCTTTCACTTTTCACTTTCATGCACTGGAGAAGGAAATGGCAACCCACTCCAGTGTTCTTGCCTGGAGAATCCCAGGGACAGGGGAGCCTGGTGGGCTGCCGTCTATGGTGTCGCACAGAGTCGGACACAACTGAAGCAACTTAGCAGCAGGTTTGTTACAGCTTTCCTGCCAAGAAGCAAACGTCTTCTGATTTCATAGCTATAGTCACCATCCACAGTGACTTTAGAGCCCAAGAAGAAGAAATCTGTCACTACTTCCACCTTTTCCCCCTCTATTTGCCATGAAGTAATGAGCTTATAGCAGGCTCGCAAGTACCCATTGAAAATTTTAAGATTTAAAAAGAGAAGTGAGGAAAAAAAGAGAGAGAAAGAAGTGAAGAACTTCTCTGGTGGCCCAGTGGTTAAGATGCTGCACTCCCAATGTAGGCGGCCAGTGCTCCATCCCTGGTCAGGGAACTAGATCCCACATGCCAAAACAAAGATCCGGAACAACAAAATAAATAAAATGCAATAAAATAAAAGGAGAAGTGAGCAACACACTGCCACCTTTTGCATACTGTGGCCATAGAAAATAACAGAGACTAAGACCTGGGTTGCATATTTGAATCAAGATGCTAAACAATCTGAACTCCTTCCTAAGACTTTCCATAAAATTAAGTGTGTATGTATAACACAGTTGGAAATTTCCTTTTCCAAGAAAGAATAAGGGCCTCCATGGATTCACTGTTTTCTGAAGGACTTCTAAAAGACTTCATCTAGACCTCAGCTCCTTTGCCCGTCTTACTGCAAAATCCTCTTTTTAACAAGTAACCTATAAGTCTCTATTCCTACACATGCTGACCAATTTTCAATTCTAACATACAAGGACCACCATCTGAAAAAAAGCTATGGCAGAGATGGCAGTTTGCCTATGCGATATCCATTCCTTCCTGTTCTTCAGCAACAGAAGCCTAGTCTTATTTAGGGTAGTGCATCAGAGGCTTTCCTAGTGGCACAGATGGTAAAGAATCTGCCTGCAATTCAGGAGACCCAGGTTCAATCCCTGGGTTGGGATGATTCCCTGGAGAAGGAAATGGCAACCCACTCCAGTATTCTTGCCTGGAGAATCCCATGGACAGGGGAGCCTGGTGGGCTACAGTCCCATGGACAAAGGAGTCTGGTGGGCTACCATCTGTGGGATCACAAAGAGTCAGACACGACTGAGTGACTAACATCGGAGGCAGTTAAGCATATGGTTCCAGGAGAATTCAGATAGGAACTATGCTTCTGGGTTCTGCCAAAGCAGTTTTGAGCAAAAGAAAGTAAATCACTTCCACCCAGCCCTTAAAACAGCCTGTAAAACCCCTAACAGCCATTTAACCTATAGATGGAACAGGCACACGGCATAGGGTCCATAATGCTTCTAGGGGCTCATCAAAATATTTTAGTATCTTTTAAAATCAGGAGAAAAAATAAATTCTTGGATAGAGGAAAACTCTTTAATATGTAATATTCATATGTGTCTTTATACCAAAACAATTGTCAAATATAATTTCTAATTTTTTTTTTTTTTTTTTTTTTTACAAAGGGTCAGATCAGATCAGTCGATCAGTCGTATCCGACCCGTTGCGACCCCATGAATCGCAGCATGCCAGGCCTCCCTGTCCATCACGAACTCCCAGAGTTCACTCAGACTCACGTCCATCGAGTCAGTGATGCCATCCAGCCGTCTCATCCTCTGTCGTCCCCTTCTCCTCCTGCCCCCAATCCCTCCCAGGATCAGAGTCTTTTCCAATGAGTCAACTCTTCGCATGAGATGGCCAAAGTACTGGAGTTTCAGCTTGAACATCATTCCTTCCAAAGAAATCCCAGGGCTGATCTCCTTCAGAATGGACTGGTTGGATCTCCTTGCAGTCCAAGGGACTCTCAACAGTCTTCTCCAACACCACAGTTCAAAAGCATTAATTCTTCAGCACTCAGCCTTCTTCACAGTCCAACTCTCACATCCATACATGACCACAGGAAAAACCATAGCCTTGACTAGACGGACCTTTGTTGGCAAAGTAATGTCTCTGCTTTTGAATATGCTATCTAGGTTGGTCATAACTTTCCTTCCAAGGAGTAAGCGTCTTTTAATTTCATGGCTGCAGTCACCATCTGCAGTGATTTTGGAGCCCCCAAAAATAAAGTCTGACACTGTTTCCACTGTTGCCCCATCTATTTCCCATGAAGTGATGGGACCGGATGCTGTGATCTTCGTTTTCTGAATGTTGAGCTTTAAGCCAACTTTTTCACTCTCCACTTTCACCTTCATCAAAAGGCTTTTGAGTTCCTCTTCACTTTCTGCCATAAGGGTGGTGTCATCTGCATATCTGAGGTGATTGATATTTCTCCCGGCAATCTTGATTCCAGCTTGTGTTTCTTCCAGTCCAGCGTTTCTCATGATGTACTCTGCATATAAGTTAAATAAACAGGGTGACAATATACAGCCTTGACGTACTCCTTTTCCTATTTGGAACCAGTCTGTTGTTCCATGTCCAGTTCTAACTGTTGCTTCCTGACCTGCGTACAAATTTCTCAAGAGGCAAGTCAGGTGGTCTGGTATTCCCATCTCTTTCAGAATTTCCCCCAGTTTATTGTGATCCACATAGTCAAAGGCTTTGGCATAGTCAATAAAGCAGAAAGAGATGTTTTTCTGGAACTCTCTTGCTTTTTCCATGATCCAGCGGATGTTGGCAATTTGATCTCTGGTTCCTCTGACTTTTCTAAAACCAGCTTGAACATTAGGAAGTTCACGGTTCACATACTGCTGAAGCCTGGCTTGGAGAATTTTGAGCATTACTTTCCTAGCGTGTGAGATGAGTGCAATTGTGTGGTTGTTTGAGCATTCTTTGGCATTGCCTTTCTTTGGGATTGGAATGAAAACTGACCTTTTCCAGTCCTGTGGCCACTGCTGAGTTTTCCAAATTTGCTGGCATATTGAGTGCAGCACTTTCACAGCATCATCTTTCAGGATTTGGAATAGCTCAACTGGAATTCTATCACCTCCACTAGCTTTGTTCGTAGCGATGCTTTCTAAGGCCCACTTGACTTCACATTCCAGGATGTCTGGCTCTAGGTCAGTGATCACACCATCGTGATTATCTGGGTCGTGAAGATCTTTTTTGTACAGTTCTTCTGTGTATTCTTGCCATCTCTTCTTAATATCTTCTGCTTCTGTTAGGTGCATACCATTTCTGTCCTTTATTGAGCCCATCTTTGCATGAAATGTTCCTTTGGTAGCTCTGATTTTCTTGAAGAGATCTCTAGTCTTTCCCATTCTGTTGTTTTCCTCTATTTCTTTGCATTGATCGCTGAGGAAGGCTTTCTTATCTCTTCTTGCTATTCTTTGGAACTCTGCATTCAGATGTTTATATCCTTCCTTTTCTCCTTTGCTTTTCGCTTCTCTTCTTTTCACAGCTATTTGTAAGGCCTCCCCAGACAGCCATTTTGCTTTTTTGCATTTCTTTTCCATGAAGAGGTTCACAAAGGAAAAGTATCTAACACCTCATGAAGCCTAGTTGTACTTCCTATGCTAGGGTTATGGGTCATATGAAATCCCAGTATATCATTACTAAATTCCTCTCTCCTTAAATCAACTTGAGTTGGCTTCCACTGCATGCAACCGAATAATTCCTGACATTTACCCAACTGGGTTGTGAACTTCTGGCAGACAGCATCTTATAGAACTTTTATGCTCACCTCCGCACCACATACAATGCTAACAGACACAGAAGTCACATGACAAATATTTTTTGCCTAAAAATGACCATGTCACCCATTTTAAAGAAGGACATGAAAGCAACAGTCTTCACAAATTGCTTAGTACTGTTTCTTTTCACTGTACTGAGGATGCTAAATGCAGGAAAGCTCTTCTTTGAGGTCTCTGTTTTTCAGAAAACCTTGTTTCTCAAAACCTCCAAGGTCAATTGTAATGAAATCTGATATTGGCCCCATCACCAACTTGCTGTATTACTTTGAGCAAGTCACTTGATCAAGCTGAGTCTTAGTTTCTTTATTGGTTACTCAACTAAACAACCAGGAGTTTTTTGGTTTTGTTTGGGGTTTTTTTGGCCATGCTGCGCAGCCTGTGGGATTTTAGTTCCCTAACCAGGGATCGAACTCTTGTCCCCTGCACTGAAAGCACAGAGTCCTAAACATTGGACCATCAGGGAATTTCCAACAATTGGCTATTTAATGAGAGCAAAGTTCCTAAACTTCAGCTCTATTGACATTTGGGGCCAAATAATTCTGTTTTCAGGGACTGGCATGTGCACTACCAGATATTTAGGAACACCCTTAGCTTCTACTCACTAGCTGCCAGTAGCATAACTCTAACTGTCCTGTTCTAGTCTCCAGACCAACTGTTCTCTGCGGGACAAAGTCACCCCCAGTAAAGAACCACTTTACTTTGTCATATATGTATAATATACTTTATATAATAAACTTTGTCATATATGTATGCTGCTAAGTCGCTTCACTCGTGTCCAACTCTGTGAGACCCCATAGACGGCAGCTCACCAGGCTCCCCCGTCCCTGGGATTCTCCAGGAAAGAACACTGGAGTGGGTTGCCATTTCCTTCTCCAATGCATGAAAGGGAAAAGTGAAAGTGAAGTCACTCAGTCGTGTCCGATTCTTCGCAACCCCATGGATTGCAGCCCACCAGGCCCCTCCACCCATGGGATTTTCCAGGCAAGAGTACTGGAGTGGGGTGCCATTGCCTTCTCCATTCATATATGTATAGCATTGTACAATTTTTAAAATGTTTATGCACATTGGAAGGTCTGATGCTGAAGCTGAAACTCCAATACTTTGGCCACCTCATGTGAAGAGTTGACTCATTGGAAAAGACCCTGATGCTGGGAGGGATTGGGGGCAGGAGGAGAAGGGGACGACAGAGCATGAGATGGCTGGATGGCACCACCGACTCTATGGACATGAGTTTGGGTAAACTCCGGGAGTTGGAGAGGGACAGGGAGGCCTGGTGTGCTGAGATTCATGGGGTCGCAAAGAGTCAGACACGACTGAGCGACTGAACTGACCTGACCTGACCTGAACCCTAACTTCCTTGATTTTAACCACAACCCTAAGAGATGGGCAACAATCACCCTAAGGAGAAGGAAATGGCAACCCACTCCAGTGTTCTTGCTTGGAGAATCCCAGGGATGGGGGAGCTTGGTGGGCTACTGTCTATGGGGTCGCACAGAGTCGGACACGACTGAAGTGACTTAGCAGCAGTAGTGACTATATAACATCCAGCTGAAGACTAGCAGGGGGGTACTCTTTCTGCCCCCTTCTGATGCTTATGTCAGAAGCTTTCTCTGTCTCCTTTATACTTTAATAAAACTTTATTACACACACACACACACACACACAAAACAATCACCCTAAGAAATGGGCAGATCAGGGATTACTATTTCAAAGATGATGAATCTGAAGCTCAGAGATCATCATGCCAGCAAATGGTCAGACTGGAGAAAAACTCTCATCTTCTCACTTTTATTTCCACTTTCTCTTAGTACTCTGGCCATATCCTAGCGCCACTGGTTATAGAACCTAAACAAGATCCTTAACCTCTTTAAGCCTCCATTTCTCTATCTATAAAATGAGGTTAATAGGTAATAATTATATCTACCTTCTACTATTACTGTGAGGATTAAAAGATATAATACACATGAAGGACTTAGTATAGTACCAGTGTGCGTGCACACTAAGTAGCTTCAGTGTGTCAGACTCTGTGTGACCCTATGGACTCTACAGCCTGCCAGGCTCCTCTGTCCATGGGATTATCCTGGCAAGAATACTGGAATGGGTTTCTGTGCCCTCCTCCAGAGGATCTTTGGAACCCAGGGATCGAACCCACGTCTCTCTACATCTACCTGCATTGGCAGATGGGTTCTTCACCACTAGTGCAAATTAGGAAGCCCAGCATAGTACCAGAGTGGAGAGTGAATTCGCTCAGTCATGTCCGACTATTGGCAACCCCATGGACTGTAGCGTACCATGCTCCTCCATCCATGGGAGTTTCCAGGCAAGAGTACTAGAGTGGGTTGCCATTTCCTTCTCCAGAGGATCTTCCTGACCCAGGGATCGAACCCGGGTCTCCCACTTTGTAGGCAGACACTTTACCGTCTGAGCCGCCAGGGAAGTCCTAGCATAGTACCAGACCTATGGTAAATGCCCAATAATGCCAACCATTATCACAGAGAGACAACTGGACATCATGTACTTCTTGCTGCATGTCAAAATGGCATTGTCGTTATCTCTTAAGAGAATTTTTCATTATATTTTTAAAAACTTACTAAAATATATATGGATGAAATCATACACTGCCTTAAATTTGCTTAAAATGAATCTTAAGACAGGGAAGTGGAGGTTCTGGGGAAGATAAAACAGAAACAAGACTGGCCCTAAACTGTCAATTACTAAAGTTGGGTGATGGGTACATGGAAATACATAATACTATTATTATCTCTACTTTGTTCACTATTTAAATTTTCCAAATGAAAAGTTTAAAAATAATTTTAAGTTGACTATTATCTTTATTACATCACATCCCCATGTAACTAATAGGGATTAAAACTTTCAAAAGTTCTATAAAATAAATACTTCTATGATATGAAGAAAATTATATTGCTTACTCTTCACACATTCAATTATAAAGTAAAAACTAATTTTACATTCATGCTACTCCATGTTTATTATCTTATACACTCTACTATTATAAGGGTTCTATCAGAGTTAGAAAACTTTCATTATAGGAGTGAGCTTGCAAAAGAAATTTCCCCATTAGTTTACAACTGTGATAGTACAATGATTAAGAGAATGAGCTCCAGAATGGGACCAAATGAATTAAAATTCTACTTCTTAGTAGATCTGATCTCACTTCCTCTATTCTATACAGGAACATCACTTCTCTCTTCTATATCCATTTTCCCTTTCTATAGGACAATTTCCATAAGCATACAAGCACAATATAATTTCTCCTGTCCTTAAAAAAAAGAAAACCTCTTTTAACCTTCATCTATTACCCCATTTTTTTGGTCTCTACAAAATTCTTCAGAAGAGATCTATACTCATCATCTCCACTCCATTTCTTTTCATTCTTTGCAAAAAAGATTTTCATTTATTATTGGAATACAGTCAATTAACAATGTTGTAACAGTTTCAACTGTAGAGCAAAGGGACTCATACATATACATCTATCTATTCACATTTCATGCAAAGATGGGCTAGATAAAGGACAGAAATGGTATGCACCTAACAGAAGCAGAAGATATTAAGAAGAGATGGCAAGAATACACAGAAGAACTGTACAAAAAAGATCTTCACGACCCAGATAATCACGATGGTGTGATCACTGACCTAGAGCCAGACATCCTGGAATGTGAAGTCAAGTGGGCCTTAGAAAGCATCGCTACGAACAAAGCTAGTGGAGGTAATAGAATTCCAGTTGAGCTATTCCAAATCCTGAAAGATGATGCTGTGAAAGTGCTGCACTCAATATGCCAGCAAATTTGGAAAACTCAGCAGTGGCCACAGGACTGGAAAAGGTCACTTTTCATTCCAATCCCAAAGAAAGGCAATGCCAAAGAATGCTCAAACTACCACACAATTGCACTCATCTCACACGCTAGAAAAGTAATGCTCAAAATTCTCCAACCCAGGCTTCAGCAATATGTGAACTGTGAACTCCCTGATGTTCAAGCTGGTTTTAGAAAAGGCAAAGGAACCAGAGATCAAATTGCCAACATCCGCTGGATCATGGAAAAAGCAAGAGAGTTCCAGAAAAACATCTATTTCTGCTTTATTGACTATGCCAAAGCCTTTGACTATGTGGATCACAATAAACTGGGGGAAATTCTGAAAGAGATGGGAATACCAGACCACCTGACTTGCCTCTTGAGAAATTTGTATGCAGGTCAGGAAGCAACAGTTAGAACTGGACATGGAACAACAGACTGGTTCCAAATAGGAAAAGGAGTACGTCAAGGCTGTATATTGTCACCCTGTTTA
The DNA here is from genome assembly GCF_019923935.1 of Bubalus bubalis. Taxonomy (NCBI): domain Eukaryota; kingdom Metazoa; phylum Chordata; class Mammalia; order Artiodactyla; family Bovidae; genus Bubalus; species Bubalus bubalis. The sequence continues at coordinate 53,791,507 of NC_059165.1, read as the reverse complement.
TTTAACTTATATGCAGAGTACATCATGAGAAACGCTGGACTGGAAGAAACACAAGCTGGAATCAAGATTGCCGGGAGAAATATCAATCACCTCAGATATGCAGATGACACCACCCTTATGGCAGAAAGTGAAGAGGAACTCAAAAGCCTTTTGATGAAGGTGAAAGTGGAGAGTGAAAAAGTTGGCTTAAAGCTCAACATTCAGAAAACGAAGATCACAGCATCCGGTCCCATCACTTCATGGGAAATAGATGGGGCAACAGTGGAAACAGTGTCAGACTTTATTTTTGGGGGCTCCAAAATCACTGCAGATGGTGACTGCAGCCATGAAATTAAAAGACGCTTACTCCTTGGAAGGAAAGTTATGACCAACCTAGATAGCATATTCAAAAGCAGAGACATTACTTTGCCAACAAAGGTCCGTCTAGTCAAGGCTATGGTTTTTCCTGTGGTCATGTATGGATGTGAGAGTTGGACTGTGAAGAAGGCTGAACGCCAATGAATTGATGCTTTTGAACTGTGGTGTTGGAGAAGACTCTAGAGAGTCCCTTGGACTGCAAGGAGATCCAACCAGTCCATTCTGAAGGAGATCAGCCCTGGGATTTCTTTGGAAGGAATGATGTTCAAGCTGAAACTCCAGTACTTTGGCCACCTCATGAGAAGAGCTGACTCACTGGAAAAGACTCTGATCCTGGGAGGGATTGGGGGCAGGAGGAGAAGGGGACGACAGAGGATGAGACGGCTGGATGGCATCACTGACTCGATGGACGTGAGTCTGAGTGAACTCCGGGAGTTGGTGATGGACAGGGAGGCCTGGCGTGCTGCGATTCATGGGGTCGCAAGGTGTCGGACACGACTGAGCGACTGATCTGATCTGATCTGATTCTCCCCCAAATTCCACTCCCATCCAGACTGCCAGGTAACACTGAGCAGAGTTGCCTATGCTGTACAGTAGGACCTTGCTGGTTATCCATTTTAAATACAGCAGTGTGAATATGGATCCCAAACTCCCCTCTGCCTGGCAACGCTAAGTTCCCATTCATTCAGTCAGGACCTACAAGGCTTTACATGAACTACATCCAATCATTGGTCAACCACCACCACCACCACCAGCACACAAACACCATCAGCTTCATCACCATCTCCCCTGGAAGACCACTCCCCCACCTTTGAAACATATAATTCTCCTTGCTTTTCACTCACACGGTTGACTCTGTTCGGAAATCTTTTCCTTCATATAACTGCATGGCTTGCTCTCCTACCTCCCTTTTGCCACATTGTCACCCTGGCAAACGGAGAAGAGGATGGCACCCCACTCCAGTACTCTTGCCTGGAAAATCCCGTGGAAGGGGGAGCCTGGTGGGCTGCAGTCCATGGGGTCGCGAAGAGTCGGACACGACTGAAGCGACTTAGCAGCAGCAGCAGCACCTTGGCAAAGACACTCTTAATCCTCCTTCCTGATCTGTTCTTGTTTACAGCACTTACCGGCACCTGACATATTTTATGGCATACTTTAAAATGTAGCGCGCACACACGTAAACACCATGAATACAGAAAAATTTTGTCTATTTTACAAAGAGGGCGCTCAACAACTTGTGTTGGAAGGAGGAATCAATGTTACATACTCTTTCTACAAATCAGCTTTTAGAAACTTTGGTGAAATAACACACGTGACATGAAGTAATCTGTAAAGTTAAAGATACCAGGGCCTGGCTCATCAGCTAGCACGAAAAGGCAAGTCCCCACAACAGCCAAGCCTTAAACTTGAGAGGCAAGCCCCCCCCCCCTCCGCCCCTCCCCCTCCCCGCCTTTTCTTTAGAAAATGATTTTTCCTTTCAGGACAGTGGCTACCACATGGAGCACCAACTCTGGAAAGAGCAGACAGACGGGTTCCAAGCCCCAGCCAAGCGAACTTTCTTCCCGCCAAAACTCACCGCCATGGCGCCGCCCAGCAGACTCTGCAAACCCACCACACTGACCTCGGTGATCCCCCCAAAGGAGTGGTTACTATCTTTCCCCTCCCTCTCGGGACTGCCAGGCCTAACACGACACTAAAGCACACACTGCACGCCTGCTGAGGTAATCTCTGGCGCAATAACTACCTCCGGGGGTATATCGTGGCCTTCTGGGAATTGTAGTTCTCAGACCCCTAAAACCCACGTCCTGCAGGCATATACTGACTACATTTCCCAGAGAACAATAGATTACCGGAAGTCTAATCGATAAACCACTCAAAGGGCCGCCGGTAGTGACGTCCTGAACATGTTGCCCTACAAAGCCCTAACTACAAAGCCCATGATGCACTTCGGGCCACTGACTTCCGCGAGCGCTCTATGACTCACGTAGGGTTCCCTGACCTTCAACCTTTTCAACCTACATAGCTGGGTTGGGTGTCTTGTCAGGATGCCAGGAAGCAAAGTGTATTCGTCTTCAGTAACTCAAGTGCTAATTATGACTTGCCATTGTGCACAGATATTTATGACTGTCGGTGGTGGCATTCAAAAGTCCAGAATTTAAACATTTTAAAGGCATTTTTTAACAACCTCCAATTTATTAAAGGAGAGGCTGGAAACCTTCTCCTAGTCCCAGTGCCTGATTGAGATTGTTTCATCTGTGTCACCAACCAAGATGGAGCTGTCTACACTAGACACATGTGGCCATTTAGTTCTTCAATTGCACTAGCCACTTTTCTTGTGCTGGAAAGTCATGTGGCCAGTTGTTATCATATCTGGACAGTTGCAGATACAGAAAATTTCCATCATCAAAGAAAGATCTATTGAAAAAAACCAGATCCAAGGCTTGTACTTTCTGGTTGTCAGATTAGTTACTCTCACATGCTTTCCTTTGTTAATTCAGTAAACAGTCATTAAGCATCTATTGTACAGAGCACTTGGGAGGGGTAGAGAGGTGTGCCCAGGCCAGAAATGTGTCTTCCTAAAGAAATCAGATTGATTATATTCTTTGCAGCCAAAGATGGAGAAGCTCTATACAGTCAGCAAAAACAAACCAGGAGCTGACTGTGGCTCAGATCATGAACACCTTATTACCAAATTCAGACTGAAATTGAGGAAAGTAGGGAAAACCACTACACCATTCAGGTATGACCTAAATCAAATCCCTTATGATTATACAGTGGAAGTGAGAAATAGATTTAAGGGCCTAAATCTGATACAGTGCCTGATGAACTATGGACTGAGGTTCGTGACATTGTACAGGAGACAGGGATCAAGACCATCCCCATGGAAAAGAAATGCAAAAGAGCAAAATGGCTGTCTGGGAAGGCCTTCCACATAGCCGTGAGACGCAGAGAAGCGAAAAGCACAGGAGAAAAGAAAAGATATAACCATCTGAATGCAGAGTTCCAAAGAATAGCAAGAAGAGATAAGAAAGCCTTCCTCAGCGATCAATGCAAAGAAATAGAGGAAAACAACAGAATGGGAAAGACTAGAGATCTCTTCAAGAAAATCAGAGATACCAAGGGAATATTTCATGCAAAGATGGGCTAGATAAAGGACAGAAATGGTATGGACCTAACAGAAGCAGAAGATATTAAGAAGAGGTGGCAAGAATACAGAGAAGAATTGTACAAAAAAGATCTTCACGACCCAGATGATCACGATAGTGTGATCACTCATCTAGAGCCAGACATCGTGAAATGTGAAGTCAAGTGGGTGTTAGAAAGCATCACTACAAACAAAGCTAGTAGAGGTGATGGAATTCCAGTTGAGCTATTCCAAATCCTGAAAGATGATGCTGTGAAAGTGCTGCACTCAATATGCCAGCAAATTTGGAAAACTCAGCAGTGGCCACAGGACTGGAAAAGGTCACTTTTCATTCCAATCCCAAAGAAAGGAAGTGCCAGAGAATGCTCAAACTACCACACAATTGCACTCATCTCACACGCTAGTAAAGTAATGCTCAAAATTCTCCAAGCCAGGCTTCAGCAATACGTGAACCGTGAACTTCCAGATGTTCAAGCTGGTTTTAGAAAAGGCAAAGGAACCAGAGATCAAATTGCCAACATCCGCTGGATCATGGAAAAAGCAAGAGAGTTCCAGAAAAACATCTATTTCTGCTTTATTGACTATGCCAAAGCCTTTGACTGTGTGGATCACAATAAACTGTGGACAATTCTGAAAGAGATGGGAATACCAGACCACCTGACCTGCCTCTTGAGAAATCTGTACGCAGGTCAGGAAGCAACAGTTAGAACTGGACATGGAACAACAGACTGGTTCCAAATAGGAAAAGGAGTACGTCAAGGCTGTATATTGTCACCCTGCTTATTTAACTTCTATGCAGAGTACATCATGAGAAATGCTGGACTGGAAGAAACACAAGCTGGAATCAAGATTGCCGGGAGAAATATCAATCACCTCAGATATGCAGATGACACCACCCTTATGGCAGAAAGTGAAGAGGAACTCAAAAGCCTTTTGATGAAGGTGAAAGTGGAGAGTGAAAAAGTTGGCTTAAAGCTCAACATTCAGAAAACAAAGATCATGGCATCTGGTCCTATCACTTCATGGGAAATAGATGGGGAAACAGTGGAAACAGTGTCAGCCTTTATTTTTCTGGGCTCCAAAATCACTGCAGATGGTGACTGCAGCCATGAAATTAAAAGACGCTTACTCCTTGGAAGGAAAGTTATGACCAACCTAGATAGCATATTCAAAAGCAGAGACATTACTTTGCCAACAAAGGGTCCGTCTAGTCAAGGCTATGGTTTTTCCTGTGGTCATGTATGGATGTGAGAGTTGGACTGTGAAGAAGGCTGAGCGCCAAAGAATTGATGCTTTTGAACTGTGGTGATGGAGAAGACTCTTGAGAGTCCCTTGGACTGCAAGGAGATCCAACCAGTCCATTCTGAAAGAAATCAGCCCTGGGATTTCTTTGGAGGGAATGATGCTGAAGCTTAAACTCCCGTACTTTGGCCATCTCATGCGAAGAGTTGACTCATTGGAAAAGACCCTGATGCTGGGAGGGATTGAGGGCAGGAGGAGAAGCGGACAACAGAGGATGAGACGGCTGGATGGCATCACTGACTTGATGGACGTGAGTCTGAGTGAACTCTGGGAGTTTGTGATGGACAGGGAGGCCTGGCGTGCTGCGATTCATGGGGTCGCAAAGGGTCGGACATGACTGAGCGACTTAAGTGAACTGAAAAGAATAACAGGAAAGAAAATTAATAAAATTTTTAACAAAAATAAAATTTAAATTGTATATGTATAATGTACATTATATTTACACCGTTCAACAACTAGTTTTGAAATATAAATTTAATGATGGCATAACACAATGCCTGGAGCATGGTATGGGCTCAATGAGAATTCAGTGGCTGAAGAAGTTAAAGAAGGAAACTTAGGTTATAGAGAACCAAGAAGGAACCTTAGGTTATAGAGAACTTACCGGTGGTTCCCTTGCTTCTGTACTCTCACACACAAAAATACTCCCCTTTATCCTCCACCTTTAGCTACTAACCATTTAGACATCACTTCTTGACAGCCCAAGTCTGGGTTAAATGTCCCTTTCTTGATGTTCCCCAAAGCAGCTCATTCCTGCCCTCCCTTGTGAAAGTTGTCTCACCAAATTTTAATAGTTTGTTGACCTATCACTAGACATAAGCTCCATGACAGCAGAAGCTGCCTAGCATAGTGTCTGGCACATAGCAGGTGTCTTACAAACATTTACTGAATGAATGAAAGACAGGATCCTCATCCTGCACAGCTCTTATAACTATGGTTAGGCTTTCCTGTTCCAATTCTGCCCTAACCAGTACTGTTTGTCATCTTTGATTCATCGGCTTCCAGTCCACATTGTTCATACAACAAATATTTATTAATCATCTCCTATGAACATGACATAGAGGTAGGATATAGTAAGGAGAAAGACATGGCCCCTGCCTTCATGGAGCTTACAGTCTAAAGGGTGAGAACTATTAAAGAAGAAAATAAATAAGTAATTGTGTGATAGAAAATTGTGAAAATTATGAAAAACCTACCTCCATGTATCCAACTGCTTCCTTGTTAACTTTCTTATTTAAGTGATATTTTTTCAAGAGTCATTGGTTTTCATTCATTCAACAAAAAATTAATTCGCTTATACTATAACCAATGCACTGTCCTAGATGCTGGAGATACAACACTTGAACAAGACAGGCGCTGTCACCTCTTTCTAGTGGAAGAGGCAAACACTGAAGCAATGGGAGGCCATGGAAGTAAGTGTTTTAAGTGAGGAAGGGGCATGGTCCTATTTGTGTTTCATAAAGATCTTTCTGAAGAAGGGTTGAAAGGAATAAAAAGTGGAAGCAGAAGGCTGTTGCAATTGTCCAGGTGAGAGGTGATAGTAGTTCAGACTATAGTGGTGACAATCAAGGTGGAGAAAAGTAAACAGAGTCCAGAAATATCTAGAAAATGAAAATTGCCACAACTTGATAATATGGCTTTTTGAATGGGAAGTGTTCATTCTTTGAGTTTCCCAAGTGGCACAGGGGTAAAGAATTTGCCTGCCAATGGAGGAGATGCAAGAAAAGCTAGTTCAATCCCTGGGTTGGGAAGATTCCCTGGAGAAGGAGATGACAACCCACTCCAGTATTCTTGCCTGGAAAATTCCATGGACAGAGGAACCTGGTGGGCTACAGTCCATGGGGTCACAGAGTCAGACATGACTGAGTGCACGCACGCGCGCGCACACACACACACACACATCCATTCTTTGTTCTGCTATGTGGAATACCCTCTCTAGATAAATGAAATTAGAAAGGTAGCAGAGTGGTTAAGAGCTCAGGCTGTGAATCAAACCAAGTTCATCATTTATTAGCTGGGTGACCTCAGGCAGTTCAATTAACCACTCTGGTTTAAAGGTAATAATAGTAAGCACCTCATAGGATTGCTATGAAGATTAAAGAAATAATATGTATATAGATATAAACCCTGTGTGTGTGTATATATATATATATATGCCCAGCATATAGTAAACACTTTAAAATATCAGATATTTTTATTATTATTTTAGGAAAATTGGTCTATAAACACTAATCTGATTAAAATAGAAAAAGGTTGCCTGCAGCCTATGATAAATCTCTTTTCTAGCCTGACTGAGCTAGTTATCACCATATAATTGTGTGGTATACCTTCACCAACTGTCAGATCATTTGCACTCATTCTTTAAAATTCCACAACAGAGCTCATTTCATTTGTTTTGTTTTCCAAATCCATCCCACTGGTCATTCTACTGGATTCAATTGAGTCAGCATTTCTAAATTGAGATCCATAAAACTATAATTAATTTTGGCTTGTCTCTGAGTCCCTTTATATTTGTTTTTCATGCTTATTTACCTAACTTCCCAACCTTTATATGACACGGGCCAAGGAAGGAATTGTGGGCATTTATTTTCACACTTCTGTCTCACAAATGTGGCATGCAATAAATATGGTTGTCACTTCCCTACCCTATTAGACACCTTTTTTTTCCCTTTAGGCTATTTAATATATTTATTTATTTGGGCATTATCTGATGTCCTGTGGGATCTCAGTTCTGCCACCAGGGATCAAACCCACATCCCCGGCATTGGGAGAGCTAAGTCTTAGCCACTGGACTGTTAAGGAAGTCCCTCATCCTTTGTTTTTAAATGATTTTGTTTTCCGACATTAGTGTTCTGCCTTTACTTTTATGTTTCCTGAATGATGGACAGATTATTTTTTATAGTCTAGGTGATTAATATAAAGAGAAGGAAAGATTCTCTAGGATTTATGGACTTTAGCTGATCCCGGGGTTGCACTGTGTCCAATTTCCAACAGTCAATGGGCAACAGAAAAAGTGTATGTATGTGTATGGTGCTCACAAGCTTTTGAGTAAGACGTCTAGGTCTGACTTGGAGCTTTGTCCTGTGCTAGCTCCGCTCCTTCAACCCTGGGACTCCAGGTCCTCACATGTGTGTGTGTAATGATAGAACCTACTTCCTAGGCTTGCTGTGAAACTAAAATGACCTATATCGAAGAAGGTGATTAGTGTGGTTTATGATCTAAGTGCTCAAGAAAGATTAAAGAGAAAGAAAAGTGGTTGACTGGAAGCCAGTTTGATCACTGTCATGGTCTGAATGTTTGGGTCCTCACAAAATTCATATGTTGAAATCTGAATGCTCAATGTGATAGTATTAAGATTTATGAGGTGCTTAGGTTAGAAGGATGAAGCCCTTTTGAAGGGATTAATGTGCTTATATGTGATTCCCAGGTGGCACTGGTAGTAAAGAACCTGCCTGCCAATGTAGGAGACAGAAGAGACATGGGTTTGATCCCCGGGGTCTGGAAGATTCCCCTGGAGAAGTAAATGGCAACCCACTCCAGTATTCTTGCCTGGAGAATCTCATGGACAGAGGAGCCTGAAGGGCTACAGTCCATGGCGTCACAAACAGCAGGACACGACTGAAGCGACTTAGCATGCGCGCATGCAATGCTCTTATACAGGAGAGCCCACAAGCTCCCTACCCTCTTCCACATTGTGACGATACAAACAGAAGTGTTCTACATGGAAGAGGGCCCTCACCTGGCCATGCTGGCACCCTGCCCTCAGGCTTTCAGTCTTCCGAACCGTGAGAAATTTTCTGCTGTTTATAGGCCTCCCAATCTATGGTATTTGGTTATAACAGCCCAAATGAACTAAGATAGTCATTCAGTTAAATGGAATTCTGAATCTGACATGAGCTAGGAACAACTAGCCATATTAATTAAGAAGACAAATGTAACCAAATTAGAGAAGTTGCACTTTCAGGTACCAAAGTTTTGAGAAGCCCCTGTTGCCTAGATTTCTCCTAAAGCAGTGATACTTGTAATTCTTAGGACTTGGAAGTCACTCATTCATGTCATCCCACTGCAGACTCAGGATCCACATGCCTCAGCCTGTTCTTGTCAACATTCCACAGAGCATTGCCAGGGTGTCACAGGGTCATATGGGAAATGTGACACCTGAGTCATCAAAACATTGCCTGTGATTCCTAAATAACCTGCCTATCCAAACTGCTACCAGCATTTCCATCACCATGGTGGAGCAGTCCACGGGCCTCCAGAAATAGAAGGAATGGGATTTCCCAGGTGGTCCAGGGGTTAAGAATCTGCCTGGCAGCACAGGGGACGCGGATTCGATCCCTGGTCTCGGAAGATCCCACATACCTCGGGGCAACTAAGTGGGTGGGCCACAACCACTGAAGCTTGCATGCCTAGAGTCCATACTCCACGAGAGAAGTACCACAATGAGAAGCCTGAGCACCACAGCTGGAGAAAGCCCATGCACAGCGACAGAGACCCAGGGCAGCCACACATACATGCATACATGAAATAGAAGGAAAGAGGGAAGGATAGACAGATGGAAAAGAAGAAAGAAAGGGAGAAGGAAAAAACGAACAAGTAAAGACAGCCAATCACTTATTACACAGTTTCAAATTTCAGTGACTATATTTTTAAAATTTAGCTTGTGCATTTACTACATTTGGGATTCCTATTTTTACAGTATCAGTGAAATCAGACTGGTCTAAATATACTACTGGAGTGAGTTGCCATGTCCTTCTCCATGGGACCCAAGGATCAAACCCAGATCTCTCGAATTGCAAGCAAATTCTATATGTTTGAGCTACCTGGGAAGCCCTAAGTTCAAATATGTAAATTAGGAGCACAATCATGGTCTTACCTTTTTTCCCTAGTAATTGGCCAGGCCCCCATTTTCCATGTAGCCAGAAGTCAGTATCTTCCTCTAGATGCCATTCGAGGTAGCGTCTGAAAATGTGGGCTCTAATGCCAGGTTGCCTGACTTTGAATCAAGCACATCCCCATTCCAAATTTGCTGTACGACCTTGGGCAAATCACTTGATCTGCCTAGGCCCATAACATAGCAACAATAATAGTACTTACCTGCTGCTGCTGCTGCTGCTGCTAAGTCGCTTCAGTCGTGTCCGACACTGTGCGACCCCAGAGACAGCAGCCCACCAGGCTGCCCCGTCCCTGGGATTCTCCAGGCAAGAACACTGGAGTGGGTAGCCATTTCCTTCTCCAATGCATGAAAGTGAAAAGTGAAAGTGAAGTCGCTCAGTCGTGTCCGACTCTTAGCGACCTCATGGACTGCAGCCTACCAGGCTCCTCCGTCCATGGGATTTTCCAGGCAAGAGTACTGGGGTGGGGTGCCATTGCCTTCTCCGAGTACTTACCTAGCAATATTGTTTTCATGATTATATTAGTTATTCATTAATATTTATTGCACATCTATTATATACCAGGTTTTGTTTTCAGCACTAAAGATATAATGCAAACAAGGAAGACAAAATCCTTGACCTCATGAAAATTCTAGTTAGGATGAGGTAAAGAAAATAAACTCATGAAAAAGTTTCAGACCATGAAAAATGCTATGAAAATAAAACAGGATTATGTAGCAGAGAATAACTATAACACTAATAATAATAACACTAAGAGAAATGTAGTGTTAATTTAGATGGATGGTCAGAGAAAGTCTTCCTAAGGAGGTGATATTTGAGCTGACAAGAAAAAGTCAACCATAAAAAGATGTGTGGAGGAACTTCCTTGGTGGTCCACTGGTTAAGAATCCACCTTGAATGCAGGGGACAGAAGTTTGATTCCTGGTCCAGGAACTAAGATCCCAGATCCCTGGTTGGGGAACTAAGATCCCACAGGCCACAGGACAGCTAAGCACTTGCGCCACAACTACTGATCCCATGTGACACAGCAAGAGAGTCCACGCACCTCAACAAAAATCCCTCATGTTGAAACTAAAACCTAACAGCCAAAAAAAAAAACAAGATGTGTGGAAAAGAGTTCCAGACACAGCTTCCCAGGAGGGTCAGCAGTAAAGAAACTGCCTGCCAATACAGGAGACGAAGGAGATGTGGGTTCAATCCCTGGGTCAGGGGGATCTCCTGCAGGAGGGAATGGCAACCCACTCCAGTATTCTTGCCTGAAAAATCCTATGGACAGAAGAGCCTGGCCTGCTACAGTCCATAGGGTCACAAAGAGTCAGGCACAGCTGAGCACACACACATGTCATGTCAATTACATCTCAATAAAACTGGGAAAAAAAAATTTTTTTAAGTTCCAGGCAAAAGGGCCAGCAAATACAAAGGCCCTGAGGTAAGAAGGAGCTTGAAATGTTTGAGAAACCTAAGATGCTTTGTCCTCACATCTCTCTTCTCAAGCATCCAGCACCCCTTCCTCACATTCAACTGATGCTTCCTTCCTAATTCACTGAAAACATAGAAGCAAACTGTAAAGAACTCCCATGAGTTCCTTTTACTACATCTACCATTATACCTCCGCCCCTTATCATGAGCTCTATTTTCTACTTATCATGAATAATTGGGGCTCCTATTAAGATCTAAACTCCATTTGTACACTAAATCTCATTGTCTTTTCCTACTAAGAGATTTTATTCCCGCAGTTGCCCACTTCACCTTCCACATCATCAAATTTTCTTTCCCTACTAGATCACACCCATCTACCTTCATACATTTCTAACCTAACACAAGCAAAAGAAAAACAGAACAAAATATAAACAAATCCTCCCTATCCCATCATATCTTTTGATACCCTCATTGTTCTACTCCCCTTTACAATAAAACTCTTCAAGAGAACTGTCATACTATCTCCAATTCCTCTCTTCTCTTTCTCTCCCAAACTCTTTCCAATTGTGTGTTCACCTCCTCCATTCCATGGAATTGTTCAGATCACCAATAACCTCCTCATTCATATTGCCAAATCTGATGGTCAATTCTATGTCCTCATCCTACCTGATGGAGAAGGAAATGGCCACCCACTCCAGTATTCTTATCTGGGATATCCCATGGACAGAGGAGCCTGGTGGGCTACAGTCCATGGAGTCACAAAAGAGTCAGCCTCTACTTAGCAACTAAACAACAACAACAACATCTTACTTGATGCAAGAACTACATGACATAGTTGAAAACTCCATCTTTCCTGAGGCACATTTCTTGTTTCTCTGTTCTCCTCCTTCATCGCTGGCCAAGTCTTCTCAATTTACTGCATATTAGTCCCTTTCCTTGTAAATAGGAGTATGCCCTAATGGCCTTTCTTTCTAGATACACTAAATTCCTAGATGATCTTTTCCAGGCCCATGATTTTCAACACACTTTACGATGTTGATGGATCCACAGTTTTAAACACCAGGCCCAATCTCTCATGAACTTCAGTCTCTTAGACTCAACTGTCTACTTGGTGTTTCCGCTTGGATTTTTTTCCCCACACTCTGCATCTTGTAGGATCTCAGTCCCTTAGCCAGGGACTGAACTCAGGCCATGGCAGTGAAAGCCCAGAACCTAACCACCAAGTCACCAGGGAACTCCCTCCACATGGGTTTTTATATTATGTGTCTTGCCTAAGCTGCTGCTGCTGCTGCTAAGTCACTTCAGTCGTGTCTGACTCTGTGCGACCCCATAGACAGCAGTCCAACAGGCTCCCCCATCCCTGGGATTCTCCAGGCAAGAACACTGGAGTGGGTTGCCATTTCCCTCTCCAATGCATGAAAGTGAAAAGTGAAAGTGAAGTTGCTCAGTCATGTTTGACTCTTAGCGACTCCGTGGACTGCAACCCACCAGGCTCCTCCATCCATGAGATTTTCCAGGCAAGAGTACTGGAGTCGGGTGCCATTGAAATTAACCCAAATTCAGGGGCTTAAAACGACTTTTTTTTTTTTTTTTGAACTTTTGGTCATGCTGCATGGCTTGCAGGGTCTTAGTTCCCCTACCAGGGATCAAACCCATACCCTCAGCAGTGAAAGTGTAGAGTCCTAACCACTGAACTGCCAGGGAATTCCCAACAATAACCATTTATTATCACTCACAGTTTCTGTGGGTCAGAAGTTTGGAAGCAGGTTGACCAAATGGTTCTGGTTTGGGGGCTTTCATGAAAATGCAGTCACATGCTGACCAGGGCTGTGGTTGTCTGAAGGTGTGACTGGGACTGGAAGATCTACTTCTACCATGGCTCACTCACAAGGCTAGAAAGTTAGTCCTGGCTGTTGGTAAGAAGTCTCAGTTCCTCTCAATCTGGGCCTCTCCGAAGGGTTGATTGAGTGCTTTGGACATGTGACTGGCTTTCCCCAGAACAAGAGGTCCAAAATAGGAGCTAGGATAATACCTCTTATCCTAGACTTAGATGTAAAGGACTGTCATTTCAATCTATGCTGTTGATCATACAGAGAAGCCCTGATCCAGTGTGGGAGCAAAGGACACATGAGCGTGATCCTTACAAGTTGAGGATCATTGGCAGCCATCTTGGAGAATGGCCACCACCATGTCTAATGTCTAAGACAATGTCTAATTCACGCCCCAAACTGAATTCATGATCTACCAGCCATTCTCTAAATCTGCTCCTCCTTCCTTTTCCCCACCTCAGGCCAAGCACCTTGGTTTTATCCTTGACTTCTCTTTGTGTTTCACACCAACAGTTATTCTGTCAGTAAAACTCCTTGACTCTACCTTTAAGATACATCCAGAATTTAACTTCTTACTATCTCTTTCAGTGCTAGTCTGGTCCAAACCAACATCATCTCTCACTTGGATTATTCCTTCCTAACTGGTTTCCCTTCCTTCACTTGTGTCCGCTCCAGTCTGATAACCATGAGGAAGCCATAGCCATAATCATAGCTAGTGTTTAAAAATAAAACACTAAATCTTATAATTTGATTCCTCTGTTTAAAACCTTCAGTGTCTTGCAGTCTCACTCAGAATAAAAATTCAAAGTTCTTACCATGACCAACAAATGATCTGGCTTCTTACTACCCCTTTAATCTCTTCAACCATTATTTCCTTTTTGGTTCATCCCATTGCTTTCCTCCTTTCCTCAAACTGTCAGACCACTGCTTTCAGATCACTGCTCAGTCCTTTTAACTGCCCCATCACTCTCTTGCCCCTCACTTTGCTTTATTTCTTTATAGAATGTATCCGGCTATATGATATAGTTGTTTACTTGCCACCATTCTCCTGATGCTAAAACAGATCTCCAGGACAATGCATATTTTCTTCACTGAACCAAGGCCTATTACAGCGCTTTGCCTACAATAGGTTGTCAATCAATATTTCTTGGAAGAAAGTAAGGCCAAATCCAGGAACCAAAAGAGGCTAATATATGCAAAGTTGGTTGGCAGAGTACCTAGCACACAAGGAGTATGAGTTATTATTACTTGCTGTGTCCAAATCCCAAAGGGCTTCTTCAACCCAAGGAAGAGAGGGCAGTTGTCTTCCAATATCAGAGAGATAACCAGAGGGAATTAGAGTCTGATCAGTCTACTGTTGCTATTTCCTGCTTGAAAAAATAAAGTCACTATTATTGCAGTAATGCTTCCCATATTTTTCCTGGATGTTTTTCTAATCTGCAAGGAAGGATGGCAGACTGAGGCCCCTATGAAACTCTTGGAGAATAGCACGTGAACTAATTCTGGTCCACACATCCAGAGATGCCACTTTCAACCTTTCCTCCCTGTTGACATGGCTCTCTCCATGTGAAGCAACTTTTTAAAAAATTGAGATAATTGTAGTATCATAAGCAGTTGTAAGAAATAATGCAGAGAGAACTTTTGCACACTTGTCCTAATTGCCCTCGATGGTAACATTTGCAAAACTATGGTATATCATAATCAGGATATTGATATTGACACATTTTATATGTAATCATTTGTGCACATCTGTGTGTGTGTGTGTGCAAAATTCTTTACAGCATTATCATACCTGTAGTTCCCTGTACCCATCCTGGCAGTCAAGATACAGAGCAGTTCCAGCTCCACAAGGATCCCTCATGTTGCCTTTTTAAAACCACACTCATGGGACTCCCTTGGTGGCCCAGTGGCTAAGATGCTACACTCCCAATGCAGGGGACCTCGGATCAATCCCTGGTTGGGGAACTAGATCCCACATGCTGCAACTAAGACCCAGCACAGCCAAATAAATAAATAAAATTAAATATTAAAAAAATATTAAAATCACACCCATGGGGCTAATCTGGTAGTTCAATGGTTAAGAATCTGTCTACCAATGCAGGGGATATGGGTTTGATCCCTGGTTGGGGAATTTAGATCCCATACGTCACAGGCAACTAAGCCAGTGCCCCACAACTACTGAGCCTGCACACCCTAGAGCTTGTGTTCTGCAACAAGAGAAGCCATGGCAGTGGGAAGCCCACAGACCTCAGCTAGAGAGTTGCCTCCGCTCTCAGCCCGGATGCAGCAATGACAACCCAGTGCAGCCAAAAATTAATTCATTAATCTAAAAACTCATAGCCACTTTTCCTTCACACCCCCATCTCTGTCCTCTGTTATATAAATGGAACCACACAATATGTAACCTCTGGGGATTGGTTACATATTGTACTGCATTTTTTTCCTCATTCAGCATAATTCATCCAAATTGTCGCATGTATTAACAGTTCCTTCCTTGCTGGAGGGAAGCGTGGAGTCCCATTCCATGGTATGTTATATCATAGAGTTTAACCATTCACCTGTTTAAGGTCACCTGAACTGATTCTTGTTTGGGGCTATTATAAATAAAGCTGCTCTAAACATTTGAGTACAGGTTTTTCAGCGTAAACAGAAGTTTCCATTTCTCTGGGATAAATGCCCAGAAGTGTAATTGTTGGGTCATATGGCAGTTGCATGTTTAGTTTTTAGAGAAAATACCAAAGTGTTTTTCTAGGTAGCCATACCATTTTACATTATATCAGCAAAGTATGAATGATCCGGTTTCTCTGCATCCTTATTGGCATTCAGCATTGCCAGGTTTTTTTATATATATATATATATTAGCCAATCTTACAGGTATTTAGAGAGAAGCAACTTTCTAAAAAAAAAAAACAAAACAAAACCTTTTAACATAGTTCTCTTAGGAAAACAATCTACATTTCCATTACCAAGAGGCTATTCTGATTGACTGGCAATTTGGCTGCCCATTCACCTGGACTTTGTATAAGGAAGATTCGAAAGACTTTTATTAAAGCAACTTTTCTCTGAGCCAGATGGGCCGCTGCAGGGGACCTAAACTTAGGAGAGACTGACATTTTGATGGGTGTGCTGTTCAATTAGCTGATTATTTACAAATATACTGACATGAGAGGGTCTGTTAGTAAGCATGAGCTTCCTACTTTGAAATTCCACCAAAGTTTAATTTAACGGTTAGCGGCATGTAAAGGAAGTCTATTATCATTGTAAATGTCACAGAGAAAATTCAAAGATGACCCTCCACTTCTCTTATTGCCATCTGGGACATTCTCATAGGTTGGAGAATAAGGACCAATCCCCCTTCCCCAGCCTTCCTGCCCCAAAGTAGGCACAACACAGTCTGATTTTGCAAAGCCTGTCTATCCCTGACAACGCTTGTGCGAAATCACCCACTGACAGCTCTTCCTGGTAGAGAAAGAACACACAGTTGCCCTCAAGCCTAGGAAGAGAACTTGGTTAGAATAAGCATGTCCTTTCTTCTTGTAGTCACTCCCTTTTCAACGTCCCATGTTAATAATCTCTTTTTTCCTTTGATTTCTTGCTTTCTCCTCTGTGCAAATAAACTGAGAGAAAAGTCAATATTTGTTAAGTATTCATGTTAACATCCACCTTAACTAAGGAAAGAACATTTATTTGAAATCAGTTTCACTCTGTATTATCCAAGAGCAGTGCCTAAGATATGGTAATGGGTTCAATATGTATTTGCTGAATGAACCTCATATTTCAGTGTTTGCCAGTGAGGTGATTAAGTGAAGGTTACAGGTGTGGGCTTTGGAGTCTAACACACATGGTCAAGGCTGGGCCTCTTCACTCCAGCTTCATGACCTTTCTGGGATGCAATTTTCTTGACTATGAATATTGTTTACTATACAGAGGTACTCTGAGCCAGATAGGCAACAATACACTGAGATATTTAGCATGGGGCCAGCATAGGGTAAGTATTCAACAACCTTGGGTTTGGTTATTATTTCCAATGCCTGAATATCAGACCACCAGAATCTGAGCTCCCAAAAGGCAGTGAATGGATGCTGCTGCTGCTGCTGCTAAGTCACTTCAGTCCTGTCTGACTCTGTGCGACCCCATAGACGGCAGCCCACCAGGCTCTGCCGTCCCTGGGATTCTCCAGGCAAGAACACTGGAGTGAGTTGTCATTTCCTTCTCCAATGCACGAAAGTGAAAAGTGAAAGTGAAGTCGCTCAGTCGTGTCCGACTCTTCACAACCCCATGGACTGCAGCCTACCAGGCTCCTCCATCCATGGGATTTTCCAGGTAAGAGTACTGGAGTGGCTTGCCATTGCCTTCTCCAGTGAATGGATATAACTCTTCAAACTTATGTTTCTGCCCCAGCCCAGCACACAGAATCTGGTACCTTGCACAGCGCTTAATATAGGTTATGTTGAAATAGTACATATGTGTATGCACTGTCTTCAGGGTAGCCCAATAACTGAATGACTGAAATCAGTACCTCATTCATTCATGGACTTCAGATGAGTCAGTTCTATGCATACAACAAATAAAGTACAAGGAAAATTCTGGACCATGGCTACAGACCAAATCTGAACCAACTATCTAGGAAATGGAGTGAGCGAGGCTTGAGAGTAGGATTCATCGTATTGTATTCCACTTCTGGAAAAGCGACTCTTCCATAGGTGCCACTTTCTCAAGGTATGGTTTGGAGTTTCACATCTACATTCAAATACTGAGCTTATATATACCCATCGATGCTATCCTACTCAGTTTAGAGAAGTAATGACATCATAACTTGAAAAAATAGGGAAAAGGAAAAAACTATCCATGGTCCGCAAACCCAAATATGACTATCGTAATCATGTCTGTTTTACTCCCTGTAATAGTCTTGATTAAATGATGCCCTCGGCCACCAGAAAGCCAGTATCTCGGCACCCTCACCTCTGAAGTAAGGCTTGAAAATTTGTTCTATAAATATTACATTTGAAAAGTACTTTGAAATTCTGGCAGCAGAGTGATTTATTGTGAAAAAGGCATTTCCTATTCCATATCAATCATGCTATCAAGTTCTTGCCTAGCTGCAGGCCTAAGCAAATCACTTTTACATTTCTCTTTTTAAAATATCTATCATTTGTGGGTAGTACTTCATCTCTGCAGGGGAAAGAAGTGAAGGGAAAATGAGGATAAGGATAAAGCAAGAAGAGGAGGAGAGAGAGAAGAAAAGGCAACAGCTGAATGTGTCAAAGCTCTGGGCTTGCTGTTAGAAGATCCAGATGTTACTTCGTCTCTGTGGACTTGACTCAGCTGCAGAGCTGGGGAGGAGATAACAGTGAAGGAAGTTCACTAGGTAATTTCTAAGTGTGTTTCGCTTTTACTTTTACCTATTATTTCGCTATGTAAGGGGTCCGGGCTTCCCAGGTGCATGTGTGCGTGCTTCACTTGTGTCTGACTGTTTGCAATCCCATGGACTGTAGCCTGCCAGGGGATTTCCCAGGCAAAAATACTGAAATTTTGTGTGATTGTGATTTTCATCCTGTCTGCCCTCTGACAGATAAGGATAAAAACATCTACTTCTGCTTTATTGACTATGCCAAAGCCCTTGACTATGTGGATCACCACAAACTGGAAAATTCTTAAAAAGAGATGGGAATACCAGACCACCTTACCTGCCTCCTGAGAAATCTGTATGCAGGCAACAGTTAGAACTGGACATGGAACAACAGACTGGTTCCAAATTGGGAAAGGAGTACCTCAAGGCTGTATATTGTCATCCTGCTTATGTAATTTACATGCAGCGTACAACATGAGAAATGCAGGGCTGGATGAAGCACAAGCTGGAATCAAGACTGCCGGAAGAAGTATCAATAACCTCAGATATACAGATGACATCACCCTTATGGCAGAAAGCGAAGAACTAAAGAGCCTTTTGATGAAAGTCAAAGAGGAGAGTGAAAAAGTTGGCTTAAAACTCAACATTCAGAAAACTAAGATCATGGCATCCGGTCCCATCACTTCATGGCAAATAGATGGGGAAACAGTGAGAGATTTTATTTTTGTGGGCTCCAAAATCACTGCAGATGGTGACTGCAGCCATGAAATTAAAAGACACTTGCACCTTAGGAAAAAAGCTGTGACCAACATAGACAGCATATTAAAAAGCAGAGACATTACTTTGCCAACAAAGGTCTGTCTAGTCAAAGCTGTGGTTTTTCCAGAAGTCATGTATGGATGTGAGAATTGGACTATAAAGAAACCTGAGCACCAAAGAACTGAGGCTTTTGAACTGTGGTGTTAGAAAAGAGTCTTGAGAGTCCCTTGGACTGCGTGGAGATCCAACCAGTCTATCCTAAAGAAAGTCAGTCCTGAATATTCACTGGCAGGACTGATGATGAAGCTGAAACTCCGTTACTTTGGCCACCTGATGCGAAGAACTGACTCACTAGAAAAGACCCTGACGCTGGGAATGATTGAACGCAAGAGAAAGGGACCATAGAAGATGAGATGGTTGGATGGTATCACCTACTAGATGGACATGAGTTTGAGTAAGCTCCGGGAGTTGGTGATGGACAGGGAAGCCTGGCGTGCTGCCGACTATGGGGTGGCAAAGAGTCGGACACAACTGAGCGACTGAACTGAACTGAACTGAACTGAGCCTTTTACAGAAAAAATTTGCCTACACCTGCTACATATATATATATTACAGTCTGCCTGCTTATTTTGGGTTGACCCATCTCTTTTATATGAGGTGTATGCTCATCAGGTATTTTTCATAATGTTATGATTACAATGCATAATCTCATAAACTGTCTGGCTTTCTAGGAGGAAGGACTGTTTTGCTCACCACTGGAATCCCAGTGCCTTACACAGTGCTGGTGTATAGCAGGTGCTCAGTAATCGTTGTTGAATAAACATTCTAACACCCGTGCCAAGCCAGTCATTTCAAAACTCCAAAAGGGAATTTTTCATCTAGTACAAACCAATTTGCCAATTTCAGTGATTTCCATTTTTTAAATATTATTTTTAAAACTTTTTTGCTGACCAATACCTTCCCTGCACAAAATCCCCATCGAACTTTAGAGAAACAATGAAAAGAGAATTTAAAAAAAAATGGAATCCTTTTTCTCCCTTATAGAGAATATACTAAAAATACTGATAAAATTGAAATGGCTTCTGTCTTCTGCAACCGTTGCGCCACGTTTTTAAAATGACGATTATTGGAGTCCAAGGAAGGGTTGCCATAGCATTGTGCATAATTTAAGCACAGCAGCAAAAGATACCAGCATGCGTGCCGAGCAAAAAGAGCGTGTGAGGGAAAAAAAGTAAAATTTTGCGTTCTGTGCACAGTGTCGAACGCGAACGTATTGCACGTTATGTTGCAGATTTACTACAGCTGAGTCATTTCGGGACACTAGTGTGTGTTTCCAGGAAAAAAACGGGAGGAAGGAACCAGGCTGAGGGGCTCACCGGGTTCCCCCAGGCACTCCCAGCAGCAGACACCGGTATTCCGCGGCGGGCGGCGGCGTGGTTATTAAAAAAAAAAAAGTGCCGCGGCCCCTTTAAGAGCCACAGCACCTTCTCTAAGATACCATCTTGCACCAGGAGTTCACGTAAGCTCTCTACCTACCTTGCTAAATCCCTCCTCATTTACTGGGTACGACCGGCGGGCGGGGCGAACGAGCCTTTTCATTGGCTTTGCGCGCAGGCCCTCTCTTTCCTATTGGTTCCAGCGCTCGCCACTCGACGCTATCTCCCCCCTCTCCTGTGCCGACGGGCTAGGTTGAGCGAGGGCTCTTGGGTTAGTTCCTGTTAGGCCCCGGCCGGGGGAGTAGGTTGAAGTCCTCTAAGATGCCCGGTGGGCTGAGGCACCCAGAGCTGTGAAGAAGGCGTGAGGAGGCGGCGGGGGGCGACTCGCGGCAGGCCCGAACAAGAGCGGCGGCCCAGCCCGCCTTCCCTGCACCATGCTCATAGAGGATGTGGATGCCCTCAAGTCCTGGCTGGCCAAGTTACTGGAGCCGATGTGAGTGAGGCAGGCTGGGCCGGGGCTGGCGAACGTGGGCGTTGGGGGCCCGCGGGGGCGTGGGGGGAGGGGAAGCGGCGTGGGGGAGGGCGGAGCGGAGGGGCAGCGGTCGGGAGGTCCCGGCGACGTCTTCTCTGTAGTACTATCACCATTGTGGGGGGGTGGGGGGAGGAGAGCAAGGGACGTAGAGGCGGTGTGGCTCTGGGAACTGGGCGGGGGGGGGGAGGGCGGGGAGGACGGCGAAGGCTTTTGAAATACACATTTTGGGGTGCTCAAAAGGGTAGCGGGAAGTGAGGGAATTTAAAATACTGCTCTTTGAGAACTGAGAGAGTAATCGGGGCTCTTGAGGGATTTTAGAATTTGAATATCGGGATCTTGAAGGGAGTAGCAGGATATCCAAAGGTTTTACAAAGAATATTATTCCGGGACTAAACGATCTAGAAGCGGAGTATTGGGGACCTTTTGGAAGCATGAAGGAAGAAAAGGAGAGTAGGGACATTGAGGGCTTTAGAGCGATTACTGATGAGTTCTAAGGGTTCAAGAATATTGAATTAAAATACGGTAGTGGATAGGGATTTGTGGACACTGAAGTGTTTTGGGAATTATTAGGAATTTGATAAGCCTATTAAGGGATGCTATTATTGAGGAGTTGATAATGCCAAGAGCTGATGATTTTTAAATACCATTAGGGGTTGGGAAAAGTAAGGTTTTGTAAGTTTGGGGGTTGAAAGGACTCCTCGAGTATCTAATATTATTGGAGGACAGGCTGAAAGGGGTATACGGGCAGCACCAAGGGATTTTTAGATGCAGGTATTGAAATAATGAAACGGGTAGTGGAAAGAAAGAGTTTTGTAACTACTGAGGATTGCCGTGTAGGATTATTGGTGAGGGGCTTATTTCTGATATCTGGAGTAGTATGGTGGAAATATATGAACTTTTTGTTGGTTTTGTAACCGTTTTAAAGGGATGAGATGGTGAAGTGTTAATTTGGGACACTGGGGTATAGGTAGTCTCTGAAGGGTATCTCGGTGAGGGAAGAGGAAAAGCTGGAGGGAGGGTGGGAGGAGGTGATAACTAACTCTCTTGGGAAAGAAGGCATGGGAAGGGAAGGAATCATTTGCTGCCCCTTTGTCATTTCTACTTAATACTTTTCCTCCTATTGGAGGTGAGGGCTTTCTGGCTGAAAGAAAAGGAGTAGAAGAAGAGATGAGCAGGCTTTGATTCATTAGATCAGATAATTTTAGTGGAAAAATTGAGTTTTTGCAGAGGTGGAAGTAAAGGGTAATTCGGGGGGTGTGGTGAAGTTGGTTGTTAGGAGACTGCTGCTTCCCTGTTTGTCTCTTTCCTTGTGCTCCTGAGAAATCCTGTTAACTAACTTTTGATGTTTTGCTATTTCTGTTTCTTGGGGTGGGATGGTAACACCTAGGAAGACTCATTTGTAGTCCATTGTGTCAGCCTTGTGAAGATGGTGGGATGGTAAAGTGAGACAGCATTAAGGGAATTTTGATGTCTGAAGTGGTATTTGCTTTCTGAGGATATGTGTATGACTAGAGCACAGGTATGAATGAATGTACACTAAGGGCTTCTGAGTTTTACATTAGTGATGGTCTAAGTAATATGCAAATGACTTCTGGGCACACTTAAAAGTTTTATTGAAGAATATGGGCCTCTTGAGTGTGCATCATACTTTTCCTACATACAGTATCAAGATTGGAGCACAGAGGTGGAAATGGATTGTGATGAAGGTGGGAAATCATGAAGTAGAGTTAGTGAAATTGACCATATATGGAAGAGGCTAAGAATAGAAAAAGGTCTATTAAAATATAGAACAGGAGAACCTTTGTGTTTTTAGTTGGATGGTAGATACTTTTGAAAGTATTAAATGTTGGTAGTACTTCTGAAAGTATTAAATGTGTATTTTATGTCTTCAGAAGAAGGTGACAAGTTTTAATATTTTATAGTTAATTATTTTTTTAAAGCTCCCTAAAATGTTTTGGTCTGGGTAATATTTTTTTATTTTTTTCTTATTGTCAGAATTTAGTTTGGGTGGGAACTTAAGTCTCCCTAGGGTGCTTTCACCAGTTTTTTTGGACTATTTATACTGATTTTATTCATATATATTCTGTAATTTTTATGGGTAAAAGTTATCTTTCAAAATGATTAGTTTCCCCACTTGTTTTGAGTTATATCTTCAACATAAAGGTCACATCATGTCTCTTTTAAAGATTATTTTTGTTACTTTTTTAGTGTTAAGAAAGATCTAAAATCACTGCATAGACTTAATAATATAGATGATCTTCCTAGAACTACAAAATGACAAAATAAACTACAAAATAAATACTTATTTTTAACTCTTATAGGTAATGGATTTGGGTGAAAATGTTAATAATAAGTAGTAAAGGCACGTGGAAATGTCACATATATTCTCATTCTTAGTATGTTGTCATGGGAGAGTATTTTTTGTTTAGACATCCTAAAATGTAAGAAATGATATGCTGAAGTGGGTTGTATTTGTAAGTTTACTTTTTGCATATTCCAGATTCAAGAAAATTTTCATGGGAGATTGGCATGTTGCTACAACACAGCATTTCAGAGCAGTTGTCAGGCTTTCATATAATGTAGTTGCAGTGGATATGTTTTAATCAGACTGTAGTTATGTACATGATTTCCTGTTGCACTTTCTTATTTAGCTTAATTTAAAATTTTCTAAATTTAGGAAATTCCCTGGTGGTCCAGTGGTTAGGACTCTGTGCTTTCACTGTTGTGGACCTGGGTCAGTCTCCATTCTGGTAGCTAAGATCCTGCAAGCCACATGGATGCCCTCCCCCCACTCCAAAAAAAAGTAACTGAATTATAAAAGGTTTTGATTTTTAGGGATTTTTAAGTGTGGTCCACCTTGTCATTAGTGAAATGAAGTCAGGTAACAGAATATTATGAAACCAGTCTAGTTTGTATGCGTTTGTGCCCATAGACAAATTAGAAATCTCATACTGTTAGAGCTTATCTGTTTCCACTCCTTTTGTAGATGTGGGGCATATCTGTTACCTTATTAGAGGAGGGACAGGGGGAGGGAGACTAGAAGAAAGCACTCCTGAACTAGCTGCGAGCCACCTAGTACCATTTTCTTTGGCAGTGCAGTAAAAGGGAGAGAAACCATCTTAGTCCAGGAGTTTATCTCTCTTCCTACTGCTGCATGAACAGACTGAACACAGATCTTGTTTGGGTCCTCATCTTCCTTCAGTTTCAAAATCTTCTAGATATCCTAGTTATAGAGACTATGTAGGGATTATACATGAGTAGGACATGTCATGATTTCTTTTTATTACAAATAACTGCTCACTTGAACTATCTGGACTCCTTAAAGATAAGGTTCTAAGTAAATATAGAGGATAAATCAGCCAGTGGAGAAATTTCTACAAGTTTAGAAAACATTCAAGCAAGCATTTTAAAATAACAAACATGCATTTCTACCAAAAATGTTGTCTTTAATGAGGAATGTTTTAAGGCATTTTTATTATATATATATTGAATTTATATAAGTACATCTAATTCACTGCTGCTTATTAGGTTTATTGTAAAAATTTGTCTTGTGATAATAATTTTGTAATGTATAGAAATACCAAATCACAGCGTTGTACACCAGCAGCTAACATAAGTGTTTTAAGTCAATTTTACTTCAAAAACAAACAAATAAACTCATAGAAAAAGAGATCAGATTTGTGATTACC
This sequence comes from Bubalus bubalis, assembly GCF_019923935.1. Classification (NCBI taxonomy): domain Eukaryota; kingdom Metazoa; phylum Chordata; class Mammalia; order Artiodactyla; family Bovidae; genus Bubalus; species Bubalus bubalis. Next base: position 53,766,794 of record NC_059165.1, on the reverse strand, counting down.
AGAGGTGGGGTTGTCTTTACCAGAGGAGGAGAGTTGGATGAAGATAGTAAGTAGGTACAAACTTCCAGGTACAAGATATATAGTACTAAGAATGTGAAGCATGATTAATATAGTTAACACTGCTGTGTGTTACATATGAAAGTTGAGATAAAATCCTGACTTCTCATGACAAGGAAAAAATGTGTTTTTTGGTTTTATTTTGTATCTATGTGAAATGAATGTTCACTAAATTTATCATGGTAACATTTCATATATGTAAGTAAAATCATTAATGCTGTACAATTTGGACATACATAGTTCTGTATGTCAATTATATCTCAAACTGAAAGAAAAAAAAAAGCTATGAATAACCAAAAAAAATTGCCTTGATACATGTTTTGAAGAGAGTGATAGGGTTTGTAATACTTTCTCAACAGTTGTATTCATCCGTTTATCTGTCATCTTTTGGTAGAGCATCATTGTGCGATGCAGGGCATTTAGTTTAGATCTATATTTGAGTCACTGACTTTGGAGAGTTTTCTTACCTTTCTGTGTTAAACAATTAATTATATTAACCTTTTACCTATCTTGCAATGATGCAGACTATAAAAAGTATTTTATGTACCAGAATCATTAAATATAAATGAATTTTATGGTTTTTGAAATGTGAAAATATATTAAACTCTTTTTGCAAAAATACTTATTAATACTAGTGTTAAGTCCTTCTGCCGCTTACAGAATAATCAGTCTAGTGCATGACAGATTCTCATTGCAGGCCCTAGACAAGAATTGGTAGAGAAACCCATCAACCTGATGTGCAGTTTCTGTGAGTTTAGGCCATATCAAGGTCTTTGTAAAAAAAAAAAAAAAGCTGTAAAACATTGACTTTGTGTCATTTCTGAGTATGATGGAAAAGACACAATAATGTTCATTGGGATGATTCTGTTGACCCAGTGGTCAGGGGGTGTGTATTTGGGTTGAACTCTAAAGTTTACATGCTGTTTGTACATTTGCAATCCTTACCAAATGAATTTTGACTAGAAATCTCTGCAGTTGCTCAAATGGGAAGAAAAATCACCATGTAGCAGCTTGTTAGATCTCACATCTTGATAAATGAACTGCAAGGATAAAATGAGTATTTTGTAGGTATGTTCTTAAGACTGAAAAGTACTGATAATTTTCTAAAGCATATGTAGTAGATTGAAAGAATTGATGTCCCTCTAAAGTTCTGTGGGACGTGTTTAAGAAGACCACTCACTATTTCATAGAAGACTTACTCTGGCCCAAAGACTTCTTGGCAAGTTTTAGTATACTAAGTTAGGAATGTATTTGTTCTTAATGTTCTTTGATGTGACTCCTAAATATTTCTGACTTCACTCTCCCTGGCCCATTTGCTGTAGGCTAGGAGCCATATATTGCCTTCATAGCCTCGTTTCCTACCAATGTCTTGTTCGTCCTCTCACAGTGTTGTTACTTCATTATTAATCTCTTTGTTTAGCCATTTGATATTTTGTACTATAATTATTATTTTTTCATTTCCTTGTGACTGAGGGGCAAGGTCTGTCTTGCTCAAAGTAATTCCATTACCCAGCAAGAAGGTTGGCATTTCCTTAACATTTAGTAAATGTCTAATCAATGTCCTTCTATGTGTATTTAGGTTGGTCACAATTAGAAAAGTATGATTTTTTTTTTAAAGTAGTCTCATTTTCTGAGTGTGCTTAGCTGGTGGCTACTGTGCCAGGGTATCACAATGGTGTCTGCAACTGAGTAACATCTATTTTTCCCCTCCAGATAAATCTTGGGGTATTTTCTTCCACATCGTCTTCATTCATGAAAGCCCCTAACTAATGATGGGGAATGTGAAAGCTTTCATTTGAAAAGACGTGGAAGTACCAATATTTTTGTTTCCTACACAATAGTAGTAGTGCAGTAGCCACCAGCTAAGCACGTTGAGAAAATCAGATTACTAAAAGTATCTGCAAGGCTGAGTTGATATCTGAGTTGAATTACTAAAAGTATCTGCAAGGCTCAGTGGATGTGTTAATACCTGCAATGGTGATTTCATTAAGAAGAAAAAAGACAGATTTGAGATTTTTACAGATAAGACATTCCTGGGCAATATTTCTATTAACTTCTCGTGATAAAAATTCATTCTAAGCAATTTTTATTCTTTTAAATAAAAATAGATAATGGAAACATGTTTGTAGAACATTATGCAAGATGTGAATTTTAAAGAATCCTCATTTGTAACTTCCATTAAACTTTAGGAAACTTCTTATGGTTCTTTATTTTAACTGAAAGGTGATTACCGATTGAGGCTTAGAATACATTAATTTGTTGTGCAGATAAACATTAGAAAAAATGTATATGCTGTGATAGATTTTACTTGCATGGAATTGAAACTGAGTTTTAGTTCCACAGGTAAGCTGTCTCCCTGGTTTTGAATGGATCACTTGATTTGTCTTTACATATTTACAAATTTAGGCATCTGTAAAATGAATAATAATTGATCATGGTGTTAAGGGGTTTCCCAGGTGGGGCTAGTGATAAAGAACCCATCTGCCAGTGCAAGAGACATAAGAGATGCGGGTTTGATACCTGGGTTGGGAAGATCCTCTGGAGGAAAGCATGGCAACTCACTCCAGTATTCTTGTGTGGAGCATCCCATGGACACAGGAGCTTCAGTTCATAAGATTGCAAAGAAACACAACTGAAGCGACTTAGCACATGCACACACATGCTATTAAGACCTTTTAAAGACTATAGAATAGTACTTTTTGGTGGATATTATTACCTTTCCTAATCTCTTTGTTATAATGGAAGCCCCTTTTTGTCTAGAAACATGTGTTTAACATAGCCATGGCCCCATAATTTTAAAACCTCTTTGCAAGATATACTTTGTCCCTATAGTTAGGCAGAAATGAATTTCCATAGCTTTGGTTATAAATGAGAGCTAAAAGGGATTTTTTTAAATAATTAGTTTGGCTGCACTGGGTCTTAACTGCAGCATATGGGATCTTTGATCTTTCATTGCAGCATGTGAACTCTTAGCTGCAGCATGTGGGATCTAGTTCCCTGAGCAGGGATTGAAACCCAGATCCCCTGCATTAGGAGAGTGGAGTCTTAGCCACTGGACCACCGCAGAAGTCCCAAGAGCGAAAAGATTTTAAATACTCTTTGGGTACTGTTTTTGTGTAAGAGAAGTAGGAAGTGGCCCTGCATTTGTCTTGTAAGCTATCAAGGGTCTTAGTCATGCTCATATTTTTGTGACATACTTCTGAAAGTCTTTTTGGTCTACTATTAATATTGGTATCATGTCCGTGTCAGTGAAAGTCTCTAAGTCATGTCCGACTCTGCAACCGCATGGACTATATAGTCCATGGAATTCTCCAGGCCAGAATACTGGAGTGGGTAGCCTTTTCCTTGTCCAGGAAAGTTGTTACCATAGCTACTATTACAGTATGGGTACTACCATAGCTACTATAGTAGCTATACTATAATAGTACCTATAATAGTATAGCTACTATAGTAGTAGCTATACTATAATAGTAGCTATAGCGATACTATAATAGTAGCTATAATATTATAGTTACTATAATAGTAGCTATACTATAATAGTATAGTATATACTATAGCTATACTATACTATATATAGTATATAATAGTAACTATACTATAATAGTACCTATAATAGTATAGCTACTATAGTCGTAGCTATACTATAATAGTAGCTATAATATTATAGCAGTTATAATAGTAGCTACTATAATAGTAGCTATAATAGTAGCTACTATTATAGTAGCTATTATAGCTACTATTGGTATCATAGCTACTATAATATTTTAATTGTCAGTTTTAAGAGTATATGGTAAGTGGTGATGAAAGAATAAATAAGAGCAATCATAAAGGTACAAAAAAAATCACAGCAAAAAACTTCCTAATGTATTTGTTTCACCATTCAATTGATGTGACTCATTATTTCAGACTGGTGATTTCCTTCATTCTTAGTGCACTTTATGGATACATAGTCAGTTCAGTTCAGTAGCTCAGTTGTGTCCGACTTTTTGCGACCCCATGAATCGCAGCACGCCAGGCCTCCCTACCAACTCCCAGAGTTCACTCAGATTCACATCCATCGAGTCAGTGATGCCATCCAGCCATCTCATCCTCAGTCATCCCCTTCTCCTCCTGCCCCCAATCCCTCCCAGCATCAGACTCTTTTCCAATGAGTCAACTCTTCGCATGAGGTGGCCAACGTACTGGAGTTTCAGCTTTAGCATCATTCCTTCCAAAGAAATCCCAGGGCTGATCTCCTTCAGAATGGACTGGTTGGATCTCCTTGCAGTCCAAGGGACTCTCAAGAGTCTTCTCCAACACCACAGTTCAAAAGCATCAATTCTTTGGCGCTCAGCCTTCTTCACAGTCCAACTCTCACAATCGTACATGACCACAGGAAAAACCATAGCCTTGACTAGACGGACGGACCTTTGTTGGCAAAGTAATTTCTCTGCTTTTGAATATGCTGTCTAGGTTGGTCATAACTTTCCTTCCAAGGAGTATGCGTCTTTTAATTTCATGGCTGCAGTCACCATCTGCAGTGATTTTGGAGCCCAGAAAAATAAAGGCTGACACTGTTTCCACTGTTTCCCCATCTATTTCCCATGAAGTGATGGGACCGGATGCCATGATCTTCGTTTTCTGAATGTTGAGCTTTAAGCTAACTTTTTCACTCTCCACTTTCACTTTCATCAAGAGGCTTTTTAGTTCCTCTTCACTTTCTGCCATAAGGGTGGTGTCATCTGCATATCTGAGGTTATTGATATTTCTCCCGGCAATCTTGATTCCAGCTTGTGTTTCTTCCAGTCCAGCGTTTCTCATGATGTACTCTGCATAGAAGTTAAATAAGCAGGGTGACAATATACAGCCTTGACGTACTCCTTTTCCTAATTGGATCCAGTCTGTTGTTCCATGTCCAGTTCTAACTGTTGCTTCCTGACCTGCGTACAGATTTCTCAAGAGGCAGGTCAGGTGGTCTGGTATTCCCATCTCTTGAAGAATTTTCCACAGTTTATTGTAATCCACACAGTCAAAGGCTTTGGCATAGTCAATAAAGCAGAAATAGATGTTTTTCTGGAACTCTCTTGATTTTTCCATGATCCAGCGGATGTTGGTGATTTGATCTCTGGTTCCTTTGCCTTTTCTAAAACCAGCTTGAACATCTGGAAGTTCATGGTTCACGTATTGCTGAAGCCTGGCTTGGAGAATTTTGAGCATTACTTTACTAGCGTGTGAGATGAGTGCAATTGTGCGGTAGTTTGAGCATTCTTTGGCATTGCCTTTCTTTGGGATTGGAATGAAAACTGACCTTTTGCAGTCCTGTGGCCACTGTTGAGTTTTCCAAATTTGCTGGCATATAGAGTGCAGCACTTTCACAGCATCATCTTTCAGGATTTGAAATAGCTCAACTGGAATTCCATCACCTCCACTAGCTTTGTTCGTAGTGATGCTTTCTAACACCCACTTGACTTCACATTCCAGGATGTCTGGCTCTAGGTCAGTGATCACACCATCGTGATTATCTTGGTTGTGAAGATCTTTTTTGTACAGTTCTTCTGTGTATTCTTGCTACCTCTTCTTAATATCTTCTGCTTCTGTTAGGTCCATACCATTCCTTTCCTTTATCGAGCCCATCTTTGCATGAAATGTTCCCTTGGCATCTCTGATTTTCTTGAAGAGATCTCTAGTCTTTCCCATTCTGTTGTTTTCCTCTGTTTCTTTGCATTGATCGCTAAGGAAGGCTTTCTTATCTCTTCTTGCTATTCTTTGGAACTCTGCATTCAGATGCTTATATCTTGCCTTTTCTCCTGTGCTTTTCACTTCTCTTCTTTTCACAGCTATTTGTAAGGCCTCCCCAGACAGCCATTTTGCATTTTTGCATTTCTTTTCCATGGGGATGGTCTTGATCCCTGTCTCCTGTACAATGTCACGAACCTCATTCCATAGTTCATCAGGCACTCTATCAATCAGATCTAGGCCCTTAAATCTATTTCTCACTTCCACTGTATAATCGTAAGGGATTTGATTTAGGTCATACCTGAATGGTGTAGTGGTTTTCCCTACTTTCTTCAATTTCAGTCTGAATTTGGCAGTAAGTAGTTCATGATCTGAGCCACAGTCAGCTCCTGGTTTGTTTTTGCTGACTGTATAGAGCTTCTCCATCTTTGGCTGCAAAGAATATAATCAGTCTGATTTTGGTGTTGACCATCTGGTGATGTCCATGTGTAGAGTCTTCTCTTGTGTTGTTGGAAGAGGGTGTTTGCTATGACCAGTGCATTTTCTTGGCAAAACTCTATTAGTCTTTGCCCTGCTTCATTCCATATTCCAAGGCCAAATTTGCCTGTTACTCCAGGTGTTTCTTGACTTCCTACTTTTGCATTCCAGTCCCCTATAATGAAAAGGACATCTTTTTTGGGTGTTAGTTTTAAAAGGTCTTGTAGGTCTTCATAGAACCGTTCAACTTCAGCTTCTTCAGCGTTACTGGTTGGGGCATAGACTTGGATTACTGTGATATTGAATGGTTTGCCTTGGAAACGAACAGAGATCATTCTGTCGTTTTTGAGATTGCATAGGAGCTGTTAAATTTAAATGGTCCCATTCCTTTGGCTGTAAAACATGCTTTTTGTATTTGGTGCAGAATTCTAACTATCATTTATTAACAATCACTTGTTCACTCACATTAAACAAATATTTAGAATCTATAATCTTTTCTTGATGTCTACTCTTACTTTCTTGTAACTATTCATCTTGAGTTTTATCAGTGTTACATCAAAATTATTTCATCAGAAACAACCTAATTCTGCATTTGTTTTTTAGAGTCTGAATACTAACTATATGTAGAAGATACTGGATTTGTTTAACTCACCTCATTTTCCAGTAATCTGAGTTTTGCCTGTTTCTCACTGGAAACCTCATATTCTTACCCAGTGTTATACCTGTTAGGTCCTGAGACTCCTTGAAGGTTCCCATAAGATCAGGGAAAATAACATTGCTTCTTTTCTGTTATTCTTAGTTATTTAAATAAAAAAATCCTTTCTCTCTGTGTTTAGACTATAAGTGGAGATGCTATATGTCCATTTTAGAATTTAGCAGTTGGATTTATTAAGGTAATCTGTTCATAATTCTCCAAAATACAATCGTTTTATTTAAGGATCCCAGCTTTCTTTTAATTAATACATAACTCATCATCTGTGTACTTAGACTCCTAGTGCACTCTGACATTTGCCCATCATTTTTTTTTTAATTAGTTTTGAGTTCTGTAAAATGGATAGAATTGAAATTTGCTCTCAGAATTTGGTGCATAAATGTTTTAAAAGTATACACTAGAAAGGAAGTAGGGGTGTTGGTGGTGTTTTTTACTTACTAATCTCATACGTTATTGGAAATGTAATTGATACCTTGAGCTGAAACTTTTTTAACTTTCTGATTTATAGTAGAGGCCCAAGGATCATAGAATAAGATTAGTGTTTTATAGGGATATAATCATTTTCTTGCATAATGATTTTACTTCCTGTCATTCTGAGTTTTTTCATTTTATCTTCACAACAGTGCTGTGAAGCCACAAAGGATATATGATACTTAAATGTACATTTATGGGGAAAATAGAATATAAATATATAAGTGTGTGTATGTATATTTTTTATAAGAAGAAAACTTTCTATTACTTGTAATATATATAAAATGTTAAGTCTGGCGGATTGTTGTACATTAGGAGTTGGCAACTCAAGGATCTTGTGCTGCCCTGGCATAAGAGATAACTTAGAATGTCAAAGTCAGGTTACTAACTGACTAGAAAAAAAAGTGACGTAAATAAAGGTTATCTCTGCTGCCCTTTCACCACTTCTCTTATCCTTCCTGTTCTAACTCCCCAATCTTTTCTTTCTTCCTAATAGCTGCTGAAGTGTTTGCCAATAAAATTTAAGGTGACATGCTTTTTGTGTTCTTACTTTTTGTCTTAAAATGATCCTTAAGATACTCACTGAGAAGATTAGAGGTAGAAATTGCCATTTTTAGATATTGGTGCTTGGCATTACAGAGAATGGAAAAGCTGTCCCATCACTTCCCCTGCTTCTTCATTGATCATTCAGAACAGAGAGTTCCTGAGCAGATCTACAGTGCTTCTACAGCCTGGGAGTCAAGCTGCACCTTAAGAGTCCATTGCCATCCTTTCCCTATTACCATTGAGAGCAAATAAATGTAGATTCAGTCCAAAGTTCTGAGTATAATTGGAACATTAAAAATAGGAGGCACATTATTTTATAAAAATAAGCAGGAAAAGAAAAACTTAACTGTAATATATATATAAACATGCTCTTTGTTAACGATAGTTGCCTGTGTTTGCAGTCATTTTTTAAAATAAAGTTTTTTATTGAAGCCTTCCAAAATAGGGGTGGTTTCGTTAATGACATCAGTATTTGAAAAAAATGTTTAAAAATACTTGTTTTCTCTTTGTCTAACTAGATGTGATGCTGACCCTTCAGCCTTAGCCAACTATGTTGTAGCACTGGTCAAGAAGGACAAACCTGAGAAAGAATTGAAAGCCTTTTGTGCTGATCAACTTGACGTATTTTTACAAAAAGGTAAATATTATAGGCCTTCAACCAAGTATTTAAATAGAGATTTTAAATTTAAAACTTCCTGATAAAATCTTAAAGATAAAGCTTGAAAGGAAAGAAATTGGTCAGAGTGCTTTAAATACTTGAACATACCTATTCATGCTTAATTATTTATTGTGTATTCGGCAAAACTTTTTTCCCTTTCCTACTCTGCTCCTCTCCGATATTGAGGCAGTTGTAATTCAAGTACTTTTTAAGTGAATGAATCCTTGGAGCTTGTGGTAGAGCCTAGTTAATGGTTAAAGAGTAACAATTTTAAAAATAATGAAGCTACTTATTCTTACTGTTTATTAAGACAATAAAGGTAACTGTTTTTCTCCTTCTTGACTGGGGCTTCTTGATATGCAAGAAGAAATGGGCATGCTCCTCTTCTCTGTATGTCTTTAACTTCTCATCTTCTTAGCAAAATCTTGTTCCTAGTTTGCGGAGCTTCCTGGGGGTCTCCCTGCTGCTTCTCTGACCTCATTTCCTACCACTCCCTGTCATTTGTTCCATTCTAGCCACATGAACCACCTTGCTGTTTTGTTCAGCATGGCAAACATGTTCCCAAATGAGGGCTTTTGAACACTGTTTTACCCTTGCTTGAAACACAATTTCTCATGGTTTCTGGCCTCTTCTCAAATGTCATCTTCTCAGAGTGGTTTCCCCTGAACATCCTACATACAGTATAGGTCACTCTCTCCTCTTCCCATTTTTGCTTTATTATTTTTTCATGGCATTTGTTACTCCCTGTCATGTTATATGTTAATCTGCCTGTTTATCTGTGTGTGTCTGTCTCCACCTCCCGTTTGTCTTTTCCTTTGTTAAAATTGGAGACTCGAAACCTACAGACTTGACATATAGAAGATACTCAATAAATATTGTTGAATGGACAAACAGGAATGTGGGTATTTTATATTTACTAGTTGAGATAGTTGTTAGTAATGAGAAAGGATCCTTTAGCTCAAGTATCTTCTGAAAAAGAAAAGATAGTCATATGGCTTCTCAGTCTGAAACAGGATTACATATTTTTTGTCCATTTTTAAGACTTTTTATACAAAATTAATATAGAATTATTTCAGTACAGATGAGTATTTTCTAAATATATTAATAAATATTGCTTAGTTTTAACTAAAGATACTCATGATATGTGTATCTTTTAAATTACAAAAGTAATACATGTTTTAAAAAGTGCTTTAGAAATACAGAGGCATGTAAAAACAGTCTTCTGATCATAAAGTCTTTCGAATGGTCTGATTAATTTGTCTTAAAGTTATGTGTAAGAAGAGCTTACCATTTTATAATCATGGAAATGCTTACTGCACAAATTAATAACCTAAAAAGTTTATGAAAAGATGCTTTTCTGAAGAAAAAATTTGACATTTTAGAAATAGTTACTTGTATAAAATGTCTAACAGTTGCTGTGTAAGCAGAATCTGTATTATACTTTTAATATCCTCTTTAGCTCTTCCTGAGGGGTAGGACCCTTGGAAGTGACTTAAATTTGGTTTAAATAACATAATATAAATATCTTGACATTTAATTTTTAATAACTTCCTCTGGTTCTCTCCATTAAAGAGTCTGAAAAAGTTACAAAATAGAGCAGCCTTTTTCATGTTTTACTTAAAACACAAAATGATATTTTCATACCACTCTCATGTCAAAATTTATTTTTCAACTAATTTAAAAATAAATATTTGAGTACGCAATTTAGTTAATCTAACAATATAAAGGTATATCATGAAAGTCTCTCTCACCTCATCTGATCCCTTCCCACCCCTAGTACATTACCTTGTCATTTTTGTGTCCTTTCAGAGTTTTCTTTAATGCAAATATATATGGATACAATATTTAATTTTATATCTTGGAGTGTTGATATTATCAGTACTTATTCTTTTTATAGCCGCTGTGTGTTATTGTTTGATTGTCATATGATTTAGTCTCTTATTCATGGAAATTTGGGTTGTAGCCAATCTTTTACATACGCAAACAGGCAATCTTGCATATAAATCATTTTGTACATGTGCAAGTATCTTTAAAGGGTTTTAAACCCCAGAAATGGTTTCTCCCCCATAAGGGTGAGACTCATTTTTAGTTCCACCAGCTTTGAATGAGATGTCCCACTTTCCTCAATTTTACCAATAGAGTGTGTTGTCAAACGTTTGGTTACCTACTAGTCATTCCTCATTTCCCTTTGTGTAACACTTACATATTATATTTTCTCCTTAGAAACTTCAGGTTTTGTGGATAAGCTATTTGAAAGTCTCTATACTAAGAACTACCTTCCTCCTTTGGAACCAGTTAAGCCTGAGCCAAAACCACCAGTCCAAGAAAAAGAAGAAATTAAAGAAGAGGTGATGTAAAGTTTTCTTTTGCTTGCAGGGACTTCTTAGCTCTTATTACCAGTATCATCCTCAGTTGGTAGTTGACCTCTGTAAAAGTTATTCTCTTTTAATTGGACATAGAGAACAGAGTGATGGGTTGCACAGGGGGAGAGGACTGGGGAAGGGGTGGAGTGGGAGTTTGAGATTAGCAGATGTAAACTTTTATATACAGAATGGATAAACAACATAGTCCTACTGTACAGCACAGGGAACTCTTTTCAATATCCTGTGATAATAAACCATAATGGAAAAGAATATAAAGTGTGTGTGTGTGTGTGTGTATGTAAATGAATCACTTTGCTGTACAGCAGTAATTAGCACAACATTGTAAATCAATTACACATCAGTTAAAAAAAAAGAATGGGCTCCCAGTATGTTTTTTCAGGTAATGGAAATACGAAGAAACTTTTCTTCTATATTGAATAATGTATAATTTTTGGTTTAAGTTATAGGTTAGGGAATTCTGGTGGTCCTTGTTAGTATAGTGGTGAGTATCCCCACCTGTCATGGGGGGCCTGGGGTTTATTTCCCTAATGGGAAGGCAACATGCCCTTGGGCTTCCCTGATGGCTCAGATAGTAAAGAATCTGCCTGCAATGTAGGAGACCCAGGTTTGATCTCTGGGTTGGAAAGATTCCCTTGAGAAGAGAATGGCAACCCACTCCAATATGCTTACCTGGAGAATTCCATGGATAGAGGAGCCTGGTGTGTTAAAGTCCATGGGGTCGCAAAGAGTCGGTCAGGACTGAGCGACTAATGCTTTCACTTTAGGGCTTCTCCAATGGCTCAGTGGGTAAAAAACCTGCCTACAATGCAGGAAACATGGAAGAAGATGCAGGTTCGATCCCTGGGTTGGGAAGAATCCCCTGGAGAAGGAAATTGCACCCCACTCCAGTATTCTTGCCTGGAAAATCCCATGGATAGAGGAGCCTGGTGGGCTCCAGACCAGGCTACAGTCCATGGGGTCGCAAAGAGTTGGACATGACTGAGCAGCTAAGCATGCAGCATGCAGCACTTAAGACTCTGTGCTTTCATTGCTGAGGGCATTGGTTTAATCCCTGGTCAGCGGAATTTTTTTTTAAAAGGTATAGGTTACATCTTTGTATAATAAGTTAAAATTTTTGCAACATGTGTCCTTTTTTAGAGTCACTGTAGGTCAGTGGATTCAAAGTGTCTGTTTGAAAGATAGCTCCTTTGAGTGAGGAAAATTACATTATCTTGAGTTTTGAAAGACCAGTTAAAGAAAAAAAACCAAATTGTTACACTATTTCATTTTGTATCTTTGCAGTGAATCCTAATTTTGAAAATTATGGAAAATGGATTTCAGCTTCTATGTATACTACCCCGAATGTCTGGCATTTTTTCCATTTTCTTAGCTTTTATATATAACTTAATTGTTATTACTGACAAATAATAGCTTGTAGAATAGTGTGTAAATATAATAGTTTATAGTAATTGTTAGATAACATTGAAGGGAGGAAGTTGTCTTTTTTGTACCTTCAGCCACTTGCCATCCTCATAAATATTTAGTAGGTATCTCTAAAAGGTTATATTTTTAAAGCCTCCAAATATTCTTGTATATAAAAGTAACAAAAACTCCTTAATATCAGATACCCAGTGTTTAAATTGCTTATTGTTCATAAATGTCCATTTTTGTCCCCATTTGTTTGAGTCAAGATCTAAATAATCAAGTTGGCTGAAGTGTCATTTTTTTTTTTAATTCCTTCTACATATTCCCTCTCACTTCCCTCACCCCAAGGTTACTGCTACTCTTATTTCTAATATAGTGTGAAGAAGTGAAGTCGCTCAGGCGTGTCTGACTCTTTGCGACCCCATGGACTGTAGCCCACCAGGCTCCTTGGTCCATGGGATTTTCCAGGCATGAATACTGGAGTGGGTTGCCATTTCCTTCTCTAGGGGATCTTCCCGATTTAGGGATCGAACCCAGGTCTCCTGCATTGTAGGCAGACACTTTGCTGTCTGAGCTACCAGGGATACAGTGTATTCTTGGTTTTTTCAGTTTATGTAATAAGAATCATACAGACTTTTTTAAAAATCTGTACAAATCAAGCATTTTATTTATATAGCAAGAAAGCACTCATTTATTCTCAACTTAAATATACTTGAGATTAAAAATCATGTTTGACAGTGTACTGCAGGATGCTGAATAAGACTTCACTCATTGCTTTGGATTTCTTGATCTTTGTATATTTTCCATACCCATGGGAATAATTAATTTAACTTTCTTAACATACTGGATTCTCCCTGGATGTAAAAGTCTTACATTCTTTTGTCTAACTTCCTTAGCTTATTTTTACATGAGATTCATTCGTATTGTGCATGCCCTTTTGACTTTTTTAAACAGCTTATTGGTATGTAATTCACCAACTTTACAATTCATCTATGTAAAATATACAAATGTGATAATTTTCATTGTATCCAGAATTGTATAACCATCTCCATAATCCATTTTACAACATTTTCAGCATCTAAAAAAGAAACTTCATGCTCATTAAGCCATTACTTCCAGGTCTTCCAGTCCTAGTCCCCACCCCAGGCAATATACTAAACTATTTTCAGTCTCATTAAATTTGCTTATTCTGGACATTTCATATAAATGGAAGTACGTGGTATGTAATCTTCTGTGGCTGGCTTCTTCTGCTTAGCATAACACTTAAAAGGTTCCTCCACATTGTAACATGTATCAGGACCTTTTTTATTTTTCATGGCTGGATAATATTCCATTTTATGAATATATCACATTTTCTTTATCCAGTCATCAGTTGATGGATATTTGTATTAATAGGCAAATAGTTAATACTTTTTATCTATCATAAATAATACTGCTATGAACATTCATGCACAGGTTTTTGTTTGGCTTTGTGTTTTTATTATTTTGGGTCCTTTAACTTTGAAAGAATAGGTTTTCCCATTAGAAAAACTAATTAGTAGTTTAGAAAATTACTTCCCTAAAATTAGGAACATTCAAAGAGGAAATTAATAGAAGTCCATTAAAAAAAACTTTAGAGAATATACAAAAGCAAAAAGAAGGATAAAGTTCTCCAAGTTGATATCTTTTAAGTCTCTTTATATCTTTTAACCCCCCGCTTCCTACTTACCGATATAACTCTCTTCTTTTCATCACCCCCTTTTTTCCCTTAAATTTTATTTTGTTGAAGAAACTGAGTCAGTTTCTTCATGACTGAAGAAACTCAGTCATTTGCTGAGCAAGTCATTTTTGCTCAGCAAAAAACTGAGTCATTTGTTCCAGACACTGGAGTTTTTGACTCTGGATTTTGCTGATTGCATCCTCTGTATTTCCTGTGAATTGGTAGAGAAAATGATTTTTAAATATAGTTTAATAATTGTAGAATGTTTTTGTCGGCAACATATGGTGGTCATATTGTGGCTGCCATTTTATGTTGCCTGGATTTTACTAAATTGTTATCTTCTGTTCCATTCACTCATTTCCTGATTTGTGTATTTTTAAACAAGCCTCTCATTAGATGGGCATTTGTTTAGCTCTTCCAAATGTCTTCATTTGTCTTAATTTCCCTCTAGTAAAGGCCATATATTTATTTTTTTACTTATTTATTTTTGGCTGTGCTGGGTCTCCGTTGATCATGTAAGCTTTGTCCAGTTGCAGGGGCTACTCTCTAGTTGTGGTATGTGGGTGTCTCATTGAGATGGCTTTTCTTGTTGTGGAACACAGGCTCTAGGTACCTGGGCTCAGTGGTTGTAGTGCATGGGCTTAGTTGCCCTGAGGCATGTGCGATCTTCCCAGACTAGAGACTGAACCCATGTCCCCTGCATTGGCAGGTGGATTCTTTACTACTGGACCACCAGGGACGTCCCATGTATGTGTTTTGAGATTAACTTGTGTTTAAAAACTTTTAATAGAATCACTAGTTCTGTATTTCTGGTCAATCTTGACTTTAAGTTTTAAAAGAAGCCTTAACATTTCCAATAATTCTGATAACCATTTTTCCATAATTCACATGAAATACTTAGTTTTATAGCAGTGGTTAACTTAACCATTTGTTCCTTAAACTTTGTGAAATAAATCTAAAGTTCTCCTCAAATGAATTATATTGTGACTATATTTTATAATTAGGAAAACACACAAACCATTTTACTATATGATACTTAGAAGTAGAGATTTGTTATTTTTACTGTTATATTTTAAAGAATGAATTTGTTTTCCTCCTACACTGCTATTAGGGTGATATTTAAAATTTAACATATTGCTGTTAAAGTAATTTCAACATCTTTTTTTACTTCTTCCTGTTGACCAACTTTGGGGGATGTGATTTGATTTTAGTATTTAAGTATATTTATGCCCTCTCTTGTGGCCAGAAAGATTTATCAGGTGGATGTATTTTATAATTGATGGAAGAACTGTTCTTGTTTCTAATGAATATTTTCTTGTAGGTATTTCAGGAGCCAGCAGAGGAAGAACGAGATGGCAGAAAAAAGAAATACCCTAGTCCCCAGAAGACTCGTTCAGAATCTAGTGAACGAAGGTTTGTGTTTATCTTTAATTAGGAAAACATTGATAACTCACTTTTCAGTTACCTTATAAGGACATTAGCAGGATTTTTGACATATGCTCTACTCCTCTCATTGTAAAATGATTAAAGAAGTAATTTTTTTTTCCATTCCCTGTGTTTTTTGTCTTTGTCATACTTTCTCTTCCTTTTATAAACAATAATCATTATGTGCTTTCCCCAGGAGCTCAGAGATGGGAGCAGTCTCCTTAGAGAATATTAATGAAATGTTCCATTTGGTTAGGGGTGCTCAGTATTAAAATTGTCCATAGCATTTTATATTACAAGTAGTGTAGTTTATATGTTGATTCATCAGCCTACCATCAAAAAATTAGTTTTTGTTTAGGAACTCTTTGTTTTGAACTTTTGTCTTTTCTAGTTTTAAACATGTTTTTCCTTTTACCCCTCCCCATGCTTTGGATTCACCTCTTTTTTTCATTTCTCCCCACCCAGTATACTTGAAGGGAATGTTTTTTCTTTTTATGTAATGGATTAGAGGAATTACGCAGTGGTTTTACGGCTCTCTGGAAAAGCTTAGAAGTTATGAATTTTGATGATTCACAGAGGATAATTCATATTCCAGATTTGTTTTCTGTCCTGGTTTCTGTAGTGTACCTATGGCTTTCATATCTGTATATTACAGGACACGGGAGAAGAAAAGAGAAGATGGCAAGTGGAGAGACTACGACCGGTACTATGAACGGAATGAACTGTACCGTGAGAAGTATGACTGGAGAAGAGGCAGGAGTAAGAGCCGGAGTAAGAGCCGAGGCCTGAGTCGAAGTCGGAGTCGAAGCCGGGGGCGCAGCAAAGACCGGGATCCAAATAGGAGTGTTGGTGAGTCCAAGTGGCTTCCCCCTAAAACTCCATAGTTGCTTGTCTTCTTGTATCACAGGGGTGTCAGAATCACTTTGATGAAAACATTGAAGGCAACAGGAGAAGGAGGCGGCAGAGGATGAAATGGTTAGATAGCATCACTGACTCGATGGATATGAATCTAAGCAAACTGTGGGATATAG